>NC_092510.1:104507567-104807567 GCF_047511675.1 Marmota flaviventris | reverse complement strand
ATTCATGGATGGTAACCTTACATCAGATGCCTAAAAGAGGTCAGGACTCCATGTTTCCTTAGTGCTTGAATTCTTGGGTCAGACCAGGGGAATGGTAGTCCCCACAAGAATAGGAGTAGAGGTTCCTTGCTGTTTTGTTGATGCCTATGTCCTCTTTGCCTAGAACAAAGCCTGGTGTTAATAGTTTTATTTTAAAATGCAAGGGGTTCTGTTTCCAAATAAGGGTTGTGGTTATGCCTAGAGGTAGAGTGTTCACCTATTATGCATGAGGCACTGGGTTCAAGCCTCACCACCACATAAAAATAAAATAAATGTATTGTGTTCATCTACAACTAAAAAATAAATGTTTAAAAGAAAAAAAACCTAAATGATAACACTGTCAAAAACAGATCCCCTGCCCCATCCATGCCAAACTGCCTTTTAGAGAATCACGAAGCTGGGGCTTGGCCTTCCTCCAGTGTCCTACTTTACAGATGTAGGGAGTTTCCCAAAGTCGCTTCTGGAAAGGGTCGAGGCCTCCTCCCCCATCAATCTTTTTTTCATTGCCCAGGTGCTAGGAAACCCCTACCTGTGAGCCAGTGGAGTGGACTGTGCAATCCAGACCAGGCTCCAGCAAGTGGTGGCTGCATCACAGGCTTACCCTCTGGGGACCTCCAGGTCTCAGTATGTACACAGCAGGCACCAAGAGAAGTCTCTGTGAACATTCTGGAAAAAATGCTGTTCTCCCAAAACAAAGTGTCTCAGGCAATATCACCAGGAATCCTTCCAGAAACCCCATGGAACCCAACCAACCTGAAAATATGGAAAGTGCACAGCATCCCGTGAGAGGGAGGAGCCAAGAGAGGCTGTGCTGTGGCTTTTTCAGCCTCCCTCCATTGCCTCAGTATGTAGGTGGGAAAACTGAGGCCCCCTGTGGAGCAGACCCTGAGGTCACATTTCTATCTCAGAGCACAAAGACCCTTCTTCCTCACTGGGTCAACAGTGACTCCTGACAGAATTAACGGATGCCTCTCCCGACTCCCTTGGCCTCCTGTGGACGCACCCACCATGCCCTCTGCTCCCGCGCCACTGCACCTCCTGGTTCCTAGGCTTCACATAAGGGGTCCTGAGTGGGCTGCCTCCCACGTGCTTCCCCTGTCTTCTCGGCCCACTGTTCTTATGGGTTGGGCTCCACTCACTCAGCCTGACTCTGCCTCATCAGCTCTGCCAAACAATTAAGCCCCACTAGGTCCTCTCCACTTTTTTTCATAGGCTCCACCCAGCATCTGGCCTCTTACCTGCACTGTTCTGCAGAGCCACGCCCACTCTACCTATTTGATCCTCTGCATTCTGTCCACGTGGCTCATCCTCCGCTGACCTATTTAACTCTCTGGGATTGCAGGTTTTTTCCTCTAGCTGTGGAACCTTTGCTGTCTGGCTTGGCTCAATTCCACCAACATCCACTAGCATACCAAATGGCTCTGATTTTCTTCCTTAGCTATGCTTTTCCATCAAGTTCACTCCCACACCAGCCACCTGGGTCACCTGGCCTTTCCACTGCTCCTCGAAAACTTCACCTGAAATGAATGAAAGGAATCTTGCAGAGATGCCAATGATTGTGACACCACTGAGTCTAAGGGACAATTACATTTGGGCTCTGGTCACGTTTGGACCCCACATCTCCAATGGTTGACCTTGAACCACTTTGCTAACCTGAGTCAGACTATCTCCATTTACAAAATTTAGCTGATGATAATACTTTATTTGCATAAATGTGAGCATGTTTTCAGCACTGTCTGTGTATTATGGATGCAGAAGAGACACTGGCAAGCAACTAGCAAGGTCCCTGCCCTTTATGTGGAAGAGCCCAGCCAGAATTTAAAAAGCATGTTTGCAAAGGACATGGCCTTCTGCTTTTCTTTAGCTCTGTGGCCTTCAGCACCTTCTCTTACCCTTTCAGCCCAGGACGGGCACAGGTACTTGGCAAACAAGAGTCATCTGTGCTCTCTTCTCCAGCCAGCCTGGGGCATGTCAGAATGAGGTGTCTGATCATGGCCATCTTTCTCAAGGTTCAGTCTCAGAAGAAAAAGCCTCTTTGTAATGACTTATGTATAACTATGGTTTATTCTGACAGCCTGACTCAGTGCTGTAGAGACAGGGCAGCAGTTGGGGACTTGGGTTTCAAGCTGCAGAAACTGAACTGGGTGCTTTCAAAAATGCACCAGATGACACTGGGGAGGTCAAGGGAACCTGATGGCAAAGTTCAATAAAACTAGGGGCTGGGTTTTGCCAGGTGATCTCAGTGCCCCAAACCCCTATATAGTCCTTCCTGGAGCCTGCTGCTATATGAGCACACTGTAAGTCTTTCTGCTGTCACTTTGTCGCTGCTCAGATTCTAAATCTTCAGAGAAGGGGTCCGGTTGGCTGGGTATAGGTACTGGCTGGGAATATGAATTCTTGACATTCAACTAGGTATTGAAGGATGAGTAGAAATTTGCTAAAGAGCAAAGGAAAGGACATTTTAGGTAAGAACACCATTTGTGACCTCATAAAGAAATTTGTGTCCTCTCAGAATCACAAAACCACACTATGCCAGATGCTTTTCTCATCCTGTCATTCCCCCAACCTTTCAAAAATAGTGCCGTATGTTGGGAAACTGATTGCATTGTTTTATGAAAATGCTACAGGCTCTTATAAAGAATTCAAAGTATACAGAAGGATACTGCAAAACTGAGCAAGGGGTGGGAATCTTGCCAAAACCAAGTGCCTCAAACACCAGAATTAACATTAGGCAGTATCATTTTCTAGGCCTTTCTAGTCACATAGATTGGAGGGTGAATAAAAGGGGGGGGATGGGTAGAAAGAAAGAAAAAACTTTTATTAAAATAAGATTAAATGTGGGCTGGCTTTGTGGCTCAATGGGAAAATACTTGCCTAGCACATGCGAGGTGCTGGGTTATATTATCAATACCACATAGAAATAAAGAAATAGTCCAGCCCTGGGGGGCTCAGGGCCAGGGTCTATACCCGTACAGCCTCACTTAGCTGGCCCTCACTCTGGATACCAGTGGGAAGAACCTGACAGAGCAGAACAACTACAGCAGCATTCCTCACGAGGGGAAGCACACGCAGCTGTATGAGCGGTCCTCGCCCATCAATCCAGCCCAGAGTGGCAGCCCCAATCACGTGGATTCCACCTACTTCCCTGGCTCTTCTACATCATCATCGTCAGACAACGACGAGGGTAATGCAAAGGTAGAAGGTTCCCCCACTGCCTTTTCAGGAAGCCAGCTAGTAGAAGGCTAAGGGAGCCAGATAGGCACAGTCCAGCCAATCCCCTGCCTCCTGTCGATGCCCACCAGGAACCACATGGACATCACCACACCTCCCCTGCCCCCCCTCTGTCACACCTGAGGTGCTAAGAGTGGCAGAGCACAGGCACAAGAAGGGGCTTACATCTTGTTTTATTTCTTTATTTTTTATACTAAAAATAAAGAAATAAAACATCTTCCACATCCTGATGAAGGGTGAAATCAAAATTGCTGTTTCTATTGAAGATGAAGCCAACAAAGACCTGCTTCTGGCCGCCATGCTCTATAGGCCAGTCCGTCAGTATGTTTAGAGAGTCCTGTTTAGTTTGGCAGAAAGCAGAAAGAAAACAGAGAGACTTGCTTTTAGGGGGAAAAAAAAAAAAAAGACTTCCACCAGAATTCTCACCAGTGATCATGAAGGAATGGGCAGCTTACAAGGGGACATCTCCTCCAACCCGTCTCAGGGCAAGGGCAGAGGCTTGGCAGGAGTCTTGGCTTTGGGCCCTATGAGGAAAGGGTCGCAACAGGCCCTTCGGTGCCTTCTGGACGGCGGCAGCATCGGGACACTGTGGAGACTTCTCAGGCAGTGACAGCAGCAGGACTAGGAAGTCCCAGGGCAGAGTCCAGCCTATTCCTTCTCAGGGAGAGAAACTAGAAATCGCTGGCACTCTGGTGCCCACTGGGTGGGAAGCAGGCAGGGCATGGGGGCCGAGGGCCTTTCCCATTGCAAGTGGTCTCTGTGGGAGGACCAGCAAGAGGGCGTCCAAGAGGAGTTCTTTCCACCCCAGGGATGCGGAGGTTTGGTAGAGGTGGAAGGCACTATGCCCGAGGTCACAAAAGCCAGGGAGCAATTCAGGGCAGACCTCCTTATGCTGCTTCAGCGGAAGAAGTGGCCAAAGAGCTGAAGTCAAAATCCGGGGAACCAAACTCCTCTGCCGTCTTCACACGGGTTCCTGGCTGAAAACAGAGTGATGGCCTAGGAGAAGCCAGTGCCCCAGATGAATGGGAGTGCAGTGGACAACAGGGCCCCCAGCCATTCTGAGAGTGCCTTGAACAATGACTAAAATGTGCAATACAAATCCTCATTAAATGCACTAAGTACAGACAGCGCCTGCCGCAGTGAGGCTGCTCTGGAGTCCGCTGTCCTAAATAAAGAAGAGTCAACTTATTCTTTATAGAGAGTAAAGATTTAGGAATATCTGCAGAGAAAGAGAGCCTGCAGTTATGTACATTTTGTATTTTAGCATAAAAGAAAAATGAGGACTTTGGAAATTCAGATCCCTCTTTGATTTCAGAGATTTAAACAACACATTTTGTGTCTTAACCAGTTTTAATCAAAATGCTACAATAAAACAAAAAAGAGAGAACAAAAATGAAGAGCATTTGACTCCCCCATTTAAAATGAAGTACACACAATGTTTAAACTGGTTATGACAAAAGCCTATAGTTGTATTTCTTGAACTATAAAGAAAACAAATTTTGGCAGTCTTTATATATAGCTTAAAATATAATTTTTAGCATTTGGCACCATATGTATGCCATTATATTTGATTTTGCATTACTGTTTCACAATGAAGCTTTGTTTAAGGCTTTGATTTTCATGATTATGAAAGAAATAAGACACAACCACAGTTTTTCTTTCTTACTTAAATTTTATCATTGTTGATGTGGTTCTTTTGTGTTTAAAAAAAAGTGCAACTATGGAAACTAAAAAATTATAAAGTAATATTGCCATTCTGCTGATTTTAAATACACAGTACATCATAATACTTTACAAGCAAGTTAAATGGAGATAAAGTGTTGAGGGCCACAGCCGAGTCAGGATGATGCATGGCATTTTGCCAGAAGTAGTGGTTGAGAGGTGACGCCAGCGAGCCATTGAGATGATGATGGTTAAGTTAAGCTGTGTATTGAGTTGTATATAGACCTTTGCTGTCCAGCAATAGGGCGGCTCTTGCTGCCTCCGGTGCCTGCTACTTTGGAGTTCCTGTTGAGTTCTTGCGGGGTTTCAAGAGAGTGCGTGCGGAGCCTGGTGGAGGGGGAGAGTGTTCCCGGGGAGCATGTGTGGAGTGTGCTGATGGAGTTCGGGAATAAAGAGTTGCTGTTTGAACCTACAAGTGGCGGCTCGTTATTTGTGCCCAGCCAGACTGCGGCATTTGGTGGCCCATGTGGGGAACACCTGAAGCTTGGGGGTAAGTGAAATTGCTCACCCCTGAAGGAGAGCGAAAGAATGGGTGACCATTTCAAAAAACAATGTGTTTTTGTTTTGATTTGTTTTGTTTTTATTTCAAGTTGCCTGTCCCTAGAACTTTCTCAGGCAAACTGGGGAAAATGATTGGCTCAGGGTTTGAAGTTGTTCGGACCTGAGGAAGAGATAGAAGTAAACCATGGATACACATATCAAGAAAATAGAAAAACTGATACAATGAATTTTTGTTTTTTCCATTTTTGTTTCATTCTGTTTCGGTTTTGTTTTGTGTTATCTTGTTGGGTTGCATTATCTTTATAGTAGATCAGAAATTAGTAAAAAACAAACTGAAAGAGTGTTAAGTAAATTGTGCTCTAGATTTCAGAACAGTGAAGCAGCTAAAAGAGGCTGTAACAACCTATGGCCCTCAAGCACCCTTCACCATAAGCATGGTCGAATCCATTACCAACTTGGACATAATGCCAGAAGATTGGACTAGCATGTGTAAAGCTGTGCTAAATGGAGGTCAATACCTGTTATGGAAGGTTGCCAATCAGGAATTTTGCACGGAGACGGCTAGGAGAAAGACAGCAGCCGGTTATCCTCAGAGAAATCTAGATATATTGTTAGGAAAGGGACCTTATGATGATCAGCAGCAACAAATTAGATATGATCCTGCTATATACTCACAAATTGCTGTAGATGCAGTAAGGGCATGGAAGACTTTACAAGGACATGGAGATTTACAAGATCAATTATCTAAGGTAATACAAGGAGCTAATGAACCTTACACTGAAATTGTAGATAGGCTTATTCAAACAGCTACCAGAGTTTTGGGGGATACAGAACAAGCAATGCCATTAATAAAACAACTGGCTTATGAGCAAGCAAATAAATGGTGCAGGGAGGTCATTAGACCATGAAAACATGAAGATTTAAACACATATATTAAATTATGTAGAGACATTAATGAACAAGGGCAAGTCTAGGCAGCTGCAGTACAGCAGGCTTTGAATGCCAGGCCAAAAACATGTTACAATTGTGAACAAACAGGACATTTTAAAAGGAATTGCCCCATAGGAGGAGGGTTTAACAAAACTAGGTATCAAAGGGGTAGAATACCGGGTATTTGCCCACTATGCCATAAAGGGAGACATTGGGCTAATGAATGCCATTCTCAAACCACCATAGAGGGTGCTCTGTTATCAAAAAACAGACAAGGACCAGGCGTTTACCCATGATATCATGGAGAAAGGCATCGGGCTCCATTGCCAAAAAACGGACAGGGGGGCCTAATGCTCCGGGGCCCATGACCACAAATATACGGGGCACTAGAGGAACCCAGCAACACCATCAGGGTAGTGCCCAGGACACATTATCCATTAGATCTCTCATCAGACAAACCAGAGGGAACGCAGGGTTGGACATATGCGCCTCCGCCAGAACAGTACTAACTCCAGAGATGGGAGTTCAAATCATTCCCACAGGGGTAAAAGGACCTCTTCCCCAAGGAACAGTAGGCTTATTATTGGGACGCAGTTCTTCTACTCTAAAAGGACTTATGATAAGTCCTGGGGTAATTGATCTCGATTATGAAGGTGAAATAAAAATTATAGCCAGTTCTCCAAGGGGTATATCAGTAATTTCACCAGGAGATAGAATAGCACAGTTATTAATAATACCCAACCTACATGATAAATTTTCCAGTAGTACTATAGAAATAGGTTCCAGGGGATTAGGCTCCACAGGTGTAGATTGAGCTATTCTGTCTTTAAATTTAGATTCTCGCCCCATGCTAAAATTAAATATTCAAGGACATAAATTTAATGGGATACTGGACACAGGTGCAGACCTTAGCATCATCTCTCGTCAAGAATGGCCAAAACATTGGCCATTACAACAGGCCACTCAAACGCTTTGA
Organism: Marmota flaviventris; assembly: GCF_047511675.1. Classification (NCBI taxonomy): domain Eukaryota; kingdom Metazoa; phylum Chordata; class Mammalia; order Rodentia; family Sciuridae; genus Marmota; species Marmota flaviventris. Next base: position 104,800,168 of record NC_092510.1, on the reverse strand, counting down.
GGCCTAGGAGTGGTGACTAATCCTCCTTGTAGAAGTGCAATGGTATTAGATTGGAAGGATCCTGAAGGATGTGAAGGAACTATACAGCCATATGTATTGGATCATCTTCCTATAAATTTATGGGGACGAGATGTCCTAGATCAATTAGGTTTGACATTAAGAAATAACATCAATCCAAATGTGCCCACTATTATGGCTAGACAAAGTTTTAGGAAAGAAAAAAGATTAGGAGAACAAGAACAAGGTATAGCAGCACCAATAAAAATACATCAAGGAACAGACAGACATGGATTGGGTTTTCAGAAGGGGTCACTGAGACAATAAAAATTACTTGGAAATCAGAAAGACCAGTATGGGTTCCTCAGTGGCCCCTGACTAAAGAAAAGATACAAGCAGCCCATGACCTGGTCAAACAACAATTAGCGGAGGGACATATACAACCTTCCGTATCTCCCCATAATACTCCCATTTTTATCATCAAAAAGAAATCTGGTAAATGGAGATTATTGCAAGATTTAAAAGCCATTAATCATGAGATGGTTATTATGGGACCTGCTCAATCGGGGATTCCTCAATTGTCTGCTTTGCCAAAAACCTGGTATGTTTTAGCTATAGATATTAAAGATTTTTTTTTCAATTCCAATTCATCCTAAGGATAGTCCACGTTTTGCATTTACTATCCCTGCACTAAATCATGAAGGTCCTGATCAGAGATATGAATGGAAATTACTCCCTCAAGGGATGGCTAACAGCCCAACTATGTGTCAAATTTATGTTAACAAAGCAATCCAGCCACTTAGAAATCAAAATCCTGAACTACAAATATTTTACTATATGGATGATGTATTATTAGCACACAAAGATAAAAACACATTGCTAGAATGTTATGCCACACTTACAAACTTATTAAAAAATTATAATCTAGAGATAGCAATAGATAAAGTACAATTAAATTTTCCAATTAATTATTTAGGAGTTCTATTATCCTCAACCATGGTCCGTCCACCAAAAACTCAAATACGAGTAGATCAACTCAAATCACTTAATGACTTTCAAAAGTTATTAGGAGACATAAATTGGGTAAGGCCTTATCTAGGCATACCAACAGGAGAGTTGGGACCTTTATTTGATATCCTAAAAGGTCCATCAGATCCAAATTCACCCCTAATGTTAACGCCTGAAGCAAGAAAGGCATTAAAAATTATTGAAACATATATGGAAAATATGCATTTGGATAGAATTGATATAAGTTTGCCTTTATTATTTATTGTACTACCAACAAAAAATATTCCTACAGGAGTATTTTGTCAAGAAGGTCCATTACTGTGGATACATTTATCTTATTCTCCTAACACTATTCTTACTAGGTATCCTGAGGCTGTAGGACAATTAATACTCAAAGGAATAAAAGCAGCAAAGGGAGTGTTTGGAATTTCTCCCAATAAAATTATTACTCCATATACTATGGATCAAATTGATGAGTTAGCTAATGAGTTAAATACTTGGGCAATAATCATGTGTAAATCTAATGTTTCATTTGATAACCACTTACCATCTAATCCTTTGCTGTCTTTTTGGTCTTCGCATCCTGTAGTTTTTCCAAAAATGACAAGAAAAACCCCTATCATGAATGCTCCAAATGTATTCACTGATGGGTCAAATAATGGTACAGCAGCAGTAGTTATACCTGATCAAACTTTTACATTTTTAGTACCCAAGCAATCAGCTCAAAAGGTAGAGCTTAATGCAGTATTACAAGCTTTTATGATGTTTAAAGATTCTGTATTTAATTTATTTTCCGATAGTCAGTATATAGTTAATGCTATAGTATCCCTTGAAGATGCTGGTAGGATTTCCCCTTCCTCTACTGTTTTCTCTTTGATTTCCACTATATAAAGTCTAATCTGGGACAGAAAAGATCCATTCTTTATAGGACATATCAGGGCACATACAGGATTGCCTGGAGCCCTTATTTTGGGCAATGATTTAGCAGATAAAACTACACATGACATACATAATGTCTCTACACTAGAAGAAGCTACAAATTTTCATAAAAGGTTCCATGTCAATGCTAATACTTTACAAAAGCATTTTAAAATAACTAAGGAACAAGCTAGACAAATAATAAAACAATGTCAAAATTGGGTGACCTTTTTACCACAAGTTAATCTTGGAGTCAATCCTAGAGGACTGATACCTAACCATATTTGGCAGATGGACGTCACACACTTGCCAGACTTTGGAAAATTAAAATATTTGCATGTTATAGTTGATACTTCTTCCAGATTTTTGATGGGCTCCCTTCATGCTGGAGAAAAATCTAAAGATATTATAGCTCATTGCTTACAAAATTTTGCCACTGTGGGCATTCCAAAACAGTTAAAAACAGATAATGGTCCTGGCTATACTTCTACCTCTTTTAAACAATTTTGCTCATCATTTGGCATTACTCATATAACAGGAATCCCAGACAATCCACAGGGACAAGGCATAGTTGAAAGAGCTCATCTAACTATTAAAATGTACTTATTAAAGCAAAAAGAAGGAATTGGGAAGGGGTATATATCCCCCAAAGATAAACTTAAAATAATCCTTTTTACTCTAAACTTTTAAAATTTGGATTCTTCAGGGCTTAGTGCTGTGGAAAGGCATATGTGCCCCAAAAATGTACATAAGCCCAAGGTACTTTGGAAGGATATTCTAACAGGACAATGGAAAGGTCCTGACCCAGTGATTGTCTGGAGTCGGGGGTCTGTTTGTGTGTTTCCACAGGGAGAACAGCAGCCAATTTGGATTCCAGAGAGATTAACTAAAGTGATTTCTACAGACCAAAAAGAAGATGACTTGGCTCAAATCCATAACAGCTGATATCCTTATATCTGCAACAGTGGTTCTCCCACACCTGGAGGCTAATGAATAATGAACACTATTAAGGCTTATTTCAAATGTAAAAAAAAAAAATAACCTTGGGGCTTGCTTGTGGGAATACCTTCAGACCCATTATGCAAGTTACAGGAAGAAGGATGGAATATCATAAGAAGAGTCAAACCTAGGTGGTAACCAAGATGCTTTTTTTCAATATCTATTTTATTATTGCCCTTTCTCACATCATGAAGTTCTATTTTATTTTTTGAGCTCATACAGACCTAGGTTAATGTTTTTCTGATCAGTTCTGTTTTTTGACTGTGGAGTTTTTAAACATTGCAATGGAGATTTCACCTGTGAAAAGCTACAAGGCCTTTACTATTATGTTATGTGTTGTATGTATTGTATTATGTGTGCACACTTGTATTTTGTGTTGTATGTCTGTATGTGCGTATGTCCATATATCATATATGAGGAGCGCTCATGAAAAAATGGATCCAAATATTTTTATTATTCATGTGATTTAAATGGTTTAATTTAAATTGGGTAAACTGCTGTTGAGCATTGTTTTAAAATGTGAACAAAAAAAGGAGATTAACAGATCTATTTGTTTACTTTCACCTTTTCTTTTCATTATATTTAATAATTCTGTTCAGGATAATGTAAATTGTTCAGAAAATTGTTTTCTTAGTGCCTGTTGGTATTTTACATAATTTTTTTTTTAGCCATCATTGCCAGAATTCCTATCTTCATCCCAGTGCCGGTGAAGACAAAGATAAAACCAAACTACAGCTTCTGCGATAGCTATCACAACAAATTGTATAAACTGATGCATCAATGAATAATGTAACTCAACAAGTGATGCTCGATCAAGGAGTTGATTTACTTTGGGAGGAAATGGACATATTAATGGATTCCTCTGCTTTGAACTGCTTGCAGAACTTGCCTGGACTATGTATCACTTGTATGCATTGTGAACTATCTGTTGGTGCAGCAAATTGTGGTAGTGCTGGGGTATCTTTGCTGATGGTGTCATCGGTGGCACAATTTTTCCAAAAAGAGCCGTCAATTGGCTTGGTGTTGTGGCATTTTGCATCCTCCTCCCTTCTGCTAGCAAAGGCCAAATTTAGGGGCCAACAGAGGTGAGGCAAAGAACCTCACCTACACACACACACTGGTATTTGGGGGCCAGCAGAGGTGAGGCAAAGAACCTCACCCCCCACTGGTATTTGGGGGCCAACAGAGGTGAGACAAAGAACCTCAATCCCCCACACACTGGTGCAAAGGCCTATCCACAAGTATGGCTGTATGCTGGACCGGTAGTCAATGACGAGTATGATCCAATTGCAATGGTACCAACCTAAGACAGGAGGCTGATGCCTGAAGGTCAGCTCATCTGATGACGGGTAAGGACTATATGTAGTATTGGACAACCTAAGACAGGCACGGTCCCTAAGCCACATGCTTGTTGTTTAATTAAACAGAAGGGAGGAGATGTTGAGGGCCACAGCCAAGTTCGGATGATGCATGGCATTTTGCCAGAAGGGAGTGGTTGAGAGGTGATGCCTGTGAGCCATTGAGATGATGATGGTTAAGTTAAGCTGTGTATTGAGTTGTATATAGACCTTTGCTGTCTGGCAATAGGGTGGCTCTTGCTGCCTTGGGCACCCACTACTTTGGAGTTCCCAACTGTGCCACACCAGATGCTGTGGTGCAGCTGAGCACCTCTGGGCTGGGCTCATTTGCCGCACAGGTGCTGTTGCAGGAATACTGGTACAAGCAGCAGCATCACTTCTTTGCAGATTTCCTCCAGACCCAACTTTGCAACATGGACTCAGAGCACCATGCCATCTTCACAGAGGTGACTGCTTCCACAGCCTTTCCCTCTTCTCTTTTACCCAAGAGCCCTGATTCCTGGGGCCAGGCGGTCTCGACTCTGTTCAAGCCAGTGTGCAGTCTGGGAAATGGGTGTGTCCCCTCCATGTTAGGCACAAGGAAGATAAGTTCAGTTAGGCTTCTCTTGCCTGTTTGTGAACAGAGCTCATTCTGAGAGCAGCACTGAGCACAATGTTCACTTCCCCAGAGTGCTAGTGGGCCCCAGGTGTAAGTGAATTGGCCTGCTTCTCATCCTTGGACGACATAAGAGTAATGGATGAGGATGCCTTCCAAGCAGGTGCCCTTAGTGTCACAGGCAAAAGCTGTACAGCCAGGTAGGGGCACCAATCACAGGTGGTGTTAGCACAAAAGAACCTGGCTGGTTGCAAACTTTGCAGATCAGATCACCTCTTTATTCTGGAATAAAGTTTCATGCAGGAACCGGGCAATGCCTCTGATGGATCCACTCTCCTGGTGGAAAATGAGCCTCCAGCCAAAGAGGAAGCTTGTGCTTATATAGGTTATAATGAGAGGTAACCTAATTATTGCCAGAATGTGCCTAATGGAGGGTCCAGGGTTTGCAGTCAGTGGACCGGATGGAGGGTTGGATGTGAGTGGTCAGTATTTATCTCTTTCCCTCTGTGGTCTCATTGTACTATCCCTGAGGAAAGACTTATTTTGGGCAGGGTCAGTACTTTGGCCTCTTCCCAGAGACTACCAGTCTAGGCTTGGATGAATATATTCTCCCCAGGGCTTGTCTTGTCACTGGGAAAGAATGTATTGGGAACATATCAGTGCTATCAATGTATGGCTTTCTTTTTTATTCCCTTTTCCCAGGCCACACTATTTTGAGGTTTTTAATTTTCCATATCCAACAGGCAGTTCTTCTTAAGAGAGGCCCCTTGGGCTAGATGTGAGGGCTAGCTGGATAGGCATCAGAGCAGAGGGCTTCATGGGGCACAGGTGTTGAGTCTGAATCTGAATCTGTGCAGGAGACCAGAAGGGGACCACTGACAGAGTGTGAAGTTCAGGCTGTGAGTGCTGGGTTGTGGGGATGGCATACGTGGAGAGACATGTGGAGGGCCTTGTCATCAGCCTTGAGCTTGGTCTTGCTTGCACAGAGAGGACCAATGGAGGACAGTGTATGTGGACATTCCCCACTGCACGGGCAGTAGAAAGATAGTGGAGCAAGAGACTGACATTGAGAGGATAGACCTGTCAGGAAGCTGCTGACATGGTGCAAACTGCAAATGGTTACAGGCAGTATGGCTGGGCAGACTACTGACTCCATGGAGGGTGTCAGGAGGTGGAGGACAGCCTTTCTGAGCTCACTGCAACTTTGTGCAATCATTAGGGAGACCCCAGCAATGGGTTTGGGGTCCAGTGGTGACATCTGTTTGGGATAGGTCTGGATGTCTGCTGTGTGGTCGGATGTGAGAATTGGAAGCTTGTCAGTAAGGACAAGCCCAGAGAAGTGGTCTGGAGCCAAGCGTAGTGATACAAGCCCATAATCCCAGTGACTGGGGAGATTGAGGCAGGAGGACTGAGAGTTTAAAGCCAGACTCAGCAACTTATGAAGGCCTTAAGTAACTTAGTGAGACCCTGTCTCAAAATAAAAGTTAAAAGGACTGGGGATGTCGCTCAGTGGTTACACACCTCTGCATTCAGTCCCTGGTGAAGAAGAAGAAGAAGAAGAAGAAGAAGGAGGAGGAGGAGGAGGAGGAGGAGGAGGAGGAGGAGGAGGAGGAGGAGGAGGAGGGGAAAGAAGAAAGAAGAAATAAGATGATGATGATGATTTCTGGAGACCTGAGATCCTACATATCCTACATGCCTGGAACATCTGTGTTTGCACTGTGGGATGTGGTCCATAGCAGAGAATGGAGAACTCCTGAGGGGAGGGAGAGTTGCCAGTGGCTAACTATATCTGATAGCATAAAGCCATATTATGAGAAGAAATGGCATTTGTGCTGAGTCTTAAAGGATCAGCAGGCTCTCAGGTAGAAACCAAAGCAGGAAGACAGACATTGGCATCTCAGAAGGAGTCTGAGGCATCTTCAGATCAGGGCAAGTCTTCTCTCTGCCATCTGATGACCCTGGAGGTTCTGCTTACCTCAGCCACTCTATGTAAAGCTGTCCAAGTGCCCACTAACCCTGAGTACTAATTAGTGCTCGTGCCCTTGCTTGTGTAACCATGTTGCAGGTCACCACCTTCTCCAGACTGCTAAAAAGCCATGACTTCAGGTGCAGAGGTGAAGGGCTTGGCCCTGAAGCCTGTGAACCTGTCACTGCAGCAGTTCAACACTGAGTACTCATTCCTCAAATAAGTCCGGTGAGGTGCCCTGCCTGTCCATCACCCTCAGCCCCCAACCTGGGTGCATGGTGTCACATCCTGGGGCATGGTAACCACTTGTAAGGAACTCTGAGCACTGCGAGAGGGTCAGCTCAACCTCCTGGTATGCCCCTCTGGCACCAGTTGTAAGTGGCCTTCTCCACATCCATATCCATCTGTCCTGAGAATTGCATGGCCCTTTCCTTCTCCAGTGGATTACCTCCTCATCTTGTGGATGCTGGGTTCCACATGGCCTTTGTTTCCTTTCACTTTGTGGAATGTTGTTATCCACATTTTGTTTCATTTGTGGGGATTGAACCCAGAGCTGCTCTACCACTGAGCCACATCCCCAGCCCTAATTTTTATTATTATTAATTTTGAGACAGGGTCTTGCTGAGTTGCTGAGACTAGCCTGGCACTTGCAGCTCTCCTACCATAGCCTCCTGAGCTGTGGCTGCCCATGTTTTAGGACAGCAGACTCAGTTGGGTGATTCCCTTTTTCTTTCAGAAGCAGCTTAATGAAGACAGTCAGATGTAAAATCCTAATTGTCCAGATGGATTTTGATGATGGTGCTCATAGCACTTGACTCATTGCATCAGCTAAATATGTTCTTATTTTCTCAGAAAAAAAACATAGGAAGCCAAAGCTACAGGACATCTGAAGAATTTCCTCTCTGAAAACAGTGAAAATAAGAAAGACTCTCCCTCCCAGCTCCTGACATGTGCTAGAGAAACTAGAGAGGAAAAGATGAAGGAAAAGGCTAATAATGGCACAGAAGTTATGAAATGCAAGAAGTGTCAATAATGGAATATTTTTAGCATTTTAGAAGAACGCGTTAAAGCTTGTGTTTGCAGTCATCTTTTTGGTCATTTTGACTGTGAATTGCACAATTAGAATGAAAGTTCAGTCTGGGGTGTAGCCTGGTGGTAGAGCACTCACCTAGCATGTCTGAGGCCCTGGGTTTGATTCCCAGCACTGCATAAAAAGAAAATCACTTATAGATTTAAGGGCAGTAAGACAATATAAATAAATTAATATTTATTGGACATTTTTGTGGTGTCTATAAATCTGATAGTTTCAGAATTAGCTATGTTCTGTTACCTCATGTAATGTAATGTACCTCATATGCCCCTTTAAAGCACTGGGAGGTGATCTTCGATCACTGGGTGTGCAAAGGGCACTATACCACACCACCCTCTCTTAAAATGGGAAGGCCAGCAAGCCCCACCCTCCAACAGGGCCCCTGATAAGTGCAGGGTAGTGGAGGGACAGATGAAGCAAATCACTGAAAAGGGAAACAGGAAGCAGGTTTATTTATTTGTTGGTTGGAACCAGGTTCACAGGGGAAAGCTTTCACTGTAATCAATCAATCAATCCCCCCTGAACTCCAAGTTCAGAAAGTTCTAGAACTTTATATCCAGTGTATAGCGGGAGGAACTCAGAGGTTCACAGCCTACAGAGGTTCCCACACAACAGGTTTTTCTTTCACAGATCTGGGCAAATTAACCACTGGGGCTGTTTCCATGGAACCCAATTAGCAACATCTCCTCTTATCTTTGAAATGTAAATATCCCCGTGAAGCTTGCTGATCTAAGGACAGAGACCTGGTAAAAAGAATCTGTCTTCCTTATCACACTCTGCAATTGTAAACACACTTTTGGCTCAAAAACCTTTACAAACTATCATGTATGTTTTGGACTGGAGAATCTACAACACTAGATAGCCCATAAATGTTGTGAAAAACTAAAGGGGTGCTTAGTGTTCATCTGCTTCAGGCCAATTTTAGTTATTGTAAGATAGAGCAACAGGAAATAGGAAGCTTAACTACATTGAACTCTTTTGCACGGATTCTTTTGCTGATAGCTTAGGATCAATTATGGTGAGGATTTCTGGAGAAGCTTGATTAAGGTTTTCAGTGGAAGAGGAGGTGCCACTATAGTAGGGATTCTGGTAAGCAGTGAGAGGTAGAAACTGAGCCTGCCAACAGGAAGCCACCCTCCTCCTCTCACAAGAAATGTGGTGGCCCCTGGCATTATGTGGACAGCCATTTCATGCCTTGGCTTTTGATCAGTTGCTTGCTTTGTTTTGCTTTTTGTTTTATCAAAAGGTATTCTGCTATCAATGAAATCAACAAAATACAAGGAACTCAGGACTGTTTCTTTGTCTATTTCATCACAAAACTGTCCCAGATGAGGAGTGGAGCATCCTATGTGGGATTCCATGGAGGTAGGGCCAAAAGATGAGTGACCATCTTTAAGTATGTCTGGGCTGCTTCTCGGGGTTCCCTGCTGCCATGTCTAGGTCAGTCACCAACCCCAGTTGTCTCTGGGCTCACCGTTTACAGCCTGGGGTTTGCTGCTGTGTCCAGCATGGCCTGGCCTCTCTCAGGAGTGCACAGGATGTGCTCCCGCTCCCACTATTCATTGTACAAAGGACTCAGAGCTCTTCCCCTTGCACACCAGCCCTAGTGCTGACATCTTGTGCCTGTTCCTCGGGGAAATGCTATCTTCAAATCAGTCCAACTCTTTTTCTGTGGAATGGTCACCAGCTGGATTATGAAATAAAATTGGTATTCTAGAAAGAGGGAAATAAGTTTAATAATTTCACAGATGGAAAGTCAACCTGTTCGCATCTTCAGCACTTTTAGTCAGGATCCATGTGGCCTTTTCACGCCAGTTAATCAGCCTTAACACCCACATTGATGGTGAGCGTGCTGATGTGATATAGTGGGTCTGATGGGTTTTGGTGTGTTCAGGGGTGTAGACTTTGAAGAACTGATCATCCCTCGGACAGTAGTATGATTAAACATCTGGACAAAGGTGTGTTCCTGCTCATGAGTGACAAGAAGAAAGCAGAAAAGACTTGAGAAGACTTGGTAGCTTTGTTCTTCACAGGGCTGTGGCGGACTCTGCACATTGATGACCTCCAGAAGTCCACAATCATGTCCTCTGATGTGACTAAGCTGCAGAGTGTCACCATCAGCCAGCTTTTTATGCCAGGAAACAGCCCTGAGAATGAGTTGTGAGGTGGCAGTCTGGGAATGTTCGGGCACAGAGGCAGGTGGAAGATGCTGACTTAGGCAGCCTCCTATGGGGCTAGAGTCAGGGCTGCCACACTTGAGTCACCTTTATGTCTCAGCACCTGCCCTCAGCAGGAACTCAGGATATGGCACTGAATGCCTGGGTCATGGTCAAGATCACCAGGGCCATGGGAAGACCAAGGAGCAGCACCCAGTGTATCAGCTGGTATGCTGTGGGTCATGTGCCATCCCTCAGCCCAGGCTGTGGGGGCACCTGACCAGTGGATTTTGTGCTGATTTGGATGACAGATGTCCTCTTGACTGGAACTGCCCCTGAAGCTTGGGACAGGAAACCCTGGCAAGATACAGATTAGGCACAGACCTGGTGCCACTCACCCCTTTCTTCTCCAAGTGTTTCCTTTCTTTCAGCGAAAGACAACCAGGAGGAGGCATTGAAGGCAGAGACCAGCAAGTCGGGGGAGATGGCCAAAGCAGAATTGGAAGAGGAAGGTCCCTAGGAGATGGAGCAGGAGGCCATGGTCCTGAGGGTAGTGATGTGAGTCCCCTGCTCTCTCGTTGGCTGCAGGTGGCTGAGCTGGAGGAGGCCAGGCAGCTGTGCCAGGGTCAGGCTGAGCCCTGCCTTCTCTCTATGCTGGAAGTGTGAGGGATTTACCAGAACAAGATCTGCCATTTCCTTCTTTATGAAGGCTCCTAATTAGTTCTTCCCCTTCCCTTGACCACTGGCCAGATCCCTGTTGTAAACCACCACCATGCCAGTGGTCGACTGGGGGTTGGACAGCACACAGGGACCAGCCGGGGGAGGTCAGTAGGTCAGCTTCACCATGGAGACTGGCCACTGTTGCTTTGTGCATGTAGACCTGAGGTCATCTTCTCCTATATGTAATGTAGCTTTTACCCACCCTAGACATGGCAGCAGCAGATGACGTGCTGTCTCCCTTGGCAGGCACAAGTTCTGGACACCACCAGACTGCTGAGGAGCTGTGTGCAAAGTGCCGTGGGGATGCTCAGGGACCAGGAGAGCAGCTCACGCACCATGAGGAGAGTCACCATCCTCCTCAGCCTCTTGAATGGGGACAGAGTGTGTAGTGGTATGAGTCATGTCCCTGCTTCTCATCCTACCCCAGAAGGCCCGTCCTGAGCAGTGGGAATCAGGTGGCTGAGTGTGGCGAACTGCCCTTCTGGGTTTCTGTGGCTTGGCAGATGCAGCTGGCATAGCGGGAATCTATGGACATCTCTTGAGAGTTGGCCTGGCCAGAGGACCTGTGGCTTCCCTCTGTGTGGGAACTGGTCAAGCAGCACAGCAGAGCCTCCAAATTGGTGCCCACAGGTGGACCAAATTATGTCCCTTCTGCCTTTTCAGAGCCTCATTCTTGTGAATATCCAAGATGCACCTTTCTGTCCTTCTAAAGAAGCAAGAGACCAGCTCTGCAGTCTGAAGGAGTGGGTGGGTGAGAAGCTGTGAACCAGGATGTGCTCCGGGAGGCCGGCACCTTCAGGTACTGCCAGCAGTGTAGGGACCTACCACACCGTCCCAGAGGAAGGAGCACACCAGGCGTTTCTTTCTCCACCTCTGAGGAGGGCAGAGCCAAGTTTTTGCTCCAGGAGCCCAAAACAGACCTGGATGGTGATTGTGTGTGGTTGTTGGCCATGCGGGTGGTGGTCCGGGGGTGTTTATTGGCCACCTGGATGTTGGTCACAGGGGTTAGCCAACTGAATGGTGGTCATGGGGATTGTTGGCTTCTTTTCTCTGCTTTTGTGTGCTTAACTTTTTTATAATAGAAAACTTTTTAAAAATTGTTCTTGTAGGATGTTTGCCAGCATGTCATAAACCACAGCCAGGGTTGCCATTCAGGGTTATTAAAATTGAGATGGTGATGTGCAGGGAAGTGACAAATTATCTTCCCAGGCCTACTGTTCGAAGTAACAGCAAGTACAAAAATAAGATCCAGGAGTGTCATTCATTATCTGTGATCATTTTTCTACAAAACCCTAACCATTTTCTTTAGACTTGAGACAACCTTTGAAGAGTGTGTGCTATGGGAACAGGAGAGGGTCTGAGATGGCCTGTTGACAGGTTGATCTCAGGCCCCTGAGGTCATCCATGGTCCCTCCAAGTCTGCCCTTCTCCTGACTCCATGGCTGAAGGCCTACTGCCCTGTGTGGTCCACAGGGGGAATATGGGTGATGGCAGATTCCTGGGGTACCAGGGACTGTGGGTACTGGCTTCCTTGCTGCCATAGCTTTTCTCTTTCAAGTTGTCTCTCCCATGCTCCTTGAATTCTTTCCTATTCACACCTTCTGAAGGGAGTTTGCTGGACCAGAAGTTGAACATGCTTTTGTTTCTCTGGATGGTCCCATTTCCTAGCACAAGTCCAAGCCATGTTCCGATGCTCCTTTGCCACTGGTTTTCTGGCCTTGCTGGGCTTGCTGGCCTCCCTTTTCACTATCCCATTACCTCCACAGCACGTGGGGCCGGCTTCTTCCCCATGGTCACCAACAAAGTTCAGGAGCAACTGGACCTGCTGCTTGCCCGTTTCTGGGGCTGTCAGGACCTCAGGAGCCTGCTGGCCTGTCACAGGATGTCGTGCCACTTCCCCAGTTCTGTTTTGCTGGAACTTGACATCACATCCCCTTAGGGTAGATAGCCGGCCTCCTGGGAGTTCTGTACATCAGGAGTCCTCTGCTTGTTTTCTTTTCCCACTGCGTTAAGTAGCCTGTTGACTCTGATGTTCTTTTTGATTCTCAATCTGTTTCAGATTCGGTCTCCTGGAGGCCCTCTGAGGTGACGGCATTGGTCATGAGCACTTCCCAGGCTCTCAGCTGCCCCTGGCCCAGGCCCCTTTCACGTCCCTGCTCCCACCCTCTCTGCGTGTTCTAGTGTGAGGTCTGAAGTCAGTGGTGTCCTGGTCTAAGGGGATGTTTGCTTTCTCAGTAGGTGTTTTTGAATTCTCTCTAGAATCCTGTGTATATATAATTTAAATATATATATATACACTTCACTTTTCTTCCCGACACAATTACTTAGGTTAGCCCATCCCCCCCTCAAAAAAAATGCCGAATGTTTTCTCTGATATAAGGAGGCTGACTCATCGTGGGGTAGGGAGGGGAAGCCTGGGAGGATTAGATGGATTCTAGATAGGGCAGAGGGGTGGGAGGGGAAGGGAGGGGGCAGGGGGTTAGCAAGGGTGGTGGAATGTGATGGACATCATTATCCAAAGTACGTGTATGAAGACTTGAATTGAATGTCAACAGACTTTATATATAAATAGAGATATGAAAAATGTGATATATATGTGGTATATAATAAGAACTGTAATGCAAAAAAAGTACATGTATAAAGGCATGAATTGGCATGAACATACTCTATATACAATGATATGAAAAATTGTACTCTATATGTGTAATAAGAATTGTAATGCATTCCACCGTCGTGTATTTAAAAAAAATAAAAATCAATAGAACTAAAAAAAAAATTACTTAGCAATTTTTGTCCTTTGCCACAAGAAATTGTAGAATGTTGTTATTATATAAACATATATCATTTTAACATGAAAGTGAGATGTAGTTAATTCAACCAATTAACCACTGTCAGCCTAAAGTTCTCAGGGTTACTTACAGAAACACCAACAACAAAAGCTGAACTCTAGATAGACATGTGATTTTTTTTAGCAGATGCAATACTTTTTATACCTTTATTTTACTTATTCCTTTTTATGTGGTGCCAAGTATGGAACCCAGTGCCTTGCACATGCTATGCAAGTGCTTGACCACTGAGCCAAAACCACAGCCCCATAAATAAACATGATTTTTTATTTAACTTCATCTAGATCCAATTTACTTTTGTCTCTTCATCTTTATTATATTGTATCTACAGCTGATTTTTTTTCTTGCAATATTTATTTATTTATTTACTTATTTATTTATTTTAGTGAAGTTTTGGTCATTATTTGATTTGTTCCTAGAATCTAGATGGCTTTTTCTGAAAAGAAAAAAAAAACATTTATATACAAAACAGTAAATATTTCTTCACCTTTTCAAGGCACTAGTTACTGTTACTAGATGTAGAATTAAGTTCCATCCATTCCCGCTAACTGATCTTATGACAATTGCATTTGTGAGTCTCTTGTACTTAAAAGTGATGGAAACTTCAATTGACAGCACTGGCTGGTAGGCTAGAAGGCTCTTTGACACAGAGGAAGGAGGTGTCGAGATCTTGGGGTACTGGCTATCGTGCTGAGCCACTGTCTTCTGTCCCCTGTTCCTTGTCCCACCCCTTGTCCCGTCCGGCAGGACACATCAACGTGGGCAGCGAACCTAGATGGGGAGGAATGAAGGGACAAGAGACACGAAAGGTGACAGCAAGACAAAAATTCTGATCAAGCTGCCAACTTTTATTGTTCACACAGGGGTATTTATATGCTGGGGATGGGGAAGCTCTCTAATCAACAACTGCTGGATGTGGGTGGTAAAACTGCCAGGTGCAAGATGTCTGATGATCCTGATAACCGCAGGATGTTCCAGGGAGATAGGTAGCTGCAGGATGCCTCCCAGGCAGGATGTCTCCCAGGGGGCTGTCAGGCTAATCTTTGAAGGAGAATTTCCTTCTAGTCCCTGACAACCCCTGCTTCAGGCACACTATTTGGAAGCAGGTCCAAGGTGCTGTCACCCCTCTGCTGGCCAGCATGATATCTCTCATGGATAGAGATGGCAACCTTGAGCTTCTGATCAGACCAGACTCACCAGCCTGGGCCCAGGACATGTCAATATTTATTTTCAGTGACACCAAGTTGGTGAACATTCCACTTGTGATGAATAACCTAAGGTAAATGAAAATCCACACGGCACCCTTAGTACCTCTCCTGTGCTTGAGAAATAGACTCTCTGCTTTCCAAGGAATGTTTGCGCCACCTCCTTCTATAGCCTAGAGGACATGGCATCCTGGCAGGTCTTTGTTCTGCCTCCTTTCTCCTCATTTCCTTCTCTCAGGGCATCTGTTATAGTTCAGAAAGCCAGGTTGGACTCCATGTGCAGTGGGAACACTGCCCTTTGGAGAGAACATGTCCTTAAGCATTCTCAGATTCCCTGATGCTGTTCCCAGTTCTGTGGGGGCCTCCCCAGGCTTCCTGGGCAGATTGAGGGACTTCAATTCTGGAACATAGGCCAATAAGGGGCAGGTGCGAGCACTGGACACTTGGTTCTGTGTAAGACTTTGGGCCCTCCAGTTCTTATACAGGAGCCCTAGCCAGGAAGGCAGACAGCAGCTGACTGCAGCCTCAGCACCTTGTCTTCATCCTTTTTTTCTTTGTTCTAATCAGTTATGCATGACAACAGATTGCTCTTCTATTCATTGTACACAATGGAGCACAATTTTTCCACTTCTCTGGTTGTACACAAAGTAGGGTCACACCATTCATGTAATCATACATTTATCTAGGGTAATGAAGTACATCTCATTCCACCATCTTTCCTACTCCCAAGCCCCCTGCCCTCTCCTCCTTCTCCTTTGCCCAATCCAAAGTTCCTCCACTCATTCTATGCCCCTGCATTATGGATTAGCATCCACTTATCAGAGAGAACTTTCAGCCTTTGGTTTTTTTGGCTGAGCTTACTTCACTTAGCATAACATTCTCCAACTCCATCCATCTACAAATGCCATAATTTTACTCTCTTTTAATGCTGTGTAGTATTCCGTTGTGTACATGTACCACAGTTTCTTTATGATTTCATCTATTGAAGGGCATCTAAGTTGCTTCCACAGTTTGGCTATTGTGAATTGTGCTGCTATAAACACTGATGTGGTGCAGGTGATGGAACCCAGGGCCTCACACAAGTCAGGCAAGCACCCTACTGCAGAGCCACTCCTGGCCCACAGCACCTTCTAAGCACATGTTCTCTGGTTTCAGAGCACCATATCAGGAACTGATTCTCAGTTCACCTCACCTCACTTCAGATCCAAGAGTGAGATGTCCTCCATCATGGTGAAGAACCATATGAGCCTTCCTGAGGGTGCTTACAACAGTGTCCCCTTCATCTGGAGAATCAGGGACTATGTGGAAGAGCTCTGGGTCCATGCCCAGTACATCACAAATACAAAAGGTGAGCCCTGCTCAAGATAGGCCTGATGCAGCCCTGGTGAAGCAGCCTTTACCCACAAAGACACCGCATACCATCAGTGGGCTGAAAGCAGCTAGCACCTGGTAAATTCTGGGACTTGTAGTTTTTACACTTTGCTGTGAATAAGCTCAAACCATATCCTGCCTTCATTTTGAAATTTCCACTGAAGAAGTGATAATCTCCAGTAGGTCAGAAGCCTTTAAGTTACACCATGAAGGGAGCCTATGAGGTGATTTCTGGTGTCACACTGGCCAGCAGGCTGGTGAACTGGAGCATATTCCAGGAGGGACAGAGATTGCTATCTGCTGCAAGTTGACCATTCATATCCTGAGGCTCACACCCAGGAAACATCCCCTTTAAGCTTTCTCAGCAAATGCTAGCAATGAAAGGAGCATGTCCCCTTTTTCCACACTGAGCTGTTGGTCCCTCCTGAGTCACACAAGCTAGACAGTGTGTGCTCTGCTGTCATATGCTAGGGGTGGGGTTTAGACATAGTCATTCCAGAAAAGCTAGTGGCAGTGCTGTGTTTTGGAAGTCATCTTTCACATACATGTGGAATCATCCATTAAACAATTACTTAGAGAACCAGTATGTTCAAAGTAAACCTGCTTTCCTGGCTCTGCTTTCTGCCACTTGTCCTAAACCAAAGTGAAGCAGTCTGTCTCCTGCTGAGAGGGTGTTTCTTCACCCTGCCAGGCCTGCTTGTCCAGCAGAATATGCAGCTAGGAGCCAACTCCCCATCTGCGGGTAGGTGAATCTCTCTGGTTGACGTAGTCTCTGACCCCAGCCCTAAAGAGCAGCCCACTCAGTCCTGACTCCCTGGGAACCCAGGGTTATATATATAGTATAGCACAAAACTCATGCTACCTTACAAGTTTTTTCCTTTTGGGTGAGTGTGGCTTTTGTGACCTAAATTGAATGCTGATCCTGTCTTCCTTTCTGTGTCCACTAGTCTATACATCCACCATTCTCTATTCCCATAAGGCAGCCAATGGCGTTTTGTCTCGGAGTCACCCTAGCGTGCTGCACTAGCCTATGGCTCCTTCCAAAGAAGTGAGCTTCTTTCAGTTTGGCTTCACAGGTCTCAAGCCACTCTGGCTTATTCCCTGCAGGATGGTCAGAGAAGTTAGTGCTCATCTTCCAGCAAACTCCCCTGGGCTCTTCCCAGCTCCCTGGAGATCAGCAGCATGAGCTGGTTCAGTGCTACTTGAGGGAATTCCTGCTCTTGACCATGAAAGTGTCCACCTGGGAGGAGCTGAAAGTAGGTTTCCACTCAAGGTCAAATGTGGAAATTGCCCAGTATGAACTGGGGGCAAACATGGGAACTCAGGTTCAAAGAGCTGGTGCTGCTGTGGGGAACAGAATGAGGCCACAAAAGACACTAGGCTGAGAACATCCTCCAAGCTGCTTAGAACACAGGGCCAATCCTCTGTACTCCCCAGGGCCTCCTTGAGTGGGACATTTCTACTATCTTGAGAAGCTCTCCATGTTCCTTGTAGCACCCTCTAAGTTGTTGAGTTTCTCTTGACAACATTAAGGTAAATATGTAACTGACCTCTTAAGGTAAGAATAATAAGTGAAATTCAGTGGAAAGGTTGATACTTTTTGTTTCTGGAGCTGGGGAGAAAACCAAGAGTCTCAGGCACCCTAGGCTAGTATTGTCAATAGAGCTGCAGCCCAGCCCAAGATGGAAACTCACCTGCCCAGTAGTCAAACACGGCACAGAAAAAGAAGGTGAAAATGTGTGAGAACATGCTCTAGCCAGCATAATGGAAGGTTAGAGAAGTGTTTTTAGAAAAGAGCAGAATTTACCCTGAGTTTTAAAGTGAGTAGAAATTATAAGCCAGCTACACAGGGCATAATTGTGTGGGCATCTAGAAAACTTTGCTCACATGCTCAGCGCCCCCAGTAAGTCAAGAGAATGTAAACAGTCTTCAGATGCCACTTGTATCTGCTCATCTGGCAAAACCAAGTTTTCAAAAAGAAGGGCAGGCTCATAGGCTTCCTGGGCAGGTGTTGAGCAGCGGTCACATGGCAGGGTGGTTGAAGAGCCTGCCCCCATAGCTGCTGACCATACTATGAGTGCTGGGCAGATGCTCACAGCAAGGCTTTCCAGCTTTGATCCTGATCATAAAGAATTAGAAACAATTTAAGTGTCCAAATAAATGAAGAAGGGACAAAGTATGACTATTTTAAAATGGTTGTTTGCAACCATTGAAAACAATATTTTCACAGATAATGAGTGATAAAGGAATATTCATAATCTAATCTTGAGTGGAAAAAATCAGGAACACAGTGATCCTGATTTGAGGATGATTCTGAGGAAAGGCATGGCTAGGAAAATGTCTAGAGGCTCTACTGAAAAGCAGTTGGGAGATGTGAAGTCTAATTTGTATTTTTTTGTGAGTGGTTTTTGAATAGTTTTGAATTCCCATAGGAAAAAAATCTCTTTATGATTCAAAAATACAAACTGAAAACCCCAGTTTCTGCAGATGGCCCTGTGGTCCTGTATCTGAGCTGCAAGCAGCCTCAGGGAGCCCTGAGGATGGGCTCTGCTTGCCGTGGGTGCACCTGGCCTATCAGCATTTCAGGACCAGCTGCAAACTTCGCCAGAATCTTGACCATCCACCTGCAGTTTCTGCAGAGCCTCACCGAAGCTTTACAGAAGCATGACATGGCTGGCAGTGAGATGGTACAGCCCTTTGGGAGGCCCAGGCCCTGGTCTGCCCCCAGAGGAGAGACCCTTCAGGGGGATGGGAGCCAGCATAGCCCAGAGGTATTGGGAACAGCTGGCTAGTGTTTCCTATATCCCAAGACCCAAAGGAGCAGGTTACATGCCCGGAATAAAAGGACACCGTGCCTCTGCCAGGGCCTCTGGCCTAAGGGAGCCATAGCCAATGAAGAGGTTGGGTGGAAGGGCAGAGAACCTATGGGGTTCACTCTCCCATCCCCAGATACTAGATGTGTTGGCTGCAATGGCCTGTGCTGAAATGCTGACAAGAGACAACCTGAAGCCAAGTCCTCAGGCCTGGCTGCAGCTGGTTAACAAGCTGTGTATACCACTGGAGCTTGTATGCTCAGATGGGTACTTGCAAGATAGCAGGAGCACAGTCAGAGCTGTCTGCAGAGGTCAGATGAGGCCCAGAGCCTGGCTCTCCCTGGCATGCTCGGCTTGTGCTCATCAGTGGACTATGGGTCGTGGCACACCTGGCAGCAGGACAAGCAGCTGCTCCTGCCATGGGAGGGGCTCTTTGTGCACTCACTCTGCACTTGATGAACCCTGTCAAGTGCCAGGCAACTCATTAGATGCGGGAGAAAGAGGAAAACCACATGCAGGGAGGCCATGGTGCCCCAGGGCCACAGAAAGGCAGGCAGCACCATGAGAATCACTGTGGTGGCATGGAGCCACTAGAAAGGATGGGCGTGGTCAGAGAAAGCAGGCCTTCAGGATTGGGGAGGCTATGAGAGTCAAGAGGGACTCTCTGTGTGCAGGACTGTGAGAGTGGGCACAGCGGCAGAGTGGGCACAGCGGCTGAGGTAGCAAAGTAAGACCCTGAGTCCTACCTGCATGGAGAGCTGGGGGAGTGCCGAGGGCAGAGCTGGTGGATAACTCCTTCTGTCACCTCACCTTCCCATGCTGCCTTGCACATGCCCTCTTCATCCCCTCTTCCTGTCTCAGACTCCTCTGTCAAAACTAAGTTCCTGACACCCTCTTTTGACAGAATCCAGTGGAATTGTTTTTTTTCCATTGCGTTCTTTATGGAGCACGTATTCCTGGGGACCAAGAGCCAGAATCTTGAGCTGTGCCAGCTGGTGACCAAGTACGTCTTCTCACTAGACAAGATAAGCACTGGGACGCAGAGTCCAGGAGCCCAGTCCACCCTCACCTGCAGGTCAGTGCTGGGCTTTCACAGAGTCACACAGGGAGATGTGGCTCATTGGCCAGCCATAGCATGGATAAGCTCAGTTGTTTAAGCGTTGGCCCTCCCTGATTGCTAAGTCAGGGCATGTCACTTAGGGATAGTAATGACTGTGCACAACAAGACTTCTGCAGGGAACTTGCTTATGGATGCTTTTCAAGGGCTGGAGGAGTGGGCTCCACCCACCTCCAGGATGACCTAGAACAGGCCTAGCCTAGCCCTCAGAGGCAAAGTCACCTCCACCCTAGGCAGGATGGTAGTGATGCAGGAGAGTGCCATTGAAGCTGGGGACTTCAAAATACATGCTGTAGCAGGACCACAGGAACAGAAAACCACTGAGCCTCTGCTGTCAACACCAGATAAAGCTGATGACAGTGCTACTAGTCCCCTCAGAGAAAGCCACTATCTCTGTGGCCAGGCTGTCCAGCAAAAATAACCACTCAGCACAACACCATTCCCACCCATTTTACCCTGTGATCTTGGGCTAGCGTGACTATCACATAAGCACATCCCATGGGTAGAAGGCCATTGGCCTCCAAAGTGCCCACTGTCAGGGTATCTGAGAAAGGCCACTGTAGACAGGTGTGCAGCCTTTGAAATGCAGGCAGGAACACCAGACAGAGATTAGCATAGATACCAGATGCCAGTGTATCCAGACTTGACTAGAATATCAGAGGCCTTGTGCAGGATGGTCTATACAGGCCAGGGCTTGCTCACAGCTCCCAGGTGCCTGGTACCCATACTGCTTCTCACTTGACCTTCTGTCCTCTTCAACAACCACCTTCCAGCTACTTGTCTTCCCTGCTGTCACAAACTATGGAGCAAAAGAAGGGGGTGGCAGTGCCAGGGATCGACCCCAGGGCCTCATGCATGCTAGGCTGGCACTCTGCCATTGAGCCACACCTCAGCCCCTGCATACAATACCTTTAAGAACACATCCCAGGCTGGTGGCACTTGCCTGTAATCCCAGTAGCTTGAGAGGCTGAGGCAGAAGGATTGCAAATGTAAAATCAGCCTCAATAATAGCAAAGCACTGAGCAACTCAGTGAGACCCTGTCACTAAATAAAATACAAAATAGGGTTGGGGATTAGGCTTAGTGGTTGAATGCTCGTGAGTTCAGTTCCTAGTACAAAAAAAAAGAACATAGCCCCCCCCCCACACACACACACACGCACCAGCTCATATTTCATTGCCCTAAACTAAGTCCCTTGACCTCATCTAATTGAAAGGCAGTGGGAAAACTTTCACAGAGTGTGCTTATGTGCCATGGAACTTAAGAAAGGTTTTGTTGTTGTTGTTTAGAAAAGGGAAAACGAAGTTTTTTGCTTTGCTAGCAAAAGAGAAACACAAGGGACTCTGTCCCAGAGGCTGTGATTCCCCTATAAAGGGGGAACAGAGGGGTTTTTAAGGAGGCAATTCAGGGGAATACTATTTTCCCAGAGATTAGGAAGGAGAGATCAGGGAGATCAGGGAGGAGAGAAAAACAGGTCTGCTTTAGAGCAGCAAAGCTATGTTCAAAGCATGAAGTGAACTGCTGCTACAGAGGTTCTCTAAGGAAAAGTAGAGAGAAAATGGTGGAAAGTAGTGTGTGTCTGTCCCTGTGGCCACAGGCATCCTGGACCATCTTCCCACATGGCCTGGACACAGCTCTCTCCAAGTCTTTCCTGTCCCATCCAGGACCCTCAGACCTCTGGGGATACACTGGCCACTCAGCCAGGTCCAGTGTGGCCTCCAGTGGTCAAGTAGCTTGCTAGCTGAGAGATGGGTTTTCTAGCCCTGCAAGATGTCATGGGCATATTTGTAGGTGGTGGGAGACTTTCCTCAATCTAATGACCTCAAAACTTTACAGGTTTCTGGTTCATTTCCTTTTAATCAGATCCCTGTGAAAGTAGCCACAGCCATAGATGCTACCCAGTTAGTTCCCAGACTTGAAGCCTGTGCTGTACACTGGTCTCTGTTCTGTGCGCCCCTTCCAGCTCCAGAGAGCCCCAGGGCCATTCATTGGCTATGTGATGCCTGGGAAGGTTGCTGCCCTACATTGATCTTTGCTGCTCTCCTCCTGTGGTTGGGAGCTTAAGTGCAACTTTAGGGGATGCCAGGGACCTCAAGTCTTACCTCCTGCAGGCTGCCACTTCAGAGCTGCCTTCTACAGTTAGCCTACACTCCCTGGATATTGGTAAAAGATGAAAGTAGTCAGTACATGATGGGTATTCAAGTCTTCTTGTCAGGTCTGACAGGAGGGTTAGACATGGCAACCAGAGGTGTTAAGCAGGTAGAGAAGCTACAGAGAAAGATGCTAGGGAGGCCAATTCTTTTGGCTCATATCTGTCATGCATGTTTTTCCACAGGTCACAGGGAATTGGCTTTCCTTTCTGTCCTATCCCTAATGTCCCCAACCAGCACCCCACTACTGGCCCACTGCTGCTTTTTTTAAAATGTGCTAAAATATACATAACACAAAATGCACTGTGTAACCACTTTTAAGTGTGTAGTTTTCGCCATCAAACACTGGGTGTTGCGCCACCACCAGATCCTGCTCCAGAGTGTCCTCACCTTCCCCACCTAACACAGACTCCCCAGCCCCTCCTCAGCTCTGGGAGACCCCCACTCTACTTTCTGTCTGTCACCATGACTGCCACAGGTACCTCACATAAGTGGAATTGTTCAGCATTTGTCTTTGTTTTCTGGCTTGTGTAGATTTGACCCACATAAACAAAAAGGTCTCTTCAGTTCTCAATAAGTTTTAAGCCTGCTAATAGGTCCTGAAACCAAAATGTTTGAGAACAGCTGGTCTGTAATATGGAATTTCATATTCCTCCAAGATTATGCAAACATAGTTTTAATGAAAAGTGTTGAATCTATATACCTACATATGTTTGTATTATACCTTATTACACACAGAGGAATATATGTGCAGATGATTGGTTAATAGATGTTCTTTTGTGTAGGGTGATTCTGCCATCCTGACATCACCAGGAATAATATTTCTCTTTCCACAGCTTCCATGCAGTGAAAGATTACATCCAGGCCTACTTGTCCCTGTTAGAGAAGAAGGTGTTCATCATTAAAGATAAGACCAAACTCTACATGCTCTTCATCAATTGCCTAGAAGTAAGCTGGCTGCCTCTTTGTTGATTTCTTCTGCAAACCATCGGAACCATAAGGTTTAGGCAGTGGCAGAGTTTCTGAAAACTGACAGAATGCAGCTTTATTCAGTAAAATTAACAGATGCTTCTTTTCCATGTGGAAAATAAAGAAGTTTCAAAGACATTGCTTTGCCCTTATATGTCACACACACACAGTCACAAGCCACTTGGTGATGTTTCCATCACTGCGTGTCTGGTGGTGGTCTCATGGATACTCACCTAGCATCCGAAGCTGCCTGATATTTGCATGAAAGTGAAATTCCCTAAGGATGCATTCTTGCAGGAGTCCCTGTTGTTAAGCAGTGTGTGACTATCTTGACAGTCATGTGCATGTACGTGCAAAGCATAAAAACCCACAGCCTGGATGAGCACACCACAGGCTTAGCAATGGTCATTCCCAGCTGGCAAGATGATGAATCCTTTTTATTTTCAATGTCTTCATATTTTTACTTCAAAAAATGTTAAGGTTATACCCATTTTTTCCTTATAGGTTTGTTTTTTCCAGTTGTTTTCTATGATTCAAAAAATTTATAATCAGATCTACAATGATGGCCTTTATTTTCCCTTTAATTCTCACTGGAAATTTTAGAAGGTCGGGGATTTGTTACAAACAATAATATTCTTTTCTTTCTTGTTCTTTGTTCCTTAGGATTCAATTCATGAGAAGACCAGTGCTTATTGCACAAGGAGTGAACTCGACTGCCTCAGGGAGGAAGGCCATTTCCTACAGACCTGCTCCCCAGGAAGTCGAGGCCCAGGACCTGGCCAGGACCCACCTGTGTCTTGACAGAGCTTCTGACCTCCTCTTGGAGCTTCAGGAGGGCTCAGGCAGGTCTTCTCTACCTTGGAGAAGTCAGCTGCAGGTTCAGAAGGACAGGAACTGTCATGGGTCTTGCTGGCCCTTACCGTGTCCCCCTCTTGTGGATGTTCTTTACTGAGTCCCCCAGAAGCAGGCCCTCAGTCCCCAGTCACTGACCAGCTTTCTCCTGCACTCTCAGAGCTGCGATGCGTAGAGCAGTTCTGCACCCAGGCAGGGATGGACTGGCACCGTGTGGACCTGGTCCAGAGGCTCGCGAAACTGCACAGGATGGGGATTTGTGCCGAGCCTCTCCAAGCAGGGCCATTGGTGTCAGTGGGTGTTTCCCAAGGGGATCACTGCACAGGTGAGATGCAAGTCCCTGGAAGAGCAGGCAAGCAGGGGGCACCACTCCTCACCCTCCCAGCCCTCACAACAGGCAGGACACAGGCAGGCATCTGGTCCTTGGTCTCTGCTTAGGGTAGGGTTTGGCCACCTGCTGTAGGGCAAAGGTAGGCATGGACACATGTGTGTGCACACTCACATGTGTTTCTGGTTTGTTGTTTACCTGCATTTTATTTAGGCTTCACTTCTAATTGACTTGGATACAGGGAAAGTGAATGAGTATTATTTCTTTCAATATTTGCTTCCAGCAAAGTAAATGGTAACAGTCTGCAGGCTGTGTCTTGGTGTCTCTGCCAGGCAGAGGGGGGTAAGAATTGAGACAAGTGCAATGAGTTTGGCTTTCAGGCTTCTAGATTCCCAGTACCCTGAAACTGGTAAATTCTTACTGTCCTGAAGTTTAGAAAATGGCACTGAAAATCCTGGCATTTTTAAGATGACCAACTGGGACTCAGAGATGACATGCTTTTGTCTCCTTGCATGGTATGGCACCATGTGTAGAGAAAGCAAGCAAATCCAGGGTCGGCCTCCCTCCTCCTCGGGCTCTCCATCCCTGTTGAGGCCATATTCCTGAAGGCCCCCAGGATTGTCATGCCTGGGCCCCACAGGGAGTCCCAGCTCAGTTGCCTCTAGTCTTCAATGGTGCCTGCCATCTTTCTTCACCTATGGAGAAGGGTCTTTGCAGAACACCCCACCTCACCCCACTAACCCTCTTCTCCTGGGCTGCAGAAGGACCACACAGGCCAGATGGACTGATACCTGGTGCATGGGGACAAGAACAAGGCACTTTGTGATGCAGTGGGCAAAGCCATGCTCCAGTGAAAGGCCTCTAGCCTCGAGACTGCTCTGATGGTAGAATGGGCTCAAAGATTCTCCCTGATGCCAGGTGGTGCCCCTCACATCTGTATCTTCCCTGATGTGTCAAAGGATGCAGGTATTGTGGAGAAAGCCTCTGAACAGCTCCTAGAGTGACACTATGTGCCAGGAGGCAGATGCCCATGGCCTCCCTAGTGAATGAAATATGACAGCACAATTAGCAAAATTCATAGCTATGTAATTCACAATCCACATATATGCTTATGAGTCTATTTTGATGCTGATACACAGTTTTAGGATTCTAATCTTTTTAAAAAATATTTTTAGTTGTAGAGGGACATAATACCTTAATTTAATTAATTACTTTTTATGTGGTTCTGAGGATCAAACCCAGTGCCTCACATATGCTAGGCAAGCACTCTACCACTGAGCTACAGCCCCAGCCCCAGGATTCTAATCTTTAAATTGTACTGGTCTTGCTTCCTTTTTGAGTCCCTATTTATCTTGCCCTTATGCCAGGAAGAGAAAATAGAAAATCCTGTCTCTTCTCAGGAAACATTTCCAAGACCAGTGAAGTAGTCAGAGGAGAACAGGTGCTGACTTCTGTTCCCCCATCATGGCTGCATGGCCCCTGTGCACTGAGGTTAACCTGAGCATGTCTCATGAACTCCTAGCCCCAGTCATGTGCGTGGAGGCCCATGGTGCATGGCTCAGGGAAGGTTGCTCTGGTAGTGCTGTGTAGCCTCTGAATGCCCACTCCATGCCCTGCCCATTTTTCACAAAGGGACTTGATCTGTGTTTCTTTGAATCTGTGTGTCCAAGAGGGAAAGAAAGGCCAAAGCTTCTCATACCCTTTCTCTGAGGTTTCCTCCCAGTTTTTCTTTCTGCTTGGCTTTCTTTGCTTTCCTTCTGCCTTCTCCCTGTGGAGCTGTGTTTCCTC
The DNA here is from genome assembly GCF_047511675.1 of Marmota flaviventris. Taxonomy (NCBI): domain Eukaryota; kingdom Metazoa; phylum Chordata; class Mammalia; order Rodentia; family Sciuridae; genus Marmota; species Marmota flaviventris. Next base: position 104,773,923 of record NC_092510.1, on the reverse strand, counting down.
CCAACACTGACATGTTACTGAACTAGTTTGCCTAGCCTATTGCATCCAGCATAATCAAATCTCATGTAGATCTGTCACAGGCTCATATTCATGTACATGTTTATAAATACTCATCTATATGAATTTGGCAGTATTTACAAATATGCTTTTCTGCATTTTCTGACTCAATAACACATTGTGGGAATTTTTTTGAGTTACCAAGTATGGTTCTATCATATAGTGGCTATGTAACATTCCATTATGAAAGTGCACCATTATTTTCTTCTTTTTCCTACTGAAGGTAATTACCTTATCTCTACTTTTCCCCAGTACAGACATTTGCATAAGTGTTTGCAGATACTGAGGCTTTTATTTTGATGGGAATTTTCAGGAGTGGAATTTCTTAGCCAAAAGGTTTTCCACCACTCCACTTTCCTAATATCCTCCTTTACTCTATTTGCAGGGAAATGTGTTATTCTCCTGTTCATATCCTCAAATAGTCCCTGTGACTTTTCTGAGCTCCAGGAGTTATTTGGCTGAACACCTCTAGAGAGGATTCAGTGGTCATCAGTTTCCAGTTTCGAACGTGTTGCTGACAAGTCAGTTTCTACCTTGGGCAGGGGCTCTTGTCCTTGTTCTTACTGATGGGAAACTCAAGCTGAGCCTGTGCCCACCTGGCCATCCAGTTAGAGCCGTCACAGCAGGTGAGAAATCACAGGTGCCTTTGTATAGTCATCAGTGTCCTTACTCACAAGTCTAAAAGCAGTCATCTTTGAAATAAATAAAAAAATGAATCAATGAGATATAAAATTTATAATACCACTAGAACTAACTATAGATTCTGTTTCTTTTTAGATAAGAAGTTCTAGGTTGCTTGTGGTGAGTCAGCATGCATAAGTCTGTCTACATGAAAGTATGGTTGTCACAGAATTTAAAGTGTGACTCTTATCTGAAGTTGAGGGTTGGTAACCGAGGTAAACTTGAAACACTAGAAGACATCAGCCTAATCCTGGGTAGTCTTGAGAAAACAGATGTGTCTCTTTTTAACTGTCTTTCAAACCTACATACTCACATACAGACAGTCTGGGACTTAGAATAGTTTGACCTATGATTTTTTCAGCTTTATGATCATGCAAAAACCGTATACATTTGGTAGAAATCATACTTTGGAATGTTGATGCTGACCTCCTCCTTGCCAGGCAGGTTTACGGCAGATGCTCTCTCAGTCCTAGACAGCAGCAGCCAGCTTTGTCTCCTAGTCAGCCCTGTGATCAGGAGGGAAACAACCAACACTAACACCCTGTGGTGTTCTGTGAGTTCAGTGGGTTTTTGGATATAGGCATTTGATAAATTAAATGAGATATTCAATGCTTTATTATAAAATGGGTTTTATACTATAGGCTAAGGTACGTGTTCTGAGCATGTTTGACTTAGGTGAGGGTAAGTTATAATGTTCTGTAGATAAATTAGGTTTGTTAAACAAATTTTCAACTGTGATATTTTCAACTTATGACGGGTTTATTGGGAGGTTATATCATTGTAATTTGAGGAATTCCTATAATTTAAGTTATATTTCTCCCCCTTATGTCAGAGAAAGTACCTCAGATGAAGGCTACTTGTTTTGGATGCAACCTCCTCTAATTGTAGAGTATGATATCTTTGAACATTGGGGACAATTTTGCATTTGAGCATTAATGACAATTTAAACTCAACCTGAACCAGGGCATGTCACTCCATGAATGTTGAATATGGAAGGAATGTCTTGCTTATTGGTATGAAAAGCTGGGAGTAAAAATAAATTTTTTCTTTCCTTTTATAAACCAAAAGTTTTGGACCACGAGCATGCTGAGTTCCCTTGTTAACTGAACTGAGGGAACTAATTCAGTCAGTGTTTTGCCTAAATCTTGGTTCATTTAGCATTACAATCTGTATGCAATATTAGCTGAAACTGTTTACAGTTGTTTTCACATGGATACAGGTTACCATGTGGGGGTGGGTGTGTGTGTGTATGTGTGTGCGCACACTCATGTGTATATGTATACACACATATTTATATATGTGTGTATACATATGAAAAAAATACATATATTATATATATAATATATATAATATGTTTTATATATATATATATATATATAGAGAGAGAGAGAGAGAGAGAGAGAGAGCGCTTTTTTGGTAGCCATCACTATTATAAAACACTTTTTTTCTTTCTTTTTGGGAGCGTGATGCTGTAGACTGTGAACCCAGGGCCTTGCACATGCCAAGCAAGTGCTGTGTACTGAGCTACACTTCCATCCAGGTTGAATGGCTTTTTAAACTTCTACAATGCAATATGTACTATTTTCTCCCCTTAAACAAAATAAAGGTAAATTTCTCCTGATATTTGATGCTTAAATTTGATATAGATGAAAAATAAGACTGATTACAATTTTTTACCACAGTTTTTAAGTTAGAAGCATTACATGGAAAGATTAAAAGAGATTTTATTTTTTCATTTAGAGTTGTTCTCCTAGCTCTAGGGTTACACAGTTTCTTTCTCAACTCTATTTCAGAGTTAATGTCATCAAATATATTTTAAGCATCTAACCTAAATAGTCTTATTCTTGTTTTAGCTCTTCTAACTCTCCAGAGCAGGATCTATGATTTTTTTGGGGGGCGGGGGGTCACATTAGAAATATGACCCACATAAGAGAATTATGAATCCCTAAAACCAAGTCACTAGTGAGAGATCAAGCAGAAAGGAGAAAACTGGTTTGAAAATCACTTGTAGGACTTTATGTGCTCATTGGACAACAAATACTAAAATATGATAATTAGATGTAAACTGAACTCAACAGGAAGTAAGACCATATTTTATTTGGAGATTATGTCTCCACTGGGTTATTAAATGACTTCTGGCTGGGCACTGTGGTGCATGCCCATAATCCTAGCAACTTGGGAGGCTGAGGTAGGAGGACATGAATTCAAAGCCAGCTTCAGAAAAAGTAAAGTGCTAAGGAACTCAATGACAGCATAAATCTAAATAAAAATAATACAAAATAAGGCTGGGATGTGCCTCAGTGGTTGAGTGCCACTGAGTCAATCCCTAACTCCCTTCCCCCAAAAATAAAAAAAAATAAAAGATAAATAACTTCAGTTTCTATCCTTATAAAACTTTAACCAAGGAGTGGGATAGCTGGGTCAAATGGTGGTTTCATTCCAAATTTTGTAAGGAGTTTCCATATTGCTTTCCAAAGTGGTTGCACCCATTTGCAGTCAGTCCCACCAGCAATGTATGAGTGTACCTTTTCCCCACATCCTCACCAAAACTTATTGTTTGTATTCTTGATAACTGCCATTCTGAATAAGTGAGATGAAATCTTAGAGTAGTTTTGATTTGCATTTCTCTAGCTATGACAGATGTTGAATATTTTTTCATATATTTGTTGATTGACTGTATATCAGCTCCTTAGCCCATTTATTGTTGGGTTATTTATTTATTTTGTTGTTGTTGTTGTTGAGTTCTTTATATATCTTTATATATCCTGGAGATTAGTGCTCTATCTCGTGTGTGTGGCAGAGACTTTCTCCCACTCTGTAGGCTTTCTCTTCATATTATTGATTGTTTCCTTTGCTGAGAAGAAGCTTTATAGTTTGACTCTGTCCCATGTATTGATTCTTGATTTACATTATTGTGCTTTTAGGCCAAAAACCTTCATTTTTCGTACATACCAGAAACATATTTGAGGTTTAAAAAAGAGAACTGTCCTTTTTTGTGCCTGATTACTAAATATTGTGCTGTTATTAAAATGTCCTTTGGCCAAAGTTGGTCACATGCTCAACTCAGATTCAAGGCCAAGATGTAGTCTGTGCCTGTGTATGAAAACATCTGCAGCGTCACATCACAAGGGTGTGAAAGGATGGAGTGGAAATGTGTATCTGTCTATGGTCATTGTAAGCAGCTTATATCCTGATCATGTATGAAATCAATATTATGATTTTGTGAGAAGCAGAACATTTTTCTGACAAAGAGAAGCATTGAAAATGTACCTGTCACAAATGCATGAGAATTGGTAGCATGTACTGCACTTACTGACTTGTGGTTGAAAGTTAGTTGACCTTGAGAATAGACTCCACAGTCATTGGTCCTGTTGAAATGTTTCTGTTGACTGTTGTCCTTCATCTTTTCCTTTACTATACTAGTGTGAGATGGACATTTTATTATGACTGAATGTGGAAACAGAAGTGTGTCTATACTTCTTTAGGTGTTTGCCCAGCTACTGTGAACATGGGGGTAAATGTTCCCAGTCTTGGGACACTTTCTCTTGCACCTACACTCACATTGGCTATGTGGGAACCACATGCAATTCCTGTAAGTTCCACTACCCACTGCCTCTCCTTTCTGTTCTGATATCCCATTCATTATTTGGTGCATATGTGTTTGTGTCTACGCACCTATGTACCAGAAAACAGGAAGCAATAGTCTTTCACAAACTCATTTTTGGCTGGTTTAATTTTGATCAATTTTATTTCTCAATAATTTTAAAGTAGCCTTAAAAATTAATAGTATCAAATACAACAGCATAGGGGAAAAAGTGAAAAAAGAACCAGCAAATGGAAGTGTAGTAAAATAAAATATAACGGGAAGTTAAAAATAAATAAACTGCAACCAGAAAACACAGTGTGCTATCTTTTCTGTTCCTCAATCTGAGCACACATATAGCTCTCAGTTCTTGTCTTCCAAAGACAAGGTGTGGCCAGGATGTCAACATGAAGTTGAATGAGGACACCTCAGAAGTACCAGATAGGGTGCAAATGTGGCAGTAGCTCTCGATGATGAAGAGAAAACAGGTAAACTTACAGGTCCTGTCCAGTCTTGCTCTTGTTTGATGGTGAAGGAGATGGAAAGAATTAACTCATCTGCAGAATTTACCATATGCCTGCCCAATTTTAGTCCTCTGCATGTTTTAACTCCTTGAATCCTCAAAACAAGCACAGGAGGTAAAGTCATTATTATCTATACTTTGCACATGAGGGAGGAAGGAGGCTGAGGAGATTGACAGCAACTCACAGCTCTGAGCCTGGAGCCAGGACTGTTAACTGCACCCATCTTCTTCCTCAAGAATTATTCTGTCAGTTTTCAAGCTAACTTTATTGACCACTAATTATTAGCTTCTAGTATGACAGAGCCCCTGGAATTCTCATGTTTTTCTAATTATTAACTTTTATTTCTGTTCATCTTAGAATTTTTGTTTATTTCTTTGTTTTAAATTTGTGTATCACTCCTGATGTTTGGTGTCCTGTCTCCACAGCACTTTCCCTCTTCCTTGGTCTTTACAGGAGGAGCAAGACATTTCAAGACTGCCTCCTTCAGTCCCTCCTGCTGGGGAAATACTACCATTGTACCATTAAAAACCCTTCCATGGACCTGGTGCATTAGTACATACCTGTGAGAAAATGAGACAAGATGACAGTAAGTTCAACCAAACAAGAGCCGCAGCAACTTAGTGAGACCTTGACTCAAAATAAAAACTACACAGGACTGGGGATATAGCTTAGTGGTGGAACACTTTCCTAGTATGTGTAAGGCCCTGGGTTTAATACCCAGGACTCGCGGGGGAAACCCAACTATTCCGTGTGAATGAATTCTATTCCCATATAAACTGTGAGACGTAATGCAGAGAATGGATTGTCATAAATCTAACTTTGTAGGAAATGAATCCCAGGGATCTAGTGTCAGTTTGGAATTACACCCCTGGGTTCCAGATGTGGGAGTTCCATGGAGAAGCAAAAGAAGGTGACCTACCCCATTACATATCCAGTGATCGGTTTCATTTGTGTGTCCACTTACTTTTACTTTGCTAGATAAGAATTTGCTAAGGAAATCCTCATTTAAAAGGGACTGGAAATCTGATCTCGGAAACTTTGGGCTAAGGATGTGGCCACAATCGTAGAGTTAGAACTGAGATAGTTTCTTTTACTCACAACCTCTCCCATCACAGTAGAAAAGTATCTTAGACAAAGCAGATACCTACTAAATGTGTTTGTTATCAGTAGCTGATCTAAACATAATTCCATGTAACACTGAGGAAAAAAAATTGACTGATAAATGTGAAGGATCTTCCCCCTATGGCCCATGATTTGGTTTGTTAACTGATTCAATTTTATTGTCATTCTTCTAATGGTATTCCAAAATAAGCTTGGATAATGCCAAATCAAAACCAAGTGATCATGGGGCCATTATTTTTTGGTAGAGTACAGGACAGGGATTGGAGTTCCAAGTATAAAATTAATGCATACATACATTCCCATTTAGATTAATTTTTTTCCACAATCATTCTTCCTCTCCCTTTGTTCTTATAGGCAATTTGAACACCAGCCCAAATGTGTGCATGCATCACTCTGGGCTATTTTCCTAGGTGGTTATTAGCATGTTTATTTTTTCATAGAATGTAAGTGGCCAAAATTCAAGCATGATGGGGAAGGATCCATGTTTTCTGTACTTCCATCAGTTGGTGATGGTATTAGTTGGACTCTTGATTTGGAGTTCTCTGATTTGACACATTGGACCCTTGCCCCTCTCTCTCTCTCTCTCTCTCTCTCTCTCTCTCTCTCCATATGTGTATATATATATATATATATATATATATATATATATATATATATATATTCTTTTGTAATATCCTTAAACTGAACAGACATTCCTTTGTCCTCCTTATTCTGTAAGATGAGAGAAAAGTAATTTCTATACACATCCCTTGGTCATTCTTAACTATTTGAAATGAGGGGAATATATAATGTTAAACTATATATATGTCATATATGTGTACATATATAATATATGCAGATACATATATAAATACACAGTATTTATATAAATAAATACTATATAAATGCATACTGTGTATGTGGATATATATTTATATGTGTATATATACACATCAACATATACATACAGAGAGGCAGGGAGAGCAGTCACTGTGGAATGGCCTAAGTTTGTATCCTCAGTCCTACTAGGATCTCTTGTCTTTATGTCACTTGCATAACCACTGCCCAAGTCTGTCTGTGTGGACACCTCATCTGATGCTTTTATATTTCTTTCCTGGCAGCTGTGGCCTGTATTTGAGGTTTTCCAATCAAGGCAATGTTTGACCCACACAGGAAATGTCATAGGTTGACTACTCATTTAAAATTATGCTAAATATTAACTAGGTTCACCATCTGGCGATTTTAATCACTTTCCTTGTACATAGCAAAGCATTTATCAGTTGTGAATCAGGATAAATTAAAATTAAAAAGAGACAAAAATATTTTGGTTTTTTAAATTTCATTTTTTTGATAATCATTTGCAAAGCATTTAAGAAAGTATCTTTTTAAAATGAACTTAAAAATGGCATGAAGAGTTTCCAACTCTCTGTAAAATTTGTTTTAACATATAAATTGTTTTAAGAAAGCAAAAGGTGTGATTACTGAGTAAAGTGTAAAAAAATCAATCATCATTAGATAATAACAGTATTTAGGCAGGTTAAGCCAATGCACTTGAGATCCTTGGACTAGACTAGAATAAGTCTAATTTGCTTGATTTTGAAAATAAGTTTGTGTAGGATTCTGTTTATAGTGATATCCCCAAATCTTTCACTATGTGCTTCTGAATCTTCCTGCTGCATAATTGAGATGAAAGGACACTCTCCTAGAGAAGACGTGATCAAGAATAATGCAGGATGAGTCTTGTGGGAGAAAAATTCTACTCCATGAGCAACATGGAGGGGTCCATGTTCTCAAAGCCCTCTGTATCACTGTGTCTTCTTTGTAGCTCTGTACAAATGGTCATCTGAAGCCTACAAGCACAGCAGAAATTCTTCAGGCCTCTACTACATTGATTCAGATGGAAGTGGCCCTCTGGGACCAGCTCTTGTGACAGGTATGTTAAGCTCTTCTGTAGTAGTTAAATTCCTATGAGTCTTTGTTGTGTGCAAAACCAAAATTAAGAAAGTCAAGCATTTACTTAGTTGGCATGCTTGTTTAGATGTGCATTGTGATTTAATGTAATGGCCAAGAAATATTAAGAAAATGTTGGAAAACAGGTAAAATGTGGTGTGGAAGGACAGTTTTGGTGGGTATTTTATTATGGTTGTAAAGTTTACTTTCATTACTGTTGTTTTGATGCTAACACTGTGATTACTTTGGTTAATAATCCACTAATATTCCTTTAAATATTACCTTGTATTTGATGTTCTCCTTTTAAAGTTATTTCTTTGCCTCTGAGAGTTGACATGTTGATTGCATTCTGTTTTTGTTTGTATTTCTCTGGATTCATGATATCATAACACATTGAACTTTTTGAATTTCAATATTCATTTCTCCCCCATATTTAGGAAGTTTATAACCATTATTTCTTTAAATAAAAAAAGCGGTGTTCAAATTTTCTGCAAATGTTCTTTCCTTATAAAATAATAATTGATATGTCTTTGCTTATTAGTCTAAAAGGAAAAAGGATAAATGAGTTTTATTACATCAATAAATGTGAAAGACTTCAGAGAATCTTCACTATTTTTTCCTAGAGTGATGGAGATGGAGCTTGCAGCTTCACATGTGCTAGACCACTACTTTACAACGGAGCTTCCTTCTGAGCCCTCTATTCACTTTCTAGATCTATGAAAATGTCCTCTTTCTTTTGAATCTTTCTAAAATATTTTATTTTATTCTCCAGATTTATTGAGGTATAATTGACAAATAAAGTGATATATATTTAAAATATACAACCAGATGTTGTGAAATGTGTATACATGGTGAAATGCTTGCCCTTGTTAAGCAATTAGCATAGTTATCACCTTATGCCTTTTATAATTCTTTCTTTCATTCTTTCTTTTCTTTGGTGAAACAGTTGAGATTTACTCTCTTAGTAAATAGCATCTAAACACTACAGTGCTGTTATTATAGTCACCATACTACATATTACATTATCAGAGCTGATTTATTCTTCATATCTGAAACTTTGTACCCTTTGACCACCATCTCTCCATTTCCCCCTTGCTCAAGCCCGGAAACTGCCACTCTACTCTGGGTGTCTTGCTTAGATTCACATAAGCACATGAATTTTTCTGGAAGATAATAAATGTTTCTAAATCATACATACTTCATGTAACCATGTATTCATGTGCAACAATGAGTATGTAATACCTAGAGAACCAGTTATAAAATAATTGTATGGTAGAGAGCAATTAATATATGTTGTACAAAAATTCTTGACTCTTCCTATTTGACATCTGCTTTTACAAGTATAAGAGCTCAGAAGAACTAAATTATCAAGTCTAGTGGATAACAGCTACCCTAACTTAATTGGTGTGAGCCACGGCCTCTCTGAACGTACAGCTCTTGTCCATTCCTCTGTAACTGTATCTGTGTGTTCCTCTCCTCCTCAAAATTCTTTCACCAACCAAAACAGAACAACCCTCCTTTGAGGAGCTGTTTCTGTATTACCCTAGCTGTATAGAAACAGGTACTTTAACCACTGGAGAATTTGACACTGCACATTCTGAGATAATGTTCAGAAAAATATCAACTCTAGGTGATACTAAGGTAATTATAAGTTAGCTATAATTTGGTATTCCTATTATTACTACTATTTACTGCCCTGATGGACTGCGATTTTGTTTTGCTGTTCTTTCTTCCAACGGCAACAACAACAACAACAAATGCCACAGCCTTACCATGAAATGAGACTGTTGAACAACAAAGTATAAATGCTCAGAACCTGTCTAGGTTGCCTTAATAGTCTAACATGTCTAGAATGATAACTTTGGATCTTTAGGTGCCTCTTGACCCAGTCTCTTCATTTAATAAACATAGAAATTGAGGCTCAGAGAAATTCATTTTTTTTCTTTTCTAAGATTATAGATAATAAGCCACAGTTTTCTACTGACAAAGACATGGTGTTCTGTCCATATCTAATTTTATAAGTATATACATAGTACTCCATCAACAAATGGTTTTGATATAATGGCATTTGGAAGGTTGAAATCCAAAGGGTGACACTAATAATAATACCATCTGATGTTAACTGAGCATTTGGAATATTCCAGGCCTGAAAAGATATCAAGAAAGCAGAAATCCTTCTAAGCACAATAGTAAACAACCACATGTTTGAATGAGTAGAGCCTCATAAATTTTTTTAAAGTGGAATGACTACCCTTTGAATGTCCATGGAAATGAGGCTGTACTGAACAGAAAGCTTTTAAAGTGTCTTTGCAGAAGAGAGCTGATGAGTGATAGGGATACCTAGGTGCATCTCATAGCATCTACCTACCTGTGCTGAAAATATTCAGGTAAATCATGAAAAGTCTCAAGACTTCAGAACTATGACAAGAAGGGCAGTCCTTAAAGGGCCCTAATATAAATACTGATTTAGAAGGACCCACACATTGTGGGGACATGTCAGGTGCCACCCCTGTGCTTTCCCAGGGCTCTGGGGTCAGAGCTGGGATCTTAAGGCCATCACTTAGAGCCTGAAAGCTATCACTAAGAGCTGACAGCCTTCAACTCAGTAAGGCACAGATACCAAATCATTCTTGGTTTTGACCAATGGACAATGTGGTGGGGCCCAGTAGTTCAGAGATTTAGGGCATAAACAGGAGTGGGTTGACCAGTGTCTTTATGTGCACATGAATGTCCATGATCTAGTTCTATTTTCTATTTCCTCCTGGAGTTTTGTCATATGGAATATAGGATAGGGCTTAGTTGTAGAAGGTACCTAGGAAGTCCTCAGACCTCTGCCATCTTTGAACATCTTTACTAATTCAGAAAGCTCAGTGACTAGCCCTAGGTTACCCAGAAATGTGTAGTGGAGTTGAATTATTTTGTTAGGCTGGGCAAGTAAATTTTTCTAGGCCTCCATTTTCTCATGTGTAGAGTAAGAATTGAGCTGAATAAAGGATAACATCATCATCTCTAACCTCTGCTTCTCTATGAAGAGGAACATAGTGGAAGAACTTCTGAGAAAGCTGGCATGGGGCTATACTTCTCAGAGGCACAATACTGGGACCAACTTTCCCTTGTAGATGCAGGATAGCTGCTAGTGATTTTATTAGCGAGTCCCTATTAATGATATTGAGCGCAAGTTTCTTGACCAGTTCTTCATTTTAAGATAGAATATGACAAGTTACATGTGAACTTGGTAAAAATCATCTGGACACACTACTGTCCTACTCTTCTCTGAACTTGTACATGCTTTCCCATCAGAGGAAATGTAGGCAGGTGGCTTCATCTCCAAAGAGGTAATGTGTAGAAATGTATTGGACTTCTTTTTTTATGTACCTTTTCTTGAATCAATTCCCAAAGTGACAGAATCAATTTCCATGATTGACATCATATTTTTTAATGAAATATTTCTTCTTTCTTTTTGGGGAGGTGGACGTGAGCATAGCAGGTATGCTTTGAATGTATGTTTATCTGAATGCATAAAATAAACATGTTTCTTTGTCATCAAGCCACTTTTTTTCCTGTAAATGTTCCTTATATAGCTTGAAGGTGTATTACTCAGTGTAGAAAGTTTCAAAAATTGGAAAGCAGACATACTTTAGCAGAATAAACAGAAATCAGTGGATGTTGTATGATATGGGATCAGTGTTGTTGTTTGTATATGGCTTAATCAAACCAAATCATCAAGTTAAATTAGCTGCAAGTTTATTTACCTGAACTTTAGAGGGTGGATTAGGAGCCTCCAGTGGTCACCCTATGAGTGCAGACGAAAGGGGCTCCCGTGAGTTGGAGGAACATGTTTTCATGTGGTGGGATTTAAGGATAGTTCAAAAATCCTTTAAAAATTTGTTCACAATTACAATTAATTTCTTCAGTTTTAATTTGCTATTCAGACTACAGAGCAGCTATCTGTTGTTCCAAGCTGTTGTTCTCTTTAATTATTTGGTCTATTTGCTCATCCTTGAAAACAAAGGACAAATTATGTGATCTCAAAGTTCTCTGATAGGTAGTATTTTTTTTTTGAGTTTGTGAAAGTAATGTGTTGTGGAAATGGTGTGTCTTACTTGGGGTCTTTTAAATAATATCACTAGAAAGGGCAATCATTTAAATTATGATTTTTTTTTCAGAAGAATAGTTTGAGAGATTATCATCAGGCTTCTCCTCTTCTGTACTTGAAGGAAGAGATTTCTTATATTTTAACCGTGCAAGATCATAAATCTATCACACTGGCCACTCGTCTATATGATCTGTTTAGGCACATCATTTTTTGATATGTCAAAAACCATGAAACTAAATGACAGTATGACATTGTAATTGATGAGCTCCCAAGCCTCACACAGTCTTCTACCTATTTTCTTTAACACTGGTAAATCCTTCTGCAGGTGGAGTAGGTAATCACAGAAACTAAATGCCTAGCTGACTTAATACAAATTGCCCAGTAAAAATATGACTAAAGGGGAAAAAAACCAAACTATGGAATTCAAGAGGCTAAGGGAATGCTCACAGCCTCCATTAGCCAACAGAGAGAGTGAGATAACCTCTTAAGTCTTTTATTCTAATGCAATTGAATATAAAATGGACATTAGTCCTGCTAGTTCAGTTTGTTCCAGTTCTTGCTAGTTTTTGGATATTTTTGTAACCTTGCTCTTCACAGGCTTTGACACAGAGTTCTTTGCCCTGGCCATTGGAGTTCTTGGATTTCTGATTGTATCTGCTGCATTTTTGGCCTGTGTAAACAGCAGTGTGGCTGTAAGATTTGTCCCTTGCTACATGGTATGGAAAATGAGACAGGCATTGGGTCCCCACAGCAGGGGCAGGGTCCTGTGGGGACTTCTCAGAGGGTTCCTTCAATATTGTTTTGGTATTTTAATCTTGTTCATGGTAGAAGTGATAGCATTGCATTTGTTCATATAGCAGCACAAACTCTGCACAGCTATTTTGTGTCTTCTGTAACTTGGAATGTTTTTATATAGAGAAAAACTCATCATTTTTACCGAGTTCACATTATACAGAGATGGTCATGTGACTTGGTATTATCGGCAAGAGTTAAGGCAACTTCAAGTCTACTTTATACCACTGAAATTTAGGCCTTTTATACTGTGTAAACTTTTATAGGTTTATGATATAAGATGAATTGGGGAGAAAGTGAAAGAAGTCAAAAGTTTTTTCTTCTGTAAACATTTTGGAAGGCATTTTAATTTTTTCTGATTTTTTTCATTAAGAAATAGGAAATATATAGAGATAATATAACAGAAATCTGTCAGAATTTTGCATCTGATGTTTGTGTCCCTATGGTTATTACCAGGAATAGATATATTAGATGATCAAATGTCTTGTGTATTTTAGTGTTGGCTGCAGAATGAGTTGCTGATAGCTTTTTGGTCAGTTTTAGTCAAAAATATCTATTTTAGGGCTGGAGCTGTAGATCAGAAGTAGAACATTTTCCTAGTATCCACAAAACCCTGAGTTTAATTCAGCACCTCAAAATAAATATTTTATATAGTGTTTCATGATCATATAGCCTTTTTATTCCTCAGATATATCTGTTATACATATATTTGATTATTTCAGAAAAAAGGTACTCACTTCAGAAAGGACTATGATTATTAAAAAGATAAATATTCATAATTTGTGGTGTTAGATCACAGAAATTCAGAAATGGACCCTTTTGTAATGTTGACTAAATTGTCAAACAGATTTCACCAAATATAATTACTGCAAATATATGGTAATGTAAATTTCAAATTTTAATATTGATATCTTAAGAATTCCAGTTATGATGATCTTAATCTCAAAGAGATTTGATGATTAAAAAACCTTAATTAAGATAAGAGATGCCTCTGATGTTTATACTCATTTCAGCCTAGTCATGTTCTGCTTCCTCCCTCTCCACCCCTTTCTGCCCACAAGACCCTGCATGGACTTGAGTGCAGCATAATGGCTCCCATCTGAGTCAAAACCTCTCATGGGAGAAAGCCCACAGCCTGTGATTTTCAATTACATGGCCTGCAGGGACCAACTGCAGGCCGTAATTAACCAGGCAGACCACAGCCAACAGGAGCTGGCTTTCCACTGCAGGAAATCAAGGCTTTCAGCTCACCTTGGTAAGTCTTCAGCTATTGCAGACTTTACTTCCTGGGAGCTTGCAGAAAGCAGCTGCAGATTCATGAGACTCCTGTATCCACAGCACCAAGGTCACAGCCTGGAAAGAGGCTTTTGCCTGGGCACAAGGAGCCAGGGAAATAGCTGCTCCTCTTTTCTGAAAGCTGTGAGTGGTCTGGAGTCTCTTCTCAGCCTCATTTGGGGAACTGAGTGATAAAGATCTTCTGATGAGGCCCTTGGTATGCAGTGTTCATGCACTATGAGGGGCAGTGTTGCCCCACTTGTGTATCATCTCAGAAAATATTGCTCACAGAATGGCTTAGTTATTTGAGGGTGATTATTCCATGAAATTCTCTCTCAGACTGAATTCAATTAGTGTTGTGGATACTTGGTAATTAGAGAACAGAGTTAGTGTTGTATATTTCTTTCAGGACTCCAGGTAATTCTGTGGATGCCTGATTATTTATTTTTAGTCTATCCTGTAAAATTCTATCATGAGTTTTATATCTTCTTTCTTTGAAGCATCCAATTTGTGAATATGTCAAACCCTGCTGCCTTGATGAAACCTCGTTGGTTTTCTGGATGCTGGTCTGTGTTCTCTGAGGTTTTATTTCAAGTCTGTTACTTGAGTTTGGGGTATCCTAGGATCTTTCTGAATTTTTAGAAGTAAGATACTCATCTCTCTAAGATATAGTAGTGTAGCATCTATAAAGCATGTGAAGTAAATGCTGCTTATTCACAGCTCTGCAGTGTTTTGAATTTATAGTTACTGCTGGGAGTCTTAGTACTTATTGTTAGTTCTGGGAGGCTTAGTACTTATTGTTAGTTCTGGGAGGCTTAGTACTTATTGTTAGTCAATTGCTACCACATAGATCACTGAATTAAGATTGTATATTCCCAGAAGAATGAGAAAGTTGGCTCCTGGAGAATAAATCAATGCTATAGAACAATCAAAGTTGAGTCACTTAAACAGAGAAAATGAGGCAAATTGAGTAGTTTTTTTCTGACTGTTAGTTAATAAATAACAGTCAAAAAGAAAAAAAAATCACCCAGTGAGTCAGGGAGTCAAATTCATGTAGTCTATTTCATAAGTGTAGCAGTGCCCAGATAGGTAAAGAATTACTGCATGAAGGACCAGTGTGTTCCTAGTGATTTGCAAGTGTTTGTTTGATTATTATCATTTCTATGTACATATTTAAAAGAACAAGAGTGACTCAACCAAGTATTTTGTTGGGCTTAGGAGAAAAGATGGACAGAGAAATGAATTTTAAATTTGTTAAACACTTTTTAAAGAAATTAAGGCAGTACATGATACACACTCAAAATATGTGAATTTTTTACATGCTGTCTCTGGAGAATTTTTAGTAGACATTTAATTCAAACAAATTCTGTTACAGACCCATGTATCCCAGAAGCTCTAAACTGAAGATAAGATAGGCAGCTACTATAGCCTAAAATTCCTTCAAATCCCTGCACTAATTGGCTTTATATCATCAATCAATGTAAATAGGTGTGCAGAACATTGGATGCTACTCTTGTTCAGAAGGAGTAATGCCAACCGAAGTCTTCAACTGGAGCCTTCCTTATAATGCTGCAGAGTGAGAACCCCACAGGATGACTGTGGTACAGGGAGCAAATAATGTCAGGGTAGATGGGCAGACGACATTCAAAATACAGTTCCATTTTATTTCCAGAAATTTTTATGAAACAAATTCTCAGGAAGTATTGGAAAAAAATACCTTGAATAATCATAAGAGGAGACTCAGGAAGGGCAAGACTAGAGCCATAATTTAACGAAAAAAAATTTTTTTTTGGTTTTGCAACTGGCCTTGAGAGGAAAGGTTGGGCACCAAGAAGGTGAATCTTTACAGTTCCAAATAAAGAGCCAAGCCATGCCATAAAGGAAAAAGAATAAAAAAGAAATAAATATGTGTCTCTAAGCAATTTTGAACACACAATAGGGAATGTCAGTGTCATAAAGATACTTTTTGTCTTCCACTGTCTTCCAGGTCGCTGTATTAGAGTTTCAGTGGCAGAACCATAGGTGGCTGAAGAGGAAGTGTGACAGTGTTGATACAGTGGAATAGTATTTAGTCACCACATTGTGAAGAGAATCAGACCAGGGCCAACATACTTGAGGAAGTAGAGCAGTATTCCTTGTCCAGTGATACCTTTCCTATTTCTCTTCATTTCAGCCTCTGATTCCTTTTGATGTCTTTTTAAATCATTCTCTGTAGAAATCCTCTTGGTGAAATAAATCTTGAATGGAGTTAAAGGCATTCTGTACCTTTAAAAACACTTATTAATTCTTAATTTATAAATAAAATTATGAACTCCAATATAAACACAAAATTGTTCATTTGTATATAAGGATTTCTTTGCTGTTCAATCTATGAAAGAATAAATATTGAATAATTATGTTTTGAAAATAGAATTTTGGAACATGTATATCAAATATATGTTAAAATATCTGCTCCCTAGGGATAAGTTTGCAGCACATTTTAAAAAAGGAAAAAGATGGTTGGTACTGATTCTTTGCACATACTTCAGCCACTGGTCCAGGGCTGGTTGGTGATAAATGCAGTTGGTATGTTTGCAAGCTGCAATGTTGTTAGCTGAAGCAGAGAGCTCCTCTAACCGGGAGCCATCATGAGCAGTGCTGCTGTGTATTACAGGAGGAGTCCCATTCCAGATTCTCAGTAGTGGTCTAATGGTGACAGCTGATGGGTTTGAAAGAACATGCTGAAAAGAAGAAGCATCTTTGCAACTGATTTGATGTCACCTCCATTTTACCTTGTCTCTGTGGAGGAGGAAGTGCCCCTCCCCACCTGTGCACCATTCACTTTTACCCACCCTCACTGACACCTGGACTAGGGACTGCCAGTGTCTTTAGCATCAAAATGAGGTCCTTAGGGTTAAGGTGGCCTCCAGTACTGTGACTGAGTTATGGTAGCCCTGAAAAGGTGGTACTAGAGGACTGAGACGTGGTTGGTTGAGTAGTTCAAACCCACATTCACCTGGAGCATGAAGGAGGTGAATCTTCATAGTTTTCAAGTAAAGAGCCAAGCCATTTAGTAGAAGAAAAATCACAAATGTGTGTCCCTAAGGAATTTTTAACACATAATAGGAAGTATCAGTGTTACTTCAACTAATAAAAAAAGTAAAAGAAATCATATTTTGCATAATAACAACTTTTTTCATTGCATTTTATGATCTCAAACAGATTTTAGGTTCAGTGTATCAATTAGTCTGATTATTATTTTGGTGACAATTTATTTTGAATACTATTTCCCAATAAATATATTTACAAGTAAAATTTGTAAATATCATGCCTGAATGAGTAAAGACTCTTTGCTTCTATTCTAATAAAAGAAAAAAAAATAAGATAACTAAAGTCTCAGTATTAAAAATTTTTTAAACATTCAGAAGTCCTTTAAAAATTATCCTGTTGCAGATTTTAAAATGTGGTCATTCTTAAAATAGTGCATATTTTACATAGAGGGAAGTAAAGGAATGATATGGGGAGGCAGGTAGTGAAGGGCAATACTTGTCTTTCAGATGGAACCCCAGTGAGTTGGTAGGTTGGAAGAACCAATGAAACACACTTACTAGGGAGATTATCTGCCAGGTGCTCAAAGGTGTACTTGTGAATTAGAGGGGGAACTGCATTGATTGTCAGCATCACTGCAACTGTGATGCTTACCAGAATGAATGGTGATTTCCACATTTTCCCTGTGCAAACTGTAATGTTTTATTGCTTGAACTATGTACCATAGGCAGATATTAGACAAGAATGCACAATAAGGAGAATAAAGAAATCCCCAAGAAATTAAAGAATGAGCTTTGATATGTATGATGTATATGATCTGAGGCCTAAAATATCAAGATGGTTATTTCCGTTTACCTGTGAATAATTATGTCTATTTTATTTTTCTAATAAAACAAAATAAAATACCAGATTAAGTTTCACATTCAGTGAGAGTAAAATGTTAGCCTTCTTAAAGTTTAACTGAGTGTCCACGGCTGATCTTGACTTGTTTTTTGATCCCCTAAATCCTTAAATGGCCACATGAGGGAAACTAGGAAATTCCTTGGGTACATAAAAGGGACATGTGGAACTCAAAATGCTCCCTACAGTTGGAGGTCTCAAAAGGCTACAAACCCAATGAAAAGGTGAACAAGGGCAAATCTTCCAGTTAGCTCATGAGATATAGAAAAAATTAAGTCTGAAACCTCATGTCTATAGATGTGCCCTCACACAGATTTTTAATTCAAATCAGCAATACATAAATGGCCTCAGAATTAAATTACCATGGCCACAGGTTGGTAGCACCAACAGCTTGTCATAGAATTACAAGACACTTTTACTGAGAGTCTACCCTCCTCCTTAGTGCAGCATCACAGGGTTCTCGTGGATAAAATGCCTCCAAGTGTAAGCTCACACTCCAGTATTACAAAACACAAAAGAAAGTGGGAGGGGAGAGAAACCACAAAAGGGAGAATTGAATATTTTAAATATTCCAGGAAACAAGTATGATTAGAAATATAAAATAAATGTGTGAGCTGTTGGAAAAATAAGCAATGGAACTAGAACACAAGGAAACAAATACTTTCAATGAAGATAATTGCAATTTACAAAATAACAGATGTTTGGAAATGAAATTATTGTGTTTATTGAAAATTTTAAGACATGGGATCAAATATTGAACTCAAATGAGATATGAAGATTGGGAAATGAGCATGTATGATGATCTGAAATTGAATATATTTTTTTGAATGAATCCATGATGTAGAGATTTAAAATGAAATTTAAAAGCTTTATAAATCACGTATGATCCTTCTAAAAAAAGATTGGGAAATGAAAAATACATGTAAATAAATTATATGGATTTAGCACAGAAATAAACAAATTGGGAACCTTGAAAGGGATGCAGAGAAGAGTTGTGTAGAGAAGAGACACACATATGTAGCTGAAGTTTTTTAAGATGTTGGGACAGGACTGGCATTATGGCTCAGTGGCAGCATGCTCACTTAGTAGTTATGAGGCCCTGGGTTCGATCCTCAGCACCACATAAAAAAACAAATAGGGGTATTGTGTCCAACTACAACTAAAAAATAAATATTAAAAAAAAGAAAAAAGATGTTAGGACATAATTAGGAAGAGGCAATATTCCAAGTAGCTAAGAAATTTCCAGACTAGAGAAAATACTGAAATACCAAGCATGAAAAATAAAAGTTAAATCCATATCTACATTCTTCAATTTCACTGTGTTGGAATGTATTTGCATTGAAATTTTAACTTGTGGTATTAGCATTAAATTGATTCAAGTATATGCATTAGGTTTTTAAGTGACCTCTAAAAGAATAAAAATAGAGCAAATAAATCCAAATCAGTAAAGAAAGGAAAAACTGGGGAGACTAGTGTTGTAGCTCAGTAGTGGGATGTTTACTTGGCATGCTAAAAGGGGAAAAGAAGGAGGCAAAGAAGAAAAACACAATTTTGCAAACTCAGTTAATCCAAAAGAAGGTAGAAAATGAGATTTAAAAAGAATAAGCAGCACAGTAAGTTCAGAGTTAAGATCACAGTAATGCACAAGAAATGTGATGAAATGTCCATTTAAATCTAGATATGTCAAATTGAATGAAAAGCAATCTTATCTTGTCTATACACACAGGAACACTGAAAGTGAAATGGAGTTCTGTCCTCGTCTTCTACCAGGAATATATGCACAAAACAAGCAAATTTTAAAAAACTAATTCTGGATAAAGATGATCATACTTTTTAATTTTACCAGAAGGAACTAAGAGTTCTAAACTTGTACACATCTAATTATAAAGAAATACTTGCCAATGCTGCAAGAAGAAATTCACAAATTACCCAGAGGAAAATGTTGAAACACACATTTGTTAGTAATTGGTAAAACAGGTGAAAAATAGTAAGAAGATAGACTATTTTAAAAACAAAATTAATGGTTCATTTGTTATACACATAAAACTAAAGAATGTATTATTTTATCTAACACTTATGGCATATTTTTACAAACTGATTACTCAGTATTCCATGAAGCAAAACTCTAAAACTTTTATGAGTTGATGTCAATATCATGTGGACAGTTTCTCTGATCACAATGTAACTTGGTTAGAAACGAATAGTAAAAAGATTAAAAGTACATATTCAAAAGTATAAATAATTAGAAACAAGGCAATAAAGATATTATTCATAAGAAATAAATAATGATTGCAAAAATCCCCAGAAAATTTTTTAAATTAATGGGAGTCTAGTGAAGCTGCTGAATCTTAGAATAACTGGATTCATATGAAGAACATAATACCATGAAAAATGTTATAAAAACCAAATCAGCAAAAGGTTTGACTATGTGGAATAATGATAACAGAAGCATGCAAGTCTTTTATGGAAAAGATAGCATAAAACATGATCATGGGAATTTAAGAAGACTTAAATGAATATGAATGAGATTCTACTGTCATGCATGAGAAAACTGGGTACCTCTCCCTTAAGTGCTTTGTTCGATTTAATTCCAAACAAATGCCAAATATTTGTTGATGATTTTATTTCAACATGGCTCTAAACGTTATATAAACAGTGGGGAACAAGAAGGTAGGACCACAGTGAAGATAGAAACTAGGTGGGAAGACCTGACACACCAGACACGAAGCTTTATTTCAATGATGCAGTAATTAATGCAGCGGGGGTCTGCCCAAGGGATGTGCAGATGGAACAGTGAAAGTCAATAGAGAGGCCATGCTGCCAGAGTATGTGATTCTGGATGATGATTATGTGGTCCCAGCCCCTCTTTCACTGGAACAGTTGTGAATCATGAAATTTGACCTAGCATTTTTTCCCCTGTAGCTTTCTCAGTAGCACAAAGTAGACAAAGTTCTATTTTACCACCAAAAAATGTCCTTTAAAATGATGAAGGGTAAGAATTGTTTCTAGAGCACTAGAAACTAAAAACATAAAGAAAATGGGTTTGGAAATTCTCTTACTGCATAAAGTATGACAATTAGTATCCTGCATAAAATATGACAATTAGTACCCTGCATAAAATATGAGCAGTTGAGAATGACTTATACTGAGAAAATTTTTTTTAAAAAAAATTGTTGAAAACTCCCTCAGAGTTACAAAAGTACTTTACAAACAATAAAACTGTTATAAAATCTGTGTTAATACATATAACAAGCATTATGATTTGCATATGTATTTTCAGAACTCTGTATATGCATTGTTAATGTCAAAGACAAATTAAGTTGCAATTTTTCTTACATTGTTAGAAAGTGCTGCTTTTCAGTGGTTCCTCAGTATTCAAGTATCCTCAATGAATGACTAATATACATATTTTTCCTCTAAAATGTTTTATCAAAATGGCAATCACAGAAACTAACATGTAAGACTTACAAATAGGTAATTAATTTTCCAGGTTATTTCTAGAGTTGTAATAAAATAAGTTTCCAGACTTGACTCCCATAGTCTGGTTGTACCTTTTAGCTTGCTGACCAGCTGATATATAACAAACCAGACATTGATATGCTTCTTATATTCTGTTTGTGTGCTTCTGTTTAGCAGGAATCACAGGAGTTTACTTATTTAGTCCAATGCATTAATTCAATAAAGCCATTTTTTTAATTTCAGATATTCATCTCCTAGTTTTCATAACACTATATGCACTGCTTGTTACTTTATTAACAATTTAAAATAGGATAAAAGTTTTAATAATTTTAACTTTCCTATCTTAAAAGAATATTTGGTAGCTAAATAGAATTGGAATGATTAATAAGATTTTCTTATACCTCTTAAGGTGTCTGTAGTTTTTATTGCATACTTAATAACATATGCATTTTTAATTTATGGAGAACTACTTTCTTGTCTAGTTTATCTTTCTGATGTCCCATATCTGTGTAGAAACTAGTAACTCTTAATTTCTAACAATCACAAAGCTGTCACTTACTCCAGGGTATACAAGATGAAGCATAGAAAAATACACTTGTGCAGGTTAAAAAAAATCCAAGAATTTAACATGGTTCAACCTAATAGCTTTACAGAAATGAATATGAATAATTTATTAATCACTAAATTCATTCACTGATTTCATACAATATTTTGAGTTCATCTGTATTTTAACTACAACTCACCACATGAGGTCAGGGGTGAAATTTTTTACTTGTATTGTCAGTACTCAAAAGTTTCTGATTTTGGATCATTTCAGACTTTGGATTATTTGTGTAAGTATGCTCAGCCTGTTCATGCCTACTGAGTTCTAAGTACAAGTACTTTGCTAAATACTGATATGCCTAAAATCGAGAAGATAATGAGAAAATGAAAGGGCAGAGCCCATTATGGGCCCATTCAGAATTAATTAATGAGTATTAATTAATTCTGAATGTTACACAGGAACCTTGATCATCATAAATTCGTGAAAGACAATAAGTAAGACATATGTGTTCTATCTTCATTTCCATCCTTACAGTCTCTCCTAAATAAACTCTATCAAGGCTCCTCCCATCTCCCTCTCCACAAACTGCTCTCTTCCAGGTCACCAGTGTGACCTCGATGTTGTTAAATCCAATTATTATTTTTCAGTTTTCCTCTTAATGGACTGGCCAGCCACTTTGGGCTCCATCGTGATTCACTTTTTAACTCACTTTCCTTACTTGGCAGCCAGCATACCACAAAGTTCTCATTTTCTTCCCTCTCTTCTCTTTCCAGTATTTACCTCACCAATAGGCTTATGTTGGTATGCTCATGGTCCCCCTCCTTGACCCTTTCTTCTCTGCATGAGACTGATGTCTCCTGCCTCTAAATACTTGTGACCCCACTTTATACCTCAAGACCAATGTCTGAGCTCCAGGCTGGTGCACCTGACTGGGTGATGTGCTTCTGCTCGTGCCTTAGTAGGTACTTCAGATTCACCCTGACAAAGCATGGGGGTGGGGGAAAGAAAAGCATTTCCACAATTTTCCCCAACTGAGTGCCTGACAATTCCATTCTTCTCATCACCCCTTAAACTGAGGTCACTTTTAACTTCTCACTTCCTCTCATATTCCCATCACAGTTCACATCCAATTTATCAGCAAATCGAGTTGCTACTAACGTCAAGAATGGATCCAGAATCTGACCACATCTCACCACCTCCATTGATCCCTGACCTGGATTGTTGTTCCATTCTTGATATGTTCTGTCTGCCTCTGTCTCTTCTCACTCAGGCTTGTTCTCAGCACCAGCATGAACAAAGTCTCATCATGTCAGTCTTCTGCCCAGAACCCTCCAATGGCACCTGAATCAGAGGAGGGGCCACAATAGAGTGTCCACCAAGGCCACCATGGCCATACTGTCCTCTGAGACAGGCAGGTCCTGGTGGGGCCTCTGGGACTCAGATCTTCTACAGGGCCCGGTACAAGGGCTTACTCTGGGAGAAGGTCCTGGTGTTTCTGGATGCTGTGATCAACAGTCTAGATAATGAAAATCACATGTCCAGGTTTTTTCTGAATCAGTTTTTTAGATATGATTATCTGAATTATCATAACGAATGCAGCATAATAATTTATATCATGCTAGCATTAATAATAAAATTCTTAGCAAACCAGCAATAGAACTTCCTTAGCTCAAGAAAGAATATCTACACAAAACAAAGCAAGCATTGTAATTAATAGGAAAAAGATGAATTATTTCCTCCTGAGATTGAGAACAAGACAAAGCTATCCAACCTCATTACTTGTATTCAACAATTCTATCATAATGGAAGTCCTAACCAGTGCCATTAGGTAATAAAATAAGTAAATATAAAGATTAGAAATAAAGAAAATTCTACTCAAGAATACATATATATGTACATTTGAGTGTGTGTGTGTGTGTGTGTATTTGACTGTTCTCACAGAAAATCTCAAGGAACTAAGCACACACAAACCCCACCAACATGTAAAAAGAACCATGTTAATTTGAACGCAAGAATCAAGAAAATGTAAATAAGTGGAGAGATATCTGTGTCCATGATTGGAAAACTCAACATAGGAAAGATGTTGATTCTCCCCAAACAGAGCAGACACTTCATAAAAATGATGTAAGAATATCAAACGTACATGAGAAGATGTTCTACAACATCAGACATAAGGGAAGACACATCAGTAAAGTTCATTGGCTCATGGTTCTAGAGGTTCCAGCCCAAGATAGAGTGGCCCCATAGTGCTGGGCCTCTAGTGAGGGCAACACATCATGGGAGCATGTGTTCACCTCATGAGGGAGGAAAGAAAGAGAGGAAAGGCTGGGGCCCCACATCCTCTTCGAGGCCACACCCTAGCAATGACCTAAAGACCTCCCTGGAAGGCCTTGCCTCTCTTAGGTTCCACCCCTTCCCAAGAGTGCCACCCTGGGGACCAAGGCCTCAATAACACCTGGGCTTTGAGGATCACTCACCCAAATCATAGTAAGTAGAGAGTAAAACAACACCCCTGAGACATGAGACAGTCTATGACGGTTGGAGATTACCTTACTTCTGTGTGCAGTCAGGAGATCAAACCAGACTGGTTATTGGAGAAGGGCAGAAATAGAGACTGGAAACTTGTTCTGGTAGTAGAAATTTTTTTCTGTGCTCCTTCGTACTTTCTCATTTTATGTTTATGACTCCATCAATTCTCTTCCATCTTTCCTACACATGGCGTGTTTGTGGGAATTGCCAACAGCTGGCTAGCCACCTCCTCAATATTTGTTAGCAAGCCTGGCCTGCCAAAATGGGTCTCCCTATCACCAGGACTTGTGCTGACATACTGAATGCAAATAGTTGAACCCCTGTCTAGTTAACACCACTTTGCAGCACATAATGGTCCTTGATCACCATCAAATGGCAAACAAGACTGTGACCAATGGTACTGAGATGCTGTTGAATTGTTGCCAGATAGGAGTCTGAAGAGGTCCCTCAGAAAGAAGAAGGGGGACCTCAACTCAGCCCTAGCAGATTCTTTGTTTATATCAGAGAAAAGAATTTCAGGATGTGTCAGAAAGAGTCAAAAGCAGAGATTTATTTGGGAAAGCAAGGAATACACACTTTCAGGGACAGAGAATGTGGGCCATCTTAGGAAGGAGACATGATTTTGGGTTCTCAGATTCTTCTTTTAAAGGGGACTCTGTAATACTGAATGTGAGAAGTAGGTGGGGGTGGCCCAGCCTGGTGAGCCCAAGATTCTTATCATGCAGCACAGGGTGCTTCACCATGGTCTATTTGTCAGGATCTTTAGATTGACAATATTTAGTCATAGATAATGTTTGGAATGTATTAATATCATAGGTATCTACAATACTTTCTCTTGGCTTTATTTATAAAGAAAATCTATTGTATGACCTAGCAATGCACATAAGCAATAGTTATCTGGACATGCATACTCCAAGATGTTAGGAACTTTAAACAAATTTATGTCCAGAGGAAACCAAATTTGGGGAATAAAGATGATGGTGTTTGTAAAGCTTATCATTTAAACTTAGAGTTTCTTTCCCTTCTCTGTTTTTCTCCTTTCTACCTACCTATATTTCTTCTATCCTATTTCAGAACCACTTCTAATGGCTGAATCTTGAATTGTCGGCCTTGGTTCATTTGGATCATGGAATAGTCCGTTAAAGAATGTATTACTGTCTTTTTCCTCCTGACATGTTCCTCTTTGTTGTTCTCAATTTATATACTCATCCACTGCTATCTTGGCAAATCCAGTGGTCTTGTTATGGTAGGCATAACAAAATGTAAAACTTAAATCCATCTAACATTTTTGGGGTGACAGTACTGGAGATTGAACCCAGGCACGCTTTACCACAGAGCCATAGCCCTAGTCATTTTTTAAAATTTCTTATTAGGATGTTGTGAAACTGCTTCCAGTCTCTAAGTTGCTGAGGCTGCCCTGTAATTCATGATCCTTCTAAACTTCCTACTCACTAGGATTATAGGCATGCACCAATATGCATGGCTCATCTAACTAATTTGCCATTGTGAAATTGTAAAGTCTGTCCTGAAATCAAGCAGATTGTTTGTGCCAATTGTGAAGATAGCTTCAATGTCCACACTCATGGTGGACAAAATGGGGCTAATTCTAAAATAAATTTGTCCTATAACTGTCACCACACTTGGGTAATAAAGTTTATTCCAAAATAGACTCTGTACATGGTGCATTGTAACATCAAATAAACTGTAACCCAACATAATGGTAGGAATTCACTTATAACCAAGCTACTAAGACTCTGCCAATCACAACAGTGCAGCTTAGACAATCATGTGCTATGGACTAATCTGACCAGACACATATAGTCAGAAATGCTGGCTGCAGCCAATCAGATGATTTCTGATATGGCACTTCCTTTTCTTTAGTGGTGAGTATAATCTGCAGAGGTGGTAGGGTTAATCGTCTTAGGTCCCAAGTACAACCTGGTTCTAGAACCTTTTTTACTTTTTCCTTGTCTTTCTTTAGGCAAGTTTTGCTAAATTAAGTTTTCTAATTTTTCTTAAAACAATTCCCATCTAGGAACCAGCATGAGAACCTGACTGCCTTCCTTCTGGCATTTGGTGGGAGTCAAAGACTATTTTCTGACCATCTTTGAGCCATCTAGGAGTAGAGAGCTGCAGTACCCAGAAACAAAGAAGAGGCTGCTTCCCCACCACAGGGTTCAAAGTTAAACCACAGCTTGAGAGCCCTGGGGAGGGGAGGAAGAGGGTGACAGCAAGAATACTACTTGATGAGACAGTCCAGGGGAAAACTGCGAGGATCAAACAGAGGAAATACAGAAATGAGACCCAGGAAACCACAGGGAATGCCAATGAAGGAGTCCCCTCTGAATGCAAGTCTAATCCAGATAGAATCCTTGTGGACACATGTTAGAGTCTGTAAACAAGTCAAAATAACACCTGGCATTTTGCCAGGGGAATGTTAGAGTTGGTAAACAAGTCTGGATAGTGCCTGGCAAAATGCCAGAGGGAGTGGTTTGAGAAGTAACAAAAACAAGCCATTAAGAGTGGAGATTCCTTATTGGTTGACTGATGTATCTAGTTTATGCTAATTAGATAAGCTGTGTGGAATGTATAAATACTGCTCCTGTCCTGCAATAAACGGCTCCCTCTCCTGCTGTATCAACGTACACAAGTTATTCGTCACCCCCCGGTTATTTTGCTGCAGCAGGACTGCGGCAGACACAGGGAAGAGAGCACCCATCAAGTGATATTTTCTTGTTCTTTTACTCTAGGGTAGATATTGGACTTGAATTGGTCAGAAGACAAGATCACTAGGCCTGCCTGCTGGAAGAGGTAGATGTACCAAATGCAAAGGGAGAAATATATTTGCTACTTGCTGGCTAGGCTCTGCAGGGTTCTGGCAAGACTGGCTGTTTCTGAGACAGAAACTTCATGTTTCAATGCAGTGTCCTGTTTTGACTATAAGCCTGGGACTGGCAGTATAATTACTGCAACCAGACCTCATTCCACCCCTGTAGAGAATCAGTGGATATTTCCTTATCTGAACATAAGCAGGTAAGCCATGGGGCCCCTAGATTTCACCCAAGGGCTGGAGCAGTGTGCCTATGCAGTGTGGAGAGAACAAAGTCTGTTTTGAAGACCTCCATGAGTGCAACTTGTTCACACTCAAAGCTGCAGTAACTGGATTACAGAAAACAGTCCTTTAACATCAAAGTAAATTAATAGAAACACACTAAGTATCATGTTCAAAAAACAATTTGAAAAAGTACTTTAAAAATATTCATTTTTTCTCAAAACTGTAAATCTTTAGTATGTATTAAACATTAGCTTTTGTGCTAAAAAAGTAATTGCTTAATTCTGGAAACAATATATCACAGTTGTGAGTATTTATTTAACAAGTAAAAGTTATGCAGTAAAAATAAAAACAATTGTAATATAAAAGCCCAGTTAAGTTGGTAATAATAATGAAATAAAATAAAAACAAGGATAATATCAAAATCATCCAATAGGAATTATGTATTTTAATATTGTAACTCATTTCCCCTTCATTACAATA
The DNA here is from genome assembly GCF_047511675.1 of Marmota flaviventris. Taxonomy (NCBI): domain Eukaryota; kingdom Metazoa; phylum Chordata; class Mammalia; order Rodentia; family Sciuridae; genus Marmota; species Marmota flaviventris. Next base: position 104,745,870 of record NC_092510.1, on the reverse strand, counting down.
TCACTAACATTCATTCTCATTTCAGGAAGTGATGTTGGAGACACTGAGTGACTTATCTAAGTCATAGACCTGGAATGTGGAAAGTTTCACTCCAGGGACCACAGCGTACAAAAGAAATTCATGCACCTTATGAAGTTTTTCTTGATGTTGGAATTAGGTAGGTAAAGAGTTACTAGCAATGGATTATGACAGGAATATAAGAGGGTGGTGGGATGGTCTTGCTTGCAAAGTTTCAGTGGATGTCTGTGTGGTTGAGTGGTTGTTGGCATAAAATGGTAGAGATTATGACAACATGAGGGACCAGGTGGCAGCAATTTCCAGTACTGGACAAAGTTGTGGAAGAAGAGCTACAGACATAATGAAAGTGAATGAGGATGAGAAAAGCTGACACACAAAAATGGTCAGGACTTCAGGGGTGTGCCAGCCATGTTTCCTAGAGAGCTTAGCATTTTCTAATCCCCATTTTGAGTTAACTTTTGTGCATGGCGAGAGGAGGGGATTCAGTTTCATTTTGTTGCATATGGATTTCCAGTTTTCCCAACACCATTTGTTGAAGATACTATCCTTCCTCCATTGCATGCTTTTAGCCCCTTTATCAAATATAAGATAGTTGTAACTTTGTGGATTAGTCTCTGTGTCCTCTATTCTGTTCCATTGGTCCACCCGCCTGTTTTGGTACCAGTACCATGCTGTTTTTGTTACTATTACTCTGTAATATAGTTTGAAATCTGGTATCGCTATACCGCCTGATTCACACTTCCTGCTTAGAATTGCTTTTGCTATTCTGGGTCTTTTATTTTTCCATATGAATTTCATGATTGCTTTCTCTATTTCTACAAGAAATGCCGTTGGGATTTTGATTGGCATTGCATTAAACCTATAGAGAACTTTTGGTAATATAACCATTTTGATGATGTTAGTTCTGCCTATCCATGAACAGGGTATATTTTTCCATCTTCTAAGATCTTCTTCTACTTCTCTCTTTAGGGTTATGTAGTTTTCATTGTATAAATCTTTCACCTCTTTTGTTAGGTTGATTCCCAAGTATTTTATTTTTTTTGAAGATATTGTGAATGGAGTGTTTTTCCTCATTTCCGTTTCAGAAGTTTTGTCGCTGATATACAGAAATGCCTTTGATTTATGCATGTTGATTTTATATCCTGCCACTTTGCTGAATTCATTTATGAGTTCTAGTAGTTTTTTTGTAGACCCTTTTGGGTCTTCTAGGTATAGAATCATGTCTACCGCAAATAGTGATAATTTAAGTTCTTCTTTTCCTATTTTTATGCCTTTAATTTCTTTCGTCTGTCTAATTGCTCTGGCCAGTGTTTCGAGAACTATATTGAATAGAAGTGGTGATAGAGGGCATCCCTGTCTTGTTCCAGATTTTAGAGGGAATGCCTTCAATTTTTCTCCATTTAGAATGATGCTAGCCTGAGGCTTAGCATAGATACCTTTTACAATGTCGAGGTAAGTTCCTGTTATCCCTAGTTTTTCTAATGTTTTGAACAATAAAGGGATGCTGTACTTTGTCGAATGCTTTTTCTGCATCTATCGAGATGATCATATGGTTCTTATCTTTAAGTCTATCGATGTGGTGAATAACATTTATTTTTTTATTTTTTTTTTTTTTGTCAGTAATTCTTTTTTATTGTTGGCTGTTCAAAACATTACATAGTTCTTGATATATCATATTTCACAATTTGATTCAAGTGGGTTATGAGCTCCCATTTTTACCCCATATACAGATTGCAGAATCACATCAGTTACACATCCATTGATTTACATATTGCCATACTAGTGTCTGTTGTATTCTGCTGTCTTTCCTATCCTCTACTATCCCCCCTCCCCTCCCCTCCCCTCCCCTCCCCTCCCCTCCCCTCCCCTCCCCTCCCCTCTTCTCTCTCTGCCCCCTTTACTGACATTCGTTTGTCCCCCTTGTATTATTTTTCCCCTTCCCCTCACTTCCTCTTGTATGTACTTTTGTATACCTCTGAGGGTCTCCTTCCATTTCCATGCATTTTCCCTTCTCTCTCCCTTTCCCTCCCACCTCTCATCCCTGTTTAATGTTAATCTTCTTCTCATGCTCTTCGACCCTACTCTGTTCTTAGCTACTCTCCTTATATCAAAGAAGACATTTGACATTTGTTTTTTAGGGATTGGCTAGCTTCACTTAGCATAATCTGCTCTAATGCCATCCATTTCCCTGTAAATTCTATGATTTTGTCATTTTTTAATGCAGAGTAATACTCCATTGTGTATAAATGCCACATTTTTTTTATCCATTCATCCATTGAAGGGCATCTAGGTTGGTTCCACAGTCTAGCAATTGTGAATTGTGCTGCTATGAACATCGATGTAGCAGTGTCCCTGTAGCATGCTCTTTTTAGGTCTTTAGGGAATAGACCGAGAAGGGGAATAGCTGGGTCAAATGGTGGCTCCATTCCCAGCTTTCCAAGAAATCTCCATACTGCTTTCCAAATTGGCTGCACCAATTTGCAGTCCCACCAGCAATGTACAAGTGTACCCTTTTCCCCACATCCTCGCCAGCACTTGTTGTTGTTTGACTTCATAATGGCTGCCAATCTAACTGGAGTGAGATGGTATCTTAGGGTGGTTTTGATTTGCATTTCTCTGACTGCTAGAGATGGTGAGCATTTTTTCATGTACTTGTTGATTGACTGTATGTCCTCCTCTGAGAAGTGTCTGTTCAGGTCCTTGGCCCATTTGTTGATTGGGTTGTTTGTTCTCTTATTGTCTAATTTTTTGAGCTCTTTGTATACTCTGGATATTAGGGCTCTATCTGAAGTGTGAGGAGTAAAGATTTGTTCCCAGGATGTAGGCTCTCTATTTACCTCTCTTATTGTATCTTTTGCTGAGAAAAAACTTTTTAGTTTGAGTAAGTCCCATTTGTTGATTCTAGTTATTAACTTTTGTGCTATGGGTGTCCTATTGAGGAATTTGGAGCCCGACCCCACCGACTGTAGATCATAGCCAACTTTTTCTTCTATCAGACGGCGCGTCTCTGATTTGATATCAAGCTCCTTGATCCATTTTGAATTAACTTTTGTGCATGGCGAGAGAAAGGGATTCAGTTTCATTTTGTTGCATATGGATTTCCAGTTTTCCCAGCACCATTTGTTGAAGATGCTATCCTTCCTCCATTGCATGCTTTTAGCCCCTTTATCAAATATAAGATAGTTGTAGTTTTGTGGATTGGTTTCTGTGTCCTCTATTCTGTACCATTGGTCCACCCGCCTGTTTTGGTACCAGTACCATGCTGTTTTTGTTACTATTGCTCTGTAATATAGTTTGAAGTCTGGTATCGCTATACCGCCTGATTCACACTTCCTGCTTAGCATTGTTTTTGCTATTCTGGGTCTTTTATTTTTCCATATGAATTTCATGATTGCTTTCTCTATTTCTACAAGAAATGCCGTTGGGATTTTGATTGGCATTGCATTAAACCTATAGAGAACTTTTGGTAATATCGCCATTTTGATGATGTTAGTTCTGCCTATCCATGAACAGGGTATATTTTTCCATCTTCTAAGATCTTCTTCTATTTCTCTCTTTAGGGTTCTGTAGTTTTCATTGTATAAGTCTTTCACCTCTTTTGTTAGGTTGATTCCCAAGTATTTTATTTTTTTTGAAGATATTGTGAATGGAGTGGTTGTCCTCATTTCCATTTCAGAGGATTTGTCGCTGATATACAGGAATGCCTTTGATTTATGCGTGTTGATTTTATATCCTGCCACTTTGCTGAATTCATTTATTAGCTCTAATAGTTTCTTTGTAGACCCTTTTGGGTCTGCTAGGTATAGAATCATGTCATCTGCAAATAGTGATAATTTAAGTTCTTCTTTTCCTATTTTGATGCCTTTAATTTCTTTCGTCTGTCTAATTGCTCTGGCCAGTGTTTCGAGAACTATGTTGAACAGAAGTGGTGAGAGAGGGCATCCCTGTCTTGTTCCAGATTTTAGAGGGAATGCCTTCAATTTTTCTCCATTCAGAATGATGCTAGCCTGAGGCTTAGCATAGATTGCTTTTACAATATTGAGGTATGTTCCTGTTATCCCTAGTTTTTCTAGAGTTTTGAACATAAAGGGATGCTGTACTTTGTCGAATGCTTTTTCCGCATCTATCGAGATGATCATATGGTTCTTATTTTTAAGTCTATTGATGTGGTGAATAACATTTATTGATTTCCTTATATTGAACCAGCCTTGCATCCCAGGGATGAATCCTACTTGATCATGGTGCACAATTTTTTTGATGTGCCTTTGTATCCGAGTGGCCAGAATTTTATTGAGGATTTTTGCATCTAGGTTCATTAGAGATATTGGTCTGTAGTTTTCTTTCTTTGAAGTGTCTTTGTCTGGTTTAGGTATCAGGGTGATGTTGGCCTCGTAGAATGAATTTGGAAGTTCTCCCTCTTTTTCTATTTCCCGAAGTAGCTTGAAAAGTATTGGTATTAGTTCCTCTTTAAAGGTTTTGTAAAACTCTGCTGTATACCCATCCGGTCCTGGGCTTTTCTTAGTTGGTAGTCCTTTGATGGTTTCTTCTATTTCCTCAATTGATATTGGTCTGTTTAGGTTGTCTATATCCTCCTGACTCAATCTGGGCAGATCATATGACTTAAGAAATTTATCTATGCCTTCACTATCTTCTAATTTATTGGAGTATAAGGATTCAAAATAATTTTTGATTATCTTCTGTATTTCTGAAGTGTCTGTTGTGATATTGCCTCTTTCATCCCGTATGTTAGTGATTTGAGTTCTCTCTCTTCTTCTCTTCGCTAGCATGGCTAAGGGTCTGTCGATTTTGTTTATTTTTTCAAAGAACCAACTTTTAGTTTTGTCAATTTTTTCAATTGTTTCTTTTGTTTCTATTTCATTGATTTCAGCTCTGATTTTAATTATTTCTTGCCTTCTACTTCTTTTGCTGTTGTTTTGCTCTTCTTTTTCTAGGATTTTGAGATGAAGTATGAGATCATTTATTTGTTGGTTTTTTCTTTTTTTAAGGAATGAACTCCAAGCAATGAATTTTCCTCTTAGAACTGCTTTCAATGTGTCCCATAGATTCCGATATGTTGTGTCTGTGTTTTCATTAATCTCTAAGAATTTTTTAATTTCCTCCTTGATGTCTTCTATAACCCATTGATCATTCAGTAACCTATTGTTCATTCTCCAAGTGATATATTCTTTTTCCTTCCTTCTTTTATCGTTGATTTTCAGTTCCATTCCATTATGATCAGATAGGATGCATGGTATTATCTCTACTCCTTTGTATTGTCTAAGAGTTTCCCTGTGACATAATATATGATCTATTTTTGAGAAGGATCCATGTGCTGCTGAGAAAAAAGTGTAACTGTTTGATGTTGGGTGGTATATTCTATATATGTCAATTAAGTCTAGGTTATTAATTGTGTTATTGAGTTCTATGGTTTCCTTATTCAACTTTTGTTTGGAAGATCTGTCCAGTGGTGAGAGAGGTGTGTTGAAGTCTCCCATGATTATTGTATGGTGGTCTATTAGACTCTTGAACTTGAGAAGAGTTTGTTTGATGAACATAGCTGCACCATTGTTTGGGGCATATATATTTATGATTGTTATGTCTTGTTGGTGTATGGTTCCCTTGAGCAGTATGTAGTGTCCCTCTTTATCCCTTTTGATTAACTTTGGCTTAAAATCTATTTTATTTGATATGAGTATGGATACTCCTGCTTGTTTCCGAAGTCCATATGAGTGATATGATTTTTCCCAACCTTTCACCTTCAGCCTATGTATGTCTTTTCCTATCAAATGCATCTCCTGTAGGCAGCATATTGTTGGGTCTTGTTTTGTGATCCATTCTACTAGCCTGTGTCTCTTGATTGGTGAGTTTAAGCCATTAACATTTAGGGTTATTATTGAGATATGGGTTGTTCTTCCAGCCATATTTGTTTATTTATGTTACTAAACATGGTTTGTTTTCCACTTTGATTATTTTCCCCCCTTTAGTGTCCTACCTCCCACTGTTGGTTTTCATTGTTATTTTCCATTTCCTCTTCCTGTAATGTTTTGCCAAGGATGTTTTGAAGAGATGGTTTTCTAGCTGCAAATTCTTTTAACTTTTGTTTATCGTGGAAAGTTTTAATTTCATCTTCCATCCTGAAGCTTAATTTCGCTGGAAACACAATTCTTGGTTGGAACCCATTTTCTTTCAGTGTTTGAAATATGTTATTCCAGGATCTTCTAGCTTTCAGAGTCTGTGTTGAAAGATCAGCTGTTATCCTGATTGGCTTACCCCTAAATGTGATCTGCTTCCTTTCTCTTGTAGCTTTTAAAATTCTCTCCTTGTTCTGTATGTTGGGCATCTTCATTATAATGTGTCTAGGTGTGGGTCTCTTATGATTTTGCACATTCGGCGTCCTGTAGGCTTCTAGGATTTGGGGTTCTGTCTCATTCTTCAAGTCTGGGAAGTTTTCTCGAATTATTTCATTGAATAGATTGCTCATTCCTTTGGTTTGAAACTCTGTTCCTTCCTGTATCCCAATGACTCTTAAATTTGGTCTTTTGATGTTATCCCATATTTCTTGGATGTTCTGCTCATGGTTTCTTAACAGTCTTGCTGAGCTGTCTATGTTCTTTTCAAGTTGAAATACTTTATCTTCATTGTCTGATGTTCTGTCTTCTAAGTGTTCTACTCTGCTGGTAGTATTCTCAGTTGAGTTTTTAAGTTGGCTTATTGCTTCCTGCATTTCTAGGATTTCTGTTTGTTTGTTTTTTATAACCTCTATTTCCCTGTATAGTTGATCTTTTGCTTCTTGGATTTGTTTATGTAATTCATTGTTGAAGTGATCTTTCATTGTCTGATTTTGCTGTCTGATGTCTTCCTTGAGACTCCAGATCATCTGAAGCATGTATATCCTGAATTCTTTATCTGACATTCCATCAGCTGCAGCTATTACCTCTTCTAAAGTTGAGTTGACCTGCAATGCTTGTGGTCCTTTCTTTCCTTGTCTCTTCATACTGTTCGCGTTCCTTTCTTCTTGGTGAAACTGTTGTGCTATTGAATTTTCCCCCTATATATTTATATTGGTCTTGTATAGTTGCAAAGTCTCCCTTGCAGGCACGGGCGGCGGCTCTGCCCCTCCGCCAATTGGGGCAATGTGCCTACCACGCCGGCAGGCCGCTGGGCCTGCTCTGCCAGTCGGTAGCAGGTCCGCCGTCCTTGCAGGCGCGGGCGGCGGCTCTGTCCCTCTGCGGGCCGCTAGGCTTGTTCTGTCGGTGGTCGCCGTTCAGCCTACTTTGCAGGCGCAGGCAGCGGCACTGCCCCTCTGCAGGCCTCTGGGGCTGTACTGCCAGTGGGTCGCAGGTCCGCCTACTTTGCAGGCGTGGGGGGGGGGGCGGCTCTACCCTTCCTCAGGCCACTGGGCCTGTTCTGTCTCTCAGTTGCAGGTCTGACCTGTTCTGATGGTGGTCTCAGTTCCGACTACCTTGCAGGCGCGGGGGGGAGGGGGCGGCTCTGCCTCTCAGCAGGCCGCTGCTCCTCTTCTGCCGGTGGGTCGCAGGCCCGCCTACCTTGCAGGAGTGATTGGAAGCTCTGTCCCGCCGCGGGCCACTGGGCCTTTTCTGTCGGTGGTCACCCTTCCCCTACCTGGCAGGCGAGGGGGGTGGGGGGCGGCTCTGCCCCTCAGCAGGCCGCTGGGCCTGCTCTGTGTTTGGTCCCAGTTCCCTCTACTATGCCAGCGCAGGGGGAGGGGGCAGCTCAGCCTCTCAGCAGGCGGCTGCTCCTCTTCTGCCGGTGGGTCGCAGGCCCGCCTACCTTGCAGGAGTGATTGGAAGCTCTGTCCCGCCGCGGGCCACTGGGCCTTTTCTGTCTGTGGTCACCCTTCCCCTACCTGGCAGGCGAGGGGGGTGGGGGGCGGCTCTGCCCCTCAGCAGGCCGCTGGGCCCGCTCTGTGTTTGGTCCCAGTTCCCTCTACTATGCCGGCGCAGGGGGAGGGGGCGGCTCAGCCTCTCAGCAGGCGGCTGCTCCTCTTCTGCCAGTGGGTCGCAGGCCCGCCTACCTTGCAGGAGTGATTGGAAGCTCTGTCCCGCCGCGGGCCACTGGGCCTTTTCTGTCGGTGGTCACCCTTCCCCTACCTGGCAGGCGAGGGGGGTGGGGGGCGGCTCTGCCCCTCAGCAGGCCACTGGGCCTGCTCTGTGATTGGTCCCAGTTCCGTCTACTATGCCAGCGCAGGGGGAGGGGGCGGCTCAGCCTCTCAGCAGGCGGCTGCTCCTCTTCTGCCAGTGGGTCGCAGGCCCGCCTACCTTGCAGGAGTGATTGGAAGCTCTGTCCCGCCCTGGGCCACTGGGCCTTTTCTGTCGGTGGTCACCCTTCCCCTACCTGGCAGGCGAGGGGGGTGGGGGGCGGCTCTGCCCCTCAGCAGGCCGCTGGGCCTGCTCTGTGTTTGGTCCCAGTTCCCTCTACTATGCTGGCGCAGGGGGAGGGGGCGGCTCAGCCTCTCAGCAGGCGGCTGCTCCTCTTCTGCCGGTGGGTCGCAGGCCCGCCTACCTTGCAGGAGTGATTGGAAGCTCTGTCCCGCCCTGGGCCACTGGGCCTTTTCTGTCGGTGGTCACCCTTCCCCTACCTGGCAGGCGAGGGGGGTGGGGGGCGGCTCTGCCCCTCAGCAGGCCGCTGGGCCTGCTCTGTCTTTGGTCCCAGTTCCCTCTACTATGCTGGCGCAGGGGGAGGGGGCGGCTCAGCCTCTCAGCAGGCGGCTGCTCCTCTTCTGCCGGTGGGTCGCAGGCCCGCCTACCTTGCAGGAGTGATTGGAAGCTCTGTCCCGCTGCAGGCCACTGGGCCTTTTCTGTCGGTGGTCACCCTTCCCCTACCTGGCAGGCGAGGGGGGTGGGGGGCAGCTCTGCCCCTCAGCAGGCCGCTGGGCCTGCTCTGTCTTTGGTCCCAGTTCTCTCTACTATGCCGGCACAGGGGGAGGGGGCGGCTCAGCCTCTCAGCAGGCGGCTGCTCCTCTTCTGCCGGTGGGTCGCAGGCCCGCCTACCTTGCAGGAGTGATTGGAAGCTCTGTCCCGCCGCGGGCCACTGGGCCTTTTCTGTCGGTGGTCACCCTTCCCCTACCTGGCAGGCGAGGGGGGTGGGGGGCGGCTCTGCCCCTCAGCAGGCCGCTGGGCCTGCTCTGTCTTTGGTCCCAGTTCCCTCTACTATCACAATTGCTATTCTTGCAAGAAGCCTCATAAAAATAGATCAACAGTGGTGTCTCTGATCATCCTGGGGACCTTCCGACCCAAGTGACCTTGGCACTGCCTTTGGATCTACTGTTGCTCTGTTGTTAACTAGGAGAAGGGATGGTGAGGCTCAGTACCCAGTGCTGGTTTCTAAACCTTTTTCTATGACCAGGTCCGAGACGGCTCTCACTTCAAACCACACGGTAGGGCAGCAAGGCTTACTCAGGGCTAGGAGGAGAGAGAGAGAGAGAGAGAGAGAGAGAGAGAGAGAGAGAGCTGAATAACATTTATTGATTTCCGTATATTGAACCATGCTTGCATCCCAGGGATGAATCCTACTTGATCATGGTGCACAATTTTTTTGATGTGCCTTTGTATCCAATTCGCCAGAATTTTATTGAGGATTTTTGCATCTAGGTTCATCAGAGATATTGGTCTGTAGTTTTCTTTCTTTGAGGTGTCTTTGTCTGGTTTCGGAATCAGGGTGATGTTGGCCTCATAGATTGAATTTGGAAGAGCTCCCTCTTTTTCTATTTCCTGAAATAACTTGAAAAGTATTGGTATTAATTCTTCTTTAAAGGTTTTGTAAAACTCCGCTGTATACCCATCTGGTCCTGGCTTTTCTTGGTTGGTAGTCTTTTGATTCTTCTATTTCATCTATTGATATTGGTCTGTTCAAATTGTGTGTATCCTTCTGACTCAGTCTGGGCAAATCATATGACTTAAGAAATTTATCGATGTCTTCACTATCTTCTATTTTATTGGAATATAGGTTTTCAAAATAATTTCTAATTGTCTTCTGTATTTCTGTAGCATCTGTTGTGATATTGCCTTTTTCATCCCGTATGTTAGTAATTTGAGTTCTCTCTCTTCTTCTCTTTGTTAGCATTGCTAAGGGTCTGTTGATCTTATTTATTTTTTCGAAGAACCAACTTTTAGTTTTGTCAATTTTTTCAGTAGTTTCTTTTGTTTCCATTTCGTTGATTTCTGCTCTGATTTTAATTATTTCTTGCCTTCTGCTACATTTGCTGTTGTTTTGCTCTTCCTTTTCTAGGGCTTTGAGATGAAGTGTTGAGCTCATTTATTTGTTGGTTTTTCCTTTTTTTGAGGAATGACCTCCAGGCGATGAATTTCCCTCTTAAAACTGCTTTCATTGTGTCCCATAGATTCCGATATGTTGTGTCTGTATTTTCATTTATCTCTAAGAATTGTTTTATTTCCTCCTTTATGTCTTCTGTAACCCATTGATCATTCAGTAACATATTGTTCATTTTCCATGTGATGTAGGATTTTTCCTTCCTTCTTTTATCATTGATTTCCAGTTTCATTCCATTATGATCAGATAAAATGCATGGTATTATCTCCACCCCTTTATATTTACTGAGGGTTGCCCTATGGCATAATATATGGTCTATTTTTGAGAAGGATCCATGTGCTGCTGAGAAAAAAGTATATCCACTTGATGATGGTTGATATATTCTATATATGTCAGTTAAGTCTAGGTTATTGATTGTGATATTGAGTTCTATAGTTTCTTTATTCAACTTTTGTTTGGAGGATCTGTCCAATGGTGAGAGAGGTGTGTTGAAGTCACCCATAATTATTGTGTTGTGGTCTATTTGATTCTTGAGGAGAATTTGTTTTATGAACGTCGCAGCACCATTATTTGGTGCATAAATATTGATAATTGTTATGTCTTTTGGTGAATGGTTCCTTTTAACAGTATATAATGTCCTTCCTTATCCCTTTTGATTAACTTAGTCTTGAAGTCGATTTTATTCGATATGAGGATGGCCACCCCTGCTTGCTTACGAGGACCGTGTGTGTGGTATATTTTTTCCCAACCTTTCACCTTCAGCCTGTGTATGTCTTTTCCAATCAGATGTGTCTCCTGGAGGCAGCATATTGTTGGATTTGTTTTTTAAATCCATGTTACCAGCCTATGTCGCTTTATTGGAGAGTTTAAGCCATTAACGTTTAGAGTTACTATTGATATATGGTTTGTACTTCCAGCCATGTTTGATTATTTATCTTCTTTTTTTTTAATTTAGTTTGTTTCTCCATGATTAGCTTTCTCCCCACCCTCTGTCTTTACCAAGGCACTTCCCACTGATGGTTTTGGTTATTGTTTTTCATTTCTTCCTCGTGTAGTGTTTTGCTCAAGACGCTTTGCAATGCTGGTTTTCTGACTGCAAATTCTTTTAGCTTTTGTTTATCATGAAAGATTTTTATTTCATTGTCATACCTGAAGCTTAATTTTGCTGGATACAGAATTCTTGGTTGGCATCCATTGTCTTTCAGTGTTTGAAATACGTTGTTCCAGGATCTTCTCACTTTCAGGGTCTGTGATGAAAAATCCGTTGTTAACCTTATTGGTTTACCCCTGAATGTATTCTGCCTCCTTTCTCTTGTAGCTTTTAATATTTTCTCTTTGTTCTGTATACTGGATATCTTCATAACAATGTGTCTTGGCGTTGGTCTACTGTGATTTTGTGTGCTCGGTGTCCTGTATGCATCTACAATTTGTATATCCATTTCCTTTTTTATTTCTGGAAAGTTTTCTGTAATTATTTCATTCAGCAGGTTACTCATTCCCTTGGTTTGAATCTCTATACCTTCCTCTATCCTGATGACTCGTAAGTTTGGTTTTTTTATGTTATCCCATATCTCTTGGATGTTTTTCTCGTGATTTTTTACCAGCCTTTCTGAGTTGGCTAGACTCTTTTCAAGATGATACATTTTGTCTTCATTATCTGATGTTCTGGCTTCTACTTGCTCCACTCTGTTAGTGATACTCTCATTTGAGTTTTTAATTTGGTTTATAATTTCCTTCATTTCTAGAATTATTGTTTGATTTTTTTATTATCTCTATCTCCTGATAAAGATGCTTAACTTCTTCTTTTATCTGTTTATTTAATTCATTTTCAATGTGTTCTTTCACTGTTTGAATTTGCTGTCTCGTATGCTCTTTAAGGTTCCATTCCATCTGTCTAAGGTATTCCTTGAGTTCTTTATTTGACCATTTTTCTGATGACTCTAGGTCCTCCTGAATATTTAGGCTGTCCTGCATTGTTTGTACTCCTTTTCTTCCTTGCTTTTTCATGCTGCTCATGTTACTTCTTGTTCTGTTTGACTGCTGAGTTACTTTTTACTCCTATAAATTTATTTGATGCTTGGGAGGAAAGATATTAGAAGGGAAGGGAAGAAGTCACTAACGAGAATGAGAGTAAGCAGGTGGAATTCAAGGAAGGGGGAATAAGAAAATTGAAAAGAAAAGAAAAGACAAAAGAAAAAAAATAGAAAGTAAAAAAAGAAGAAAAAAATTTTTTTAAATAATAATAATAAAAATGAAAATTAAAATTTTAAAAAAATAATAATAATAAAATAAAAAAATTAAAAAACGACAACAAAAAAATGAAAATGAAAACAAAACAAAAAACCCCAAATTAAAAAAAAAAAAAAATTAATAAATGCAGTCTTAGAGTTTGATTAACTTCTCTTCCAGTAGGTGGAGCTGTGCCCACTGGGCCAAGCTTCTCCTCTCAATACGCGGGAACCAATCACTGTGCAGCAGCTCTTCCTCCCAGACTGGGTGGGTCTCCAATCCTGAGTGCCTAGGGCCTTCTCTTGTGTCTAGTCACTTCCCTACTTTTCCTCAAGCCAGGCCCCACTCACCGGTGACGCTCACCACAATACTGGCTACACGCCAGGTCTGCTGCTCCTGGGAGCCCTGTTTTCATGAACGACTGGGCACACTCTCCCTGTTTGCCATTCCCTCAGACCCTAAGTTTGTAGAGCTTGGGGCTGAGAACCCCCAGCGAATTTGCTTGCCCTCCGGTAGCCACGCCCCCGGTAGCTGGTGCAAGAGACCTCAGTTGTCAGCACTGGTGGGAGCGGTAGCTGGGAGTTCTGCGCCGCGAGTCCTGCGCCACTCCTGATTCCCTCGGTCCGGCTATCGCGCTCACAGGAGAGCTGGGAGGGGCCCTTAAGGTTTCCCCGCTGTGTGGAGAGGGATGGCTAGGGGATTACACACCTGTCGCCGCTGGTTTCAATGAAGTTATCTCCTCCACCACGTTCTAGTGACGTCAGTTCTCTGCCATGGTGGTATCCCATGCAAATGGTGACAGTTCGTTCCCTTTGCCAGGTGACCAATGCAACGGGTGGGTCCTGACTGTCTCTCCCAAGCCCCGTTTCAATCCTGTGGCCACTGCCTATGAAGGCTCGGTTGGCTTTTACCTCCGTAAGTTCAGAAGGGCTGACCAGTTGTTTCAGCAGGGTCGTTAGTGCTGAGTCACAGCAGTTTGGCTGCAAGAAGCAGGCGAACGGGAGATTGAATGCACCGATCCGGGCTCGGTGTGTGTTCTGAGAGGCCCAGACTGTTCGCCCCAGATCCATGTCAGCTCAGCATTGCCTAGTGATCCTGAGCAAACAGCATTTAGACAGTTTACAACTCCCTATGCCCGCGCAGCTGAAGAGGTCAGAGACTTGATCTCTCCACGCCCGTCGCCATGTTGGATCCCGAACCTTTCATATTATAATAATTTACATGTATCTCTTTCTCACTAATTTATCAGAAATGCTAGACCATGTCAAATTCATATTTGCATCTTTTATGTTCAGCCTATTTTCTTCTTATATGACATGCTTTTTGTGTGCACTGAATACCTTAATTTACTTTTTTTTAGAGATGTTGATGAATCTTTATTTTGTTCATTTATTTATATGTGGTGCTGATAATTTAACTCAGTGACTCACATATGCTAGGTTACTTTTTAACATTGAAATAATAAAGACATTTTGAAACTAATATTTTGGTCGACATCATATTGCCCCTCTAAAATACTCCTCTGCTACTTTTAAATTTCAAAATCTATTCTGAATACCTTTCATATCAGACTCTTTCTCTGCAAACTCTTGGATGTCCCAGCCAATTTCAATTTTTCATTATCAGCCAGTTCATTTACCTTCTCTTTCTATGCTGTCTTCAGTATCCTTGGTCCCTCAAATGCTCTGCTAGAACATATTAAGTTCCCATCCCTCATGACATGATGCTTCCAAACCTATTCCAAATGCAGTTTACTATTTGTGATGCTAAACTAATGAAAAGAAATTTTAATTCCTTCATAATTACATTCTTTGATAAATACACATTCTGAGTTAATTGTTTTTTGAAACTTTAAAAGCCTGAAAAATTGTATTTTATAATCTGTAAAATGAAATTTGTTTTGACATAGTATTTCACTGATTGTAAGCTTATTCTAAAACTTTATATCCCTTGATATAAATTATATTATTTTCAGTGTTGATGTGTACATTCATACTCAATGTCTTTGATTTCACATAATTAAAGGAACTTTTCTTTGTTTGCTGTCATATTTTTCCTGTAATGAAACTGGCTTATTTCATAGATCTCTTTCAAGTTTGGCATTACTCAATTTCATGTAATTCATATCAGTCACAATTATGAAAATTAAAATTTAAATATCTAGCAGAAATAATGTGGTATTCAAAATAAGAATTAAATTATAAAATTATAAAGAGTTTAAGGTTAAAGTACTTCATAATGTTCTATTTTGTGTTTAGTGATGAGCATGCAAGTATATTGTTATTTATTAAACTATTTTGTATATGCCCTTTAATAATACAGCTCTCTAAATACATTTTTCTATAAACACCACCTAAATTTTGTACAAATTTTTAACAGCTTATGAAAAAAAAATTTCAAAATGCATAAGATACCATTTGATCATAAGAATATTAAAATAATGCACAACTCAAAATTATAGCCATTCTTGTATGAATAGGATTATGACAAATAAATAGCATTAAGATTATCAAGCTATAAAGTCTTATATTTCAGTATTATTCAAATGTAAATAAATATAAAACATTAATTTGTATAAAATATGCAAGCATTTCTAACTAGAACCAATGAATGTCTTGAACTAATTGCCTCATTTTAAATCATTATACAATCATGTATGAATATATGCAAAATTTGAGTTTTTTAATCACCTTTTAATGGAAAGAGTAGCTATAGCATCTTCATATTTATTTTTTATTTATTTTTTTGTTCTTCAATCTGTTTATGTCTAAAGGAGAGCAGAATGCATTTGAAAAAAATTCTACCTCAGGGAAGGCAGTTTCAACTTTATAAGAACATCAGAAAAGATTAATGTGGTACTGTGTGGTTATTAAACCAAAACCCCCAATATTCTACTTCTTAATTAAAGGAATGTTCTAAATAGGACATTCATTTTATCTTCTCTTCAGCAATACCCGATGGGCCTGGTTTGTCAGCCTAATGGTTAGATAATAGATTTCTATGATCCTGCTCTCTGTGTGACTTCATGGTCAAGGAAAATTTATTTTTCTTCTGAAACCAGTGTCCTTACTTTGAAATCAAATGTTTGTATATCCCCACTAACTCACATAGAAGTAGAACATATTTAGAGGGAAGCTGGACATTCATAAATGCATCTACTGAAAACTAGCTGGAAACTTGTTGAAGGCACAGTTGTGTGATTCATCTCTGGTACTTCATCACAACTTCCTGGTCAATAGATGTAACTATTAAAATATTTATTTTAACTCAACCAATTGATGATAGAGCTAACTGGTTTACTCCAGCATACACACACACACACACACACACACACACACACACACACCATCTTATTTTAGACTCTTAACTTTTAGGTTGCATACAGGTGATGATGTACATTGGTTTATTCCTGTCGTGATGCTATTATAGTTTGGATATGGGATATCCCCCAAAGGCTCATGTATCAAAATCTTGGTCCCCAGTGCAGAAATGTTCTGAGATGAGACATTTGGGAAGTGATTGGATAACAAGAGTCTAACTTCATCATCTCCATTGACGGAATCATAACTGAATGGATTGTTGGGAGGTGGTGGAAACTGTAGGAGATGGAAACTAGTTGAGAGACCAGATCTTTGGAATTGTGCCCTGTCCCAGGATCTCTTTAAAATAAACCTTTCATCCTTTATGTTGATTTTTCCCAGGTATTTTGTCACAGTAATAAAAAGCTGACTAATAAATATGCCATAATTATTTTTAGAGGTGGCCTTATTTAAGGAGTGTGATAAGAAGAATAATAAGCCCCCAAATGCCTAATTCCTAGACATATATTCCATGAATACACTCTTATGTGGAAAAGGAATTTTGCAGATATGATTCAGAATATGGATCTTGAGATGCAAAGAGTATCCTGGATTAACTTGGACCGAGTCTAGTTACATGAGTCCTTAAAAGCAGAGAATTGTTCCTATGAAGGTCAGAGGGATATGACAAGATGGAAAGGGGGAAACATTTCAAGCACAGTATGGTCAACTTCTGTTGGCCGGTTTTCAAGATGGAGGACAAGGACCAAGGTCAAAGAATGTATGTAGCTGGGAACAACCTTCTGCTTACAGCCACAAAGGACTAAATCCTACCAATAATGCAAATGAGCAAGGAAATGAATCCTCCCTTAGAACCTCCAAACAGGAAAACACACCCTTACAGCACGTTGGATCTTAGTCTGGTGAAATTTTACAAAATCACGAAACTGTGAAGTAATAGATTCATTTCAGATGTCAAATTGGTGGTGATTTATTCTAGCAGCAGGAGAAAAACTGGTACAGATATTTTAATATGGTCACTCCAGTTGGGAAGCTACATCAGGGCCAGAGAACAGAGAACCTGCAGACGGGAAGCCAAGATCATAAAGTCCCTTCAATTTAAGAGTCAGAAGAATGCAGAGTGTACAGAAAGGCAGCCTCTCCTCCTCTTTAGCATCTTTCTTGATTCCCTTAAGGTCTTGGAGAATGGGAGCATGTGTTATACACAGCAAGATATTAGGAGGGCTAGTTTATGTCGTTAGAGACGGAAAATTTCATCTCTTCAGAAGAACTGGTTTACAAATGCATACAGAAATGACAATGTCGGCATTTTTTTAGAGTATCATAATACGGTTGAATGAATATGAGTTATATGAAAGGAGAGAGCACTTAAGTATTTAAAGATAAAGCTGCTTCGGCTGCTTCAGATTTCCACTGATTGAGCGCAGGCCTCTGCAATGGCCTCTGCAGCCATTTCAGGCTTCAGTGCTACTCTTTCAACTTGACATTCTGGAAATTAGTTACTTTAGTTTTAAACAGCTGACTTACTGTTAGGCAATAAAATACATCTCTTTAAGAATCACTTCTCTCCTCAGGAAAAGAAAGAGCATAAGTAACATAGACATACCAGCTGCAAGCTGAGTGGTGTCAGGGACTAGAAGGAAATTCTCCTTCAAAGATTAGCCTGACAGCCCCCTGGGAGACATCCTGCCTGGGAGGCATCCTGCAGCCACCTATCTCCCTGGAACATCCTGCGGTTATCAGGATCATCAGACATCTTGCACCTGGCAGTTTTACCACCCACATCCAGCAGTTGTTGATTAGAGAGCTTCCCCATCCCCAGCATATAAATACCCCTGTGTGAACAATAAAAGTTTGCAGCTTGATCAGAACTTTTGTCTTGCTGTCATCCTTCTGTGTCTCTTGTCCCTTCATTCCTCCCCACCTAGGTTCGCTGCCCACGTTGATGTGTCCTGCCGGACGGGACATTTGGCGCCCAGTGTGGGGCTCGAGCCTTTGACTGAGGGGGAACGCCGTCCTCCGGGAAGACTTGGCCAAGCGGGAGCGCGAGATCGCCTCGGCAGACACGACCGAGAGACAGATCCAGGAGGAGAGTGAGGACGACGCAAGGTGAGTGACCCACCATGGGACAAGCAGTTTCGTCACATGAGTTGTTTTTGTCAGGCCTCAAGGAGGCCCTCAAGACACGGGGGGCGTGTGTTAAGAAAAAGGACTTAAGATTATTCTTTTCATACATAGGAGAATTGTGTCCATGGTTTCCCCTTGAAGGGACCATCGATGGTAAAAGATGGCTTAGAGTAGGAGACTGTTTAAAAGATTATTATGAATCCTTTGGCCCAGAAAAGGTGCCTGTTCCCACCTTTTCTTACTGGAACCTAATTAATTAAAAAAAAAAAAAAAAAAGCTTAAAAAAAAGAGAGAGATTTTTTGGCCTTTATGTTCTAGAAGTTTGTGCTAAGAGAGTGAAAAAAAAGGGAGAGAAAATGTGATGTTTACCTGGAGAGAAATAAGTTTCAATTTTCTATTGTTTTTGTCAATACTCAGAAAGTATGTACGGACCTTTTTACTACATGATTGTCCTATGAATCAGAATGGCTATAACTCAGCCACTGGGGACAAGAGACTTTAGCCGCTGCTGCTCGCTATGGGGTCCTAGCCCCTGCGGCCAACAGTGCTTTTAACCCTTGAATTACTTGACCTAAATGCCAAACACAGACTAACTTAAGATCTGATGGTAATGCTAGCATTTGCTGCTAAAAAACCTTTGGAACACCCACGTGCCACAGAAAAAAGTGCAGGATGTACACGAGCTGCAACCGCAGGTTGCAGAGACAGAACAAGCTGCTACCGCAGTAAGATCTTGGCCAGGTGGGGGAAAATGCAGACAAAATCAATCAAAATGCAATCGGCTAGGAAAACTTTTGCCCCGAAAATGGGCAGCAGACTCCATGTTGTTTACATCACCATGGTAACAATGGGGTGACTGGCAGGAAGAGCAGGCTTCCTGGTCCCACCTCCCACACTTTTGTGTGCTTCCGATTGATTCTTCCACAGTCACTCAGACAGGACTTCTAGTCCCGCCTTCCAGCCACTAATCTGTACTACTGTGTTTCAGATTTCTACCGGAGCTGTTCAGAGCCTGTATTTTTAAGAATGCCTACCTGTAAATGCTAACGAAAGATATCTTTTTCAGACAAAATTTAATTCCACAGCTTTCTATGTTGCAGCCCTAAATTTAAGTTAGTTCTGAGTTAAATAACCTGACTTTTCTCTATAGTTGTGTTACTAAATAATGTTCTATTGATGAGAGATATCAAACATGCTTCTTTATATTTTACTTTTAATTTTGGAGGTTATGAGGATGCATTTGCTCGCCACAGGAACAAAGCCGGCAATGTTCCTGTGATGACCAAAAAATCCTTATTCTCATTCCTAACTATAAAAAATAAATATGTATACTCAACAAGGATTTTATTTCAGTTACATCAAGTGACGTCACATAGAAGAGTGCACTCCTAGTTAAAAATAAATTAAAATGGATCCAAATATTTTAAGACCACGTGGTTACATAAAATTAATACAATTATAAGTTATGTTCTTATTCTTAATATATATATTTTTAAGATATTTAGATAACCTATATTTGTTAATCTATAAAATAATTAGCACATGCCTAATTGATTAGTTAATATATATTTGCCTAATTGTTTTTCTTCAACAGAAAACCCATAATTTATGTTTTATATTTACATTTATCAGATACTCTGCCTTTTCAGTTACAGATATTTGAGATAAATG
Organism: Marmota flaviventris; assembly: GCF_047511675.1. Taxonomy (NCBI): domain Eukaryota; kingdom Metazoa; phylum Chordata; class Mammalia; order Rodentia; family Sciuridae; genus Marmota; species Marmota flaviventris. The sequence continues at coordinate 104,726,215 of NC_092510.1, read as the reverse complement.
TGTTTACTATAAATTTGCTTTTAAGTGAAAATACAATCTTCAAGTAGTTTATAATTCTCAAAGTTACTGTTCAAACTCATAAGATGATAAATAATTATAATTATGTCTACAAAATATCTAAGGATTTTAACTATATTTTCATTGATATCTCTCAAAGCTCTCCAAAATTGTTCTGCAACTTATATGCATACCCAGGCGATGCATGTTTCTTGTTATGCGTCAGCCTCAATTTGTGTTAACAAGCAGGGAGAACAAGCCACCCTAACTAAAACTCATGCAGCAGAGGGGACCACTATTCATTATACCCCCCTCCTCTTTGACCGGGGAGGAGAAGGCATATATACCAAGTTACAGTCAGCTGGGTGCCAAGGCACTGTTGGTAAACCCTCCTGCTGGCCCATTAAGGCCCCTACAGGGGTCTCTGATGGTGGAGGACCAAGATGCTGTCAAGCATCTTCAGATAATCAAACTTTTGAAACCTCAGATCCCTGAGCTCACATATCATCCCTTAATGCTGCCTAAATCCCAGCTCCCAGATTTAGATACCAATACATTAGATATTTTGGAAACTACCTTCTCCTTGCTTAATAATTCCAACCCCACCCTTGCTGGTGATTGCTGGCTTTGCATGACAACAGGGGCAATCATGCCTATGGCAGTTCCTATTAATTCTATCATAGACAATGATAATACATGCCAACCTGGATTTCCTTTTAAAGTACAGCCTATAGGCACTTTTACATCATGTCTTTTAGGCGCGATGCAGAATAATACCTATGATATTGATGTTGGAGTTACTTCCTTTGGAAATTGCTCAACAGTAAAAAATTATTCCTCACCCACCCCATCTCTTTGTCCCCCCAATGGCACAGTTTTTATGTGTGGAGGAAACTCAGCCTTCCCCAGGCTTCCAGCGAATTGGACCGGTGGCTGTGTTCTTGCCTTATTACTCCCTGATATAACTATTGTCCCAGGAGATGAACCTCTACCCATTCCTAGCCTAGACACCTTAGTCAAAAGACACAGGCGGGCAATACAGGCCTTACCACTCCTTGCCAGCCTTGGAATAACAGCTGCTGTGGGCACAGGTACAGCTGGCTTAGGCACGGCTATACACTCTTACCGTCGCCTATCTCAACAACTTATAGATGATGTACAAACTCTATCAGGAACTATTAAAGATTTACAGGACCAAATAGACAACCTGGCAGAAGTGGTCCTTCAAAACAGATGAGGCTTAGATTTGCTGACAGCTAACCAGGGAGGTATTTGCTTGGCCTTAGGGGAAAGATGCTGCTTTTATGCCAATAAATCAGGCATAGTATGGACTAAAATTAAGCAGCTTCAAGAAGATCTAGAAAAGAGAAGAAGGGAACTATTTGAAAATCCCCTCTGGACTGGGCTTAATGGATTTTTACCCTACCTTCTTCCACTATTAGGCCCTTTGTTGGGTTTACTTTTAATGGTGTCCATAGGACCCTGCATTATAAACAGGCTGGTACAATTTATTAAAGAACAGATTAATATTTTGGCCTCTAAGCCCATACAGGTCCACTATCACAGTTTGGAGATGGAAGACCGCGCTGCCAACATTTAAAAGGATGTTCTACCCTTCTTTCAGGCTTATTTCTTAAAGTTTACATCCCCACAGATCTCTCTTTCTTATATAAAAGTATAAGTAACAGCTCTGACCAACCATCTTCTGCCCTTGCCATAAGGGTTCGCTCCTCCATGGGCCCCTCCGCTTGGGGGAGGACGCACCCATGGAGTGAGGATGTTAGGCCATAATGACGGAGGGTGCAGGAAGGACTGCAGGAGGATGGATCCACGGATCCCAAAACCCAAGACCTCTGAGTGACACGCTCTGGTGCATGGCGGTTGGCATGCTTCTCCCTCAAAACCGTCTCCTCCAAAAACATGCCAAGGCCACCACGAAATCTCCTAGTGAAGACGCTGGCTCGGATCAGGAGATATTCTAAGGCCTTCTAGAGGAACAGAGCCTCTATCACCCCCTAAAAACATGGCCGGTAAAGTATGGTCAAATATTTTATATAAGAAAGGGGGAGATGTCAGGGACTAGAAGGAAATTCTCCTTCAAAGATTAGCCTGACAGCCCCCTGGGAGACATCCTGCCTGGGAGGCATCCTGCAGCCACCTATCTCCCTGGAACATCCTGCGGTTATCAGGATCATCAGACATCTTGCACCTGGCAGTTTTACCACCCACATCCAGCAGTTGTTGATTAGAGAGCTTCCCCATCCCCAGCATATAAATACCCCTGTGTGAACAATAAAAGTTTGCAGCTTGATCAGAACTTTTGTCTTGCTGTCACCTTTCGTGTCTCTTGTCCCTTCATTCCTCCCCATCTAGGTTCGCTGCCCACGTTGATGTGTCCTGCCGGACGGGACAGAGTGGCAAATTCTTTGCTGCTGTAAAGCCTCCAAGGTCCTGAAGAAGGGCTCTTCCTTGCCCTGAGAGATGGGCCACCAGGAGGAATCCGTGTGGAGACAGGTTCAATCATGGCTTGGACGGAGATGAGGAATACTTTGAGGACGATGTAAAGATGGCCAGAAAGCGAGAAAGCCATCTCCCAACACCACAGTTCTCCAGAGTGGTCCCCGGACCCCAGTGTCTAGTAGGAATCTCCCCCAGGCTCGATCGGAAATTCTGGGGGTGGAACCTCAAACTCCACACTGTTACAAAGATCCTGCAGGTGATACAGATGTCTGCTGATGTTTGAGAAATAGTGACCTCACACAACCTCTCTGGTCACTTTCTGAATCTTAGCTTCTCTAAAGTCTTCTTTAATTCCTGATTTGCCTCCAGGAATTGAACAGAGGCTGTTCTTACTGGGTCACTGCCCCTCAACCTGATTTATTCAGGTACTGTGCATGAATGAGCTCTCACTATATCCAATAAGGTTCTTAATATGTCAAGTGCCCAATCAATGGAAAATGATCAAAACTCATGATACAGTGAGAACATGTTCAGTGTGTGGGAGTTCAAAAGAGGAGAAAAAGAATCCAATCTATTTGGTTTCAAATTTATTTTGTTTGCTGTCTACTTTTGAGCGAATTCATTTGCTTGTTAGCAGCAAAATATTGTCATGAAATATATTTTGAAAACATGGATTCTTAGGGCTTTTCCCTGCGTATTTACATAGTTATATGCAACACTTCTTTATTTTCCTAAGAGAGGTCCTTTCCCACTTTTGTCTAGAACTTCAATAGTTTCCCAGGAAGCTAGGAGCATGCTTTTGAAATTAATCATCTGATCATCTAAATAATTGAAGGCTGATAACAGAGTTAGGAAATTTAGCAATTGAAACTAATTTTTAGAAAATATAGCTTGCTATCTTTTTTGAGATTAGTTCTGTCAGACAAGTGTTAATGGGTAAAAAAAATCACTCACTGTACACAATTAAAATATTTGGGGAAGGATGGTTGCAAATAGGACCTATAAAATGTTAGATTTTCAATGCAGCTTAATCCTGTGGCTTTGCTTGTTTGTTGAATGTTCTTTAGATTGAGATATTATTTATACAATGCTGTTTTAAAGCATTAATTCACAGTGTGATATATTTGATCATCTTAATTCTTATGGCTAATCAATGTTCCTTGTTATTCTAGAAAAAGTAGATGAAACTGAAAATAATGACAATTACAAGCAAATAAAAATTATAGGAAAGTTTTTTGCACTGAAATCCACTTCAAAGCTCCTACACCTTGGAAAATGAAAGGAATGGGGGTTCTTAGTGTATATTTGTGGAACTAGTTAATTTGGACTTCTCATGTACTCATGAGAAATTCTAAAGTAAGAATCGAGGTAACACTTTGTACTACCTAAAATCATACTTAAGACAGTGAGGGGAAACTACAACTTGTTGTTGACTTTTGTTTTACTCATGTCTGAAAGTTTTCTGTATATTTTGTCATTTTATAATAGCATTAGTCATTGAAGTACCTTGGTTATTTCTTTTTTTCCCCTGTAGTTCATAGATTTGTCTAAAAAAGTACATAGATATGTATATGAAAAAATATCATTCCCTGCTGGAAAGTATTCTATAAAGACTTTCTGCTGCTTCTCGCTAGTGAAGAGAAACCCATTTGCTGTAATTCTCTAAGATGCTAGATAGGCATTACCTGAGGAGAAGGAGTGATGTAGCGTGGAAATGCTGACTCACTGGGTGACCTAAGGACAAATAAACATAATGTCTCTTTTGACTCAGTTTCCACATATGAAAAATAAGAGATTTGCTCTTGGACTGTGTTGATGAGCCTTCTATCTTCACGGCCTATGCCTCTACTTCTTTGACCACATTAATTAAATATGTTCCTACTGTGTTCCCTGATACCTAGATTCTTCAGAGCTCTTCTCCCTCATGCCACACTCTCTCAGAGTGTTTGTGATCCTGTCTACCTGTTTGACCCTGTGCCTCTTAGGGGACTCTTGAAGGACCTTAAGCCATAAATTGATAACAGTGCTGCTGACTCCCTTATATAACATCAAAAAAGTATTTTTTATTTTTATCTCTAGAAGCTTCTTTTGAGAATATTTTCAGAAAAAAAACCACTATGGCTTCCTTGGGAGTTGGTATTATAGATGAGAAAATTTTCAAAATATAAAAATTGCAGAAGATACCTTGTATAGAAACAAGATGGAAATTTAGAGAATTTTGAGGGGACAATTCTGATGCATCTCAACTTGAGTTCTGAATGCATTTTATATGGGACTTGTTACATTTGCTGCTTACAGAACCAAGTATGTTTCTCTAAAGCCAAAAGAAACATCATGATAGATTTTCCTTTTAAAAAAAATAGATGTTGGCAAAACTTAGAAATATTTACTTCTCTTTTTACACATCCTCAAAGCTATGAACAAAAGAAACTTGAATTCAAGTAAATCTGTGCCATGTTTTCCTTAGGAACAAAAAAACACTTTGGGGGCACACTGCAGAGCTTGGCTTCTGCACTGGCCTCTGCGGCCCTGTGTTCTGGGGAGAAAATTGAGCCAGAAACCTAACTCGAGGGGCAGCCCTACCCCTCTAGCCGAGTTCCTGTCGCTTCCCCCCCCCCCCCCCCCCGCCAGGCACTACCTTTCTCGTGGGGCTTAGTGCATTCAAGCGCCCAGTGGTCTGGGCCGCCAGTGGGATGGTTGCCGAGGCCCAAGCGCTCCGGGTGAAGGAAACTGGGGCACCTTGAAGGACCCTTCATGCCCCCCCCACCTCCAAGCAAAAAGCCTGGAGTGTTTAGCAGGCTGGTCAAGTTGGGACATGTTCCCAGACTGAGACTGTTGATGAAGGAGCTAAGTCCTGACTGTCTACAGCTGAGGCCATTTAAACCATTCCTTTTCCTGATTGAAGATAGACACCGTGGTCACAGATATGTGGCACATTTCCTGTACTGATCCAGGCCATTGCGCAACACCAGCATATCTGTTTCTACTGATGGTGCTGTGAGCACCTCACAGATTCCAGGAACAAGAGACCCTGGTTTGACCAAAGCCATTGCTTTTGAAGTTGTTAAAGTCTGTTGGTGCACAAAACAACAAAAACACTTACACTATGAAAGAGAACCATCAGACGCCAGCACATTAGCGAGTGAGAACAGGTGTCACCTCGAAGGTGGGAGTGATCAGAAAGGCCTTATGCTAGAACTACAGGAAGAGAAGCCTTCATCTTCCTGTTTGGTTTCTAGACCATCTACCTCATCTAAAAGGAGAGCAATTAGTGAGACAGAAGAAAATTCTTATGAATTATCTGGTGAATGACAAAAGCACCACAAATCTGATAGTGTTTCCCGTTCCTCTGATGAAAGCCTGGCTCTGTGTGTAATAAGGGAAATATGCTGTGAAGGAAGCAGTAGCAGTGAATCAACAGTGATTCCATCAAATCTGAATATTGAAGATGGTGTGAGTGAACATTCCCATGATTGGTTGAATCAGGACTCAGTTTCAGATCAATTTAGTGTAGAACTTGAAGTTGAATCTCTTGATTCAGAGGATTATAGCCTTAGTGAAAAAGGCAAGAACTCTCAGATGAAGATGATGAGGTGTATTGAGTTACTGTGTATCAGGCAGGGGAAAGTGATACAGATTCATTTGAAGAAGATCCTGAAATTTCCTTAGCTGACTATTGGAAGTGTACTTCATGCAATGAAATGAATCCTCCCTTTCCACCACAATGCAATCGATGTTGGACCCTTCATGAGAACTGGCTTCCTGAAGATAAAAGGAAAGATAAAGGGGAAATTTCTGAGAAAGCCAAACTAGAAAGCTCAACACAGGCAGAAGAGGGCTTGGATGTGCTGGAGTTAAAAAAAAAAAAAACTACAGCAAATGATTCCAAAGAATTGTGTATTAAGGAAAATGATAAGATCACACAAGCCTCCCAGTCACAAGAAAGTGAGGCCTATTCTCAGCTATCAACTTCAAATAGCATTAGTTATCAGTCAAGAAGATGTCAAAGAGTTTGAGAAGGAAGAAACACAAGACAAAGAAGAGGGTGCGGAAACTAGTTTCCTCCTTAATGTCATTGAACCTTGTGTGATTTGCCAAGGTTGATCTAAAAATGTTTATGGTAAATAGGATACCTTATGTCATGCTTCACATGTGCAAAGAAGCTAAAGAAAAGGAATAAGTCCTGTCCAGTATGCAGACAACCAACTCAAATGATTGTGTTAACTTATTTCAACTAGCTGCCTTGTCATAAAAATAGGATTATATATTTCTAGTTATAACCCTAAATATTTTGACCCTATGGATTTTATTTTTACTGACATTTATAAGGGAAAGAAATTCAAACTGTCTTCCTCTAGATTTTTTTGTAATGTAATTTACCTACCTTGGCAGGAAAGTAGGTAATATGTATTCCCTTCTAGGAAAGTTTCCCTTCTGTTTATATTTTATATTTGGGCTTTAATACAATTTACATTGAATATATAGCTCATTTTTTACCCTCACCCCTCATTTTAAATAATTTCAACTGTCTTAAGTGAGAAGTACCTAATTTTCTTTTTTTTTAACATAAGGCATTTAAGTGTAACTTACTTAGTACTTTTCATGTAAGGAGAAAAATATGTATAGAAACATAATATTTATATTTGAGATACTCTGTGCTGGATGTGGTGATCCACACCTGTAATCCCAGTAACTGAGACTGAGGCAGAAGGATTGAAAGTTCGAGGTCAGCCTCACCAACTTAGAAAGATCCTGTTTCAAAATTAAAAATAAAAAGGCTGGGGATATAGCTCAGTGGTTAAGTACCTGGGTTTAGTCCCTGGCACCAAAAAAATAATTTTAGATACTCTGAAAGTTTCTGATCTTTTTCATAAGTTCTTTCATAAGTTGAGAGTTATATTTGGTGCTATGTAAATAAAAATAAACTTATTCTACAGCCTCTGTTATATGTGGCAAGGGGTAGGTAGTAATGAGGTCAGTAAAATATGGAAATGTCCTGAGAAAATTGTATTATTTTCTATAAGCTGAAAAGTGATTCTAAGACACTTTGAAATAACTTTTTGGACTAGGTTATGTGGTTCTTAATAGTTTCCTAAGTTTCAGAATTTGGTTTAAGGCTTGTTTTAGAAACCAGTGAATTCAGAAGTTTGATAAACAACTGTTTATTAAAACTAGCTGGAAAGGTTGTAAAAAAAATAACTTTTGGAATCTATTTTATATATTTTAACTTAGGTATCCGGGAATAGCTCTGTTAACTTCTTTGGGTATCAGGAGATCTGGTCTTCGCCAAAGGCTAAAAGACTAAATATCTACTCTGCTCTTTGTCTCTGCCTCTTAACAGAGAATATTTAGTTTGTGTTCTTTCCCAGGAGATACATTCTTAAGGCTCATCAATGTTTGCAATGCAGAAATGAGTTAGAAAGAAAATAAGAAATGGATGTGTTTTCCATAAAAGCTCCCTTCTTCCACCAAAACAACATCTTCTTGCAGGGAGGCACCATACAAAACAAGACCTCAGTTTGAAGTCAGAAGTAGATTCATATCCCAGTTCTACCACCACCAAGCTATGTGATCTTAGGAAAGCACCTAACCTCACAGTTGTAAAAGTGATATTATACTTAACCTCTGGAGGGTGATACAAGGTTTGAATGAAATAAAATACATTACACTCTGGAAAATGTGTATAATTGATTGCATTTACCATCTCTTCTAACAGTAAGAAGTTAATGGATTCCAAAAGATGATATAGTCATAAAAACTAATAGTCTGAGGAAGACAGGATTTTTTAAAGAAGCAATGGACCTGGATTAGTTCCAAACCCAGTTGTTTCTGTTGTAGAGATGGTGATATTTATAAACTTGAGAAGCTGTGCATGTGAACAGGGTGACTGCATAAAGTTGAAATGAGCTCTATGTGGGAATAGTGTGCTGGAATCTGAAACACAACAGTGAAGGTGTGAAATCATTTGTTCTTTGATATATTGATTGTGGCCATTTGTATTCTCTCTCTTCCTTCTATGGACCCTAGGCCCCCCATGCTGAAGATCTCCTCAATCTCAAGGCATGTTTGACAGGGTGAACCATGACATCCTGTCAATGAGGACTCTAAGACAGAGTGAAAGAGAAGGCCCACGGCTACCACCAGGAGGTGGGCCATGTCCTCGGAGAGGAAGTCTGTTAATGCCATCTGTCAGTCAGCAGGGGCAGGCTGTGCTCTGTAACAGCAATCCCTGTCTCTCCAGGCCTTGAAACTGCCCAAGCCATTTCAGTTTTCTGCATTACTACTAACTGCCATTAAGGCCACTTGTGGACTCGGGCGGATAGGCAGCAGCCCACATTTCAAGGTGACCACACATGAAGGAAAGAAGGAACTTGGGTGTGTCCCCTCTGGCAGCCCAGAGTGATGATGCCCTCAGCTACCCTCACAAGAATGGCTGTGGAAGCCACTGACCTGCAGGGAGGGTACAATGTATGATCCAGTGGCCCCAGACGGAGGAGAACCAGGGGAACGTGGTCCCCTTTCCCAGAGACCAGAGACGGCAGAGTGCAGCAGAGAGCAGCTCAGTGACTCAGAGGAGACCATGGGAAGGAGAGAGGGATGTGGGCTGTCCTCTTGACTGGCCATGTGGCCTGAGGTTGTGACCGGGCAGTTCCTCTTTCTGGGCTTCCTAATAGGATCCTGGGATCTTGTCTATTCAGATGCTTCAGTGAGCTCCCGTTCTGGGATCTGTTGTGGAGAACAGGACTCAGCCTCTGCCCCCTGAGTCTGCATGGGGCAGGAGTATGCTCCAGGCCTGTGTGTGATCCCTGGGCTCAACTGGGCCTGGCAGGCCAAGGGAGAGTGAGGCGAGCGTGCCAGGGCAGGAGAGGATGCAACAGATTGTTTAGAATCAGGAATTCTGAGAGGCAACATGGTCTGGAATCGTGTCTTAGGCGACTGAGTGTGCCCCTCAGTTGGGCGGATGGAGGAAACAGCACAGCTGGGCTGCTCAGACTCGGCTTCTCAGTTCTGGGGGCCAAGGCCGGGTTGCCTGGCCATAGTCTCTCCTCTTGGCATGTCTTCCCGAAGCCTTCCTGGAGATGCAGGCAGAGAGTGCTGTCTCCTCCTAAGGCCACTAATCATGACTCAGGGCCACTATGGCTGGGGAAGGGCACTGCCAGGAGGGCACAGGAGCTTGGCCAGCCTCAGGGGAGACCATGGTCAGTGCACTCTGTAGGAGAGGTGCTCATGGGCATTTGTGCCACAGCTGTGGTGGTTAAATGGCAGAACCCACAATGGGCCCAATGAGTGGGACAGGGCATGAGAAGACAAGGGGACACACCGCCTGATCTGTTCTTTGTGCTCAGGGGAGGACTTGCATGCGGGCTGACCATGAACTGAGAGTCCTAGTCCCAGGCACAGGTCCTCAGGGGACTGAGCACCTGACATGAGCCAGAGCAAGTCTGGACCAATTCTGTACCTGGGCAGGGGTGAGCTTCACACCCACCCCCAAAACAATTTTAATTGTTCTGACTTCTTTGAATAAATGTTACCTCCACAACACACCAGAGCTGGTGACTCCTGCCCAGGCAGGCTTTTATGGTTTTATCAAAGCAAAAGCTTACAAGGCTCTTGGTGGCCTCTCTGAACTTACAAAGTTCATGCTGCCATCCAAGATTTAGATGGTGGTGCAGCAACCTTCTGTGGCATAGGCATGAAGCAGGGGCACCGTCCACGAGTGTGCTGGCATCCAAGATACCCTGATGGGTCACGGCAGGTTGTGGGCTACAGTCACACAGGCAAACATCCTGTGAGAGAAAGCGGCAGCATTTCTGTTATGGAAACCCCACAAGCACTGTAAAGGCGATGGCTGTTACTTAAATAGCTTCAGCGGTGCCTGATGGTGATGCCAGCACATTCTTGGGGCTGATGATGCCCATCTGTTGAATAAGGAGGTTTCTTCCCCACAGCCAGAACCTGAGCGGTGACCCTTCTGGTTTCTACAATGGGACAGGCAAATTCCCATCGAGGGCACCCCACACACGTCTGACCGGGTGCCTGGTGAACAGCTGACCCACTTTTCTTTGGCTTTGTGGAATGATGGTAACCTTTATCTCTCTGCATTACACTTTCCCTGTCTATCAATCTGAACAAATGATTTGATACTTTCTGCTTCTAAATACAAAGGCAGCCAATAATTGGAGCAGGGGTGTGTGTGTGTGTGTGTGTGTGTGTGTGTGTGTGTGTATCCCTGTCATCTTGGTGTCAATAGCTATGGTTTTACCAGGAGCCCACATGGACTGTGGTTAATGCCTTTGAGAAAGATTTTGTTGTTATTTAAATTCAATAAAGTTTTCCTACTCTGCTTTTATTCTGTTGTTTGCTTCACTGAATCCAGTCTAGAATGTCTGTTTCTTTCCAGCAAAGCACAGCTATTTGAGAAAGAAATATGCTTTAGATAATAGATTTTCCTAGTAAATACCGGACCAGGTACATTGAATTTTTTTCACAACCCAAGGGCTGTGTGGTGGTAGTGCACAGCACAATGAAATTATATTTTGCAGACTTCAAAGTGAAGCTTGCAGAATAGGAACCTGGAACCTGCCCTGTGAAATCAGAGTCAAGACAAGTGGTCACACATGACCTCTGGCCAGTGAAGGAGCAGGGGACATGGCCCAGGCCACCTGGAGCATGCTTTGCAGTGTGGTGTTAGCTCCTGCTGCCCTACCCTGCTCCCTGCCCTGGCCTCCTGGGGCAAACCCGAGTGAAATCCGTCTGCATGGGATGTGGCATTCCTGTGTGGGTTGAGGGGAACATGTCTTCACCGTCCTGAGGTCTGCCCTTGACAAGGAAGTCTCCTGACCCACTCTCCACAGGGAGAAAGCCCAGGACAGAGATGGAGCAGGCATCTGACCACAGCACCCTCGGCACTGGCCACTGTGCACCCTACCCACCATGGGCCTGCCCCCCAGCAAGCACAGCTCAGTTTGGGTCCCTTCCTCTGGCCATGCCCCCAGCCTCGTGGTGCTCTGCTGAGCAGCCTTTCCACCAGGTGATGTGCAAGTAAGTGTGCACCATCAGTGAGCCCGGGAACCTCCTCTGCAGAATCACCCTGGCTCTTCTTCTTTCTCCTCAGGAGTTAGCATAGCACCTGGAGAATCAAAGTGTGTCCTGAACAAGCAGTAAGGAAGCTCAAACATTCTAGATCGTACACTCCAAAGTGTGATTCTGAGTGTTTGTGGCCTGGTATCATGGATCTGAACTACGAAAGGGACCAACACCCTCCACCTGTGGGGAGAATAGGGGGATGCAGAGCTGAGGGCAGGATTCCCAGGGTTCACAACTCTCCACTCTGTGATTTATTGCTAAGACTGGAAATTATAAGAAAATCTATAGACAGTGGGAAAAACAATGTAAAAACTGCCAACCATTCTGAAGTTAACTGCAAGGAATAAGTTATTAAGGTAGCAAGCAACAGAATATTGTGAATAATTCTTAAATGTTGATAGAGATAACAAGTGCTGCCTTGTGAATAAACAAGAGCAATCAGAGTGCGTGGAGTGGCTACTGTAATGGAGAACTCTGTCTTGCAACTGACTTTCACATTCACTGTTTAAAGGGTCATTTGGAAAGTAATTGTTCTTCTTCTTATGTGCTCACTAGCTCACATTTAGAAATTTTTCTCTTAAAATATTTCTCTCCTACTTATGCCATTAGAATTGGTCTCTGTATGTGGAGCTATGTACGTGCACATGTATATTTAAATTATGTAAGTTCTTTAGTTCCTAAAAAAAAAAAAAAGAAAGAAAGAAATGCAAGTTTAACATTTGTGCAAACAATTATTTCCTTTTCTGAACACTAAGAACAGAAATTGCAAGGTGAGTCACTTCCACCCAGAGATGAATACATGATATCTTCCCAGCAGCAGTGCTTCATTCCTTGCACTGGACATTCTGAAGCTGTGGGAGAGGTGCCGACACACTCTCTGCGTCTGCTGCACAGAGATCCAGAGGGGTCTCCAGTGGAGGCTTTGAGGAGGTTCATGACTCAGGAAAGGGTGGTGTGGGCACCAGGTGGCCTCCAGGGTGCCTTCCCTCACTCTCTCGCCAGCACCAACCTTGTTGCCGTCATGCTGAATCCTGATCTGGTTGAAGATGAAACCCTTGGGTGAGCAGACCTGGGTCACTTGCTGCAGTGTGGACCCAAGGCTGAAGGCCCCGTGCTGGAGTGCTTAGCTCCCCAGGATATCATACCAGGGCGTGGAATGGCTTGCTAAGCCCCGGGGGAAAAGAGACAGAGGACGGTGTTCCAGGGATATTCCAGCTCCTTCCCATCCCCCATGGAAGTGAGATGAGCACTGGGGTCACTTTGGCTCTGGGGTTCAGATTGGAGAGACACTGAGGGCTCCTGAACCCTTCAGTCCACAGCTTCCCAGACAGCCTTGATGCTCTGGGAACAGCACGTGCAAGAAGATCTCATAGCAGTTGGGAGCTTCCCAGTGGGATGGGGCTGACACTGCTTTGGGATCAGGAACCCCAACCACTGGATTGTGTGCATATCCATCTCTTTCCTCACTTCCTAGTTCTTTAAAAACAAGGAACACTGGAATAAACAAAGGAAGATCCTTCTCTTGATCCCATGTGGAGGTGGACAGAATATATGGAGCCAGACTGAGGCCTGACCCCAGCCTGGGCCTCCTACCCATGCCGGGCCACGGCTGAGCCCCGCACAGGGAATGAGGCCATGGGCCAGAACCCCGGACAGGTGAGGAGGAGCCCACTTCTGCTGCCACCCACATTCCCAAACTAGGATGTTCTGCCACTCCTTAATAAATACACCTCAACGCTCCATGGGCAGCAGTTGGCTGGCCACGATCACACACTCCGTATCAATCCTTACTTATTTAATCCGAGTTTTAATAAAAACATTTGGGTAAATCCCATGTACTGTGAGAAATTATTAAGTATTTTTTTTTTTTTTAATTTGAGAAGCCTGACAAGGCTAAACACAAAGATACTGAAACAGTTAGTGTCCTGACAGTCATACATTAGGGCAGATGTTGGCCTATGGGACGTGACAGTCTCGTGAGGGCTCTGACCTGTCAGGATACATACAATGATGGGTTCACATGCTAATGATTTTGGGGAGCTTTGTGATATAAGTGAACTCTCTCTATGCCCCCTGGCCACTTGGATGTTAGTGCTTTGCACCATGATGTTCTGCCTTATCAGGGACCCAGACACAATAAAGCCACATGACCGCAGACCAAAAACAAAGTAAACCTTTGGTCCTTTTAACTTGTTTCTCTCAGGTGTTTTGTCATGCTAACTGAAAACTGTAAATCAACAGAATATCCCCTCATCTAAAGAACTAGAAATCTTATTTTTAAATTTTACATTGTTTTCTAGTCACAGAACCATTTTCTTTGGAAGATGTCACAATAACACAAGCAACACAAATGTGTCATATAGACTAGTAACATGGTAGTTTGGGCTAAGAAGTGTTTATACACACACACACACACACACACACACACACACTCTTATTTACTTTTTGTAATGTCGTTATTTTTTCCATCATATCATTGAAGAAAATGCATCTTGGAATTGTGGTAAGTGCTCATCTAGGTCAATGTCCAGGCAGCAGATGGTCTGGCATGTTCAGGGAGGGTGAGCACAGCTGTGACTCCTTCTCTCCTTGTGGTCTAACCCCAGGAAACCCGGGAAGAAAACCAGACCTCAGTGCCAGGAAGGAAATGGAGTGCTGCTCCTTACTTCTGGACAACCCCCACCGCAGACCAGTGTAAGCCTTTGAGGATCTCTACTCGACAGAGGGCTGCCGGGACATGTAGGCTGTGCTGAGAGCTGTAAGGGAAGAATTTTGAAATCAAATAGAATCTGTAACTAAAGGTCTGCACTTAGTGATCTACTCGCATATGCTCTGAGACCTGCTTCCTCCCCTAATGTGGGCAGTGTCCCTGCTGTGCCAGGAGCCCGTGGGCTTAGAGGCCAGGTGTGCGGCTGTCGTGTGGAGTCAGCTTTCAGAACGTGCAGGATGTCAGGGCAGGACACGCAGGCCCTCCAGAGCCTAGACTCCAGGCGCTGCAGACTGCATCCCGGCCCTTCCAGCTGCGGTATACCATGAATATGCTTCAGGCCAACTGACACTTTTTAGTCAAAGGGGAAACTGAAAGCTCTCCAAGTGGACTCAGACACATGGCAGGGTGTGTGATGGCGCAGATGTATCTGGGTGTGTTTCTGGGAGGAAGGCGCATCAGGCATGCCCCCCCCCCCCCCCCCCGCCGCGGCGCTTGTCAGGGTGACCATGTGACCCCTGTGAAGCGGTGCCCGTGTGTCCTGGTGAGCACATCACGGTGCCTGACATGTGGATGGACTTGGGAGTTCAGGGCCATGATGGGCAGGGAGGTTTCTCCTGTGCTGTGCTGAGAACCACAGAGCAGTTCAGTGCTGGCCTGGGCACCTGTAGGGCCTGTACAGGTCTCCTCTCCAGACCTTCTCTGCCACTGAACCACACCTTCTCAGAAAATCCCCTCCAACATCACTGCCTTCCATAGCCCCCACATTTTCCATTATGCTCCAAAAGCATTAGTTGATTCAGGAGAACATGAGATGCCAAGGTCAGCACCCGAGAGCCCCTCCCCTGGGAGCCCCATAGTGACATCTTCCACTCTTTCTCAGAGCTGTGCTGCTGGCCTGAGAGTGTGCTCCAGTTCTCCTACCAGTCCCGGCCTTGACCCTTGCTTCAGCAGGAGCTGATGGTGTTTTGCTCTCCCTGTCTCTGTCCCTTCCTGATGATGGTCATGCCCCCAGCAGCACTGCACAGCATGTGAGGCCCTACTGGAGTTTACAGGGATGTCACCATGCTCATGGATGCTGGGTGGCACTCACTCTGAAGCCTCCACCTTCCTCTGTCCTTCTCCATGCCTTGAAAGCATTTAACTTCACTGTTCCCCAACTATTGCCCCTGGCACAGGGGGCAAGGGAAGATCCTCCCTGAGATGGGACCCTGGAAGAGAAATCAATGTCAGAGGGAAGGCCTGGAGTCAGGCAGAGCTGGCCTCACTAGACATTGCTAACACTGCTGAGGGAACGCTGGGTCCATGCTGCATAGATGGGTTGCAGGATGCAGGATTTCAGGCTTCAGACACAAGTATGAGTCCTTCCCAGAAGGTAGCTGAGGCTCTGATTATCAGTGGGTTTCCTGAGAGAGATTATGGGAGAGAGCATCAGGGCCACACACTGCTCATGATGCCACAGCTCTGATTACCGATGGGCCCTTCAGAAGGGTGAACCATACATTGGCTTCCTGTCATGCTTTCCTCTCTGCAGGGTGATTTCTTTTGTCTAAAATATGTCCTGTGGGGTTAACCCAGGAGAAAGTGAAGGTCAGCTGTGTTGAGCTGCAGCCTCCAGAACCCAGACCTTGGGAGGGGGTGAAGTTCTCGCTTCCTCCTGGGCAGCTGTCCCTGCACAGCCCCCTGAGCCCTCTCGTGACACTTCCACAAGGGTCTGTGTGTTGGGGTGCTCCATGCTGCCCTGGACAGGACACGCAGCTCCAACACGTTGCTGTTGGAGCTCAATGGCATGGGGGCCAGCAGGATACAGTACCTCCGTCCCCCTTGACTCCCAGCAGATTCCAGCATCAGGACTGCACACTCCCACCCTTCAGGCTGAAGCTCAGTCCAGGCAGCACACGAACTGTGGTGCCATTGTGGGGACCTCCTGCCTTCCCCCTTTCTATTCTTAAAAATGAGGCGGCAGTTCACTCTTTGGAGTTTCTGTATTCTTGTTCCGAAGACTCACCATCCTATAATTATAACACAAGAGAGAATTAACAGCAAAGAGAATAATCCAATAATGTACCAGGCCGAGTGTTTAAGAATATTTCCAGGGTTGAATCCATTCAACTCCTTTAATATTTGGTTTGCCAGAGAAGAAGGATCTGAAAAATCAGCTCTATTATTTTGAATGTCTTGGATATGGTGATAAAGTTCCAGAATATCCAAGCTATTATTACTATTTTGCCAAATACCTAACAAATGGTTTTTAACCTTCTCCCAACCCCAGAGAGAAGCATTGTACTTGGCAGCTGTAACACAAACATACTTATAATTGGCATGGCATTTAAGCCTTTCCTTAAATTTTAAGGCGGAAAGTTCATTACCTATGTCTATAACAGTCACCTCTAAGGCGTTTAATTTAGTCTCAATCCTTTCATCAATATTTACTTGATTACACAGAGCCTTGGAAGTATTTTGAGCTAAATTATTAAGAAATTTTGCATGCTGAATATTCTGAGACAATGTCAGAGACGCAGAGACAGTTGAGGCAATAAAGGAGACTAGCACCAAAACACCAACAATTATAACTCCAATAGCACGTTTAGGTCTTGCTAACTGGGCATGAATTTGCTGCAAGACTTGTAAACCAGTATCAGCATACCATGGCTCTGAAATATTAGCAGGTAATAAAACGAAAGTATCAGCACTCCTTTTCCTCCATTATACCTAGTAATACAATTGGTTAGGTTGCATTTATTACATGTAACAATATATCTGTCATCTATCCATTTAACTTTTACATTTCCAATAATTAAAACATAAGGAGATTGGACACAGGCTCGTAAGCCATAGCAAGATCCCTCTTTACAGTTCTTGCCAACAAATTTTGGTAAAGGTTTGTCTGTAAAATATAAGAATTCTGAGGCAGCAACTAAACACCAAACATCTTTTTGAACACCTCCTTTACTATAAGTCAAAATATTACTAACAAATCCTGCAGGAGTCATAGCAGAATTTCTTCGTAATTGTCTTTTATCAATTTTTGGAGACCAGTCTAAAATATACCCACTATCTTTAGACACCTTATGTTGTACAGGAAAGGTATTTACACAATCCATCCATCTAGGAAAGGTGCCAATCTCAATTGCAGAACTATTTGGACAGTGGGGCATCCGTGGAGGTTTTGCAGAAATGACTGGCTTGTTATGGGAAAGTCCCATCTTAATTACTGATCTAGTATAAGGTCTTAAGTCTCAATAAATAGAATTATTTGTCAGTCTATGTCTACCAATCGCTGTCTTTTCTTCGAATGATACTTTTAGACAGCCGGCATGTTTATCATGTGACCAACACAAAGGTAATTGGGCACTGTAGCCAGAATAATTAAATCTAGTCACATGATTGGGAGTAATATGGGTATCTGTAAATCCTCCCATCATGAATGAGTCATTAGTAAATACTGGAATAGATTCTCCAGTCCACACAGCTGGGTGTACCAGGGGTGGATCTGGGAAATATGTCCAGTAAGTGTCTACTTGATCCCCCTTTACCTGACAGCCCAACAGGGCAATTACTGTTGCTACCATCATCATTGGGGTCCTGTTCTCTCCTAGGTGTCGAAGTATTCGGGAAGCCTGGGTTGTTAGCTTCTTCACGTCTTCCCATGAAATCAGCTTTTCGGCTGGGTCAATCTGGTCTTTCTTCATCCTTTTCCAATATCTCCTCCTTCTGGATAGGGGCTCCTCCAGGTCGATCCTCAGTCGCTTGAATCTGGGTTCTGTCTCTTCCATGTCTGATAGCATGTTCAGGTACCCAAATAGGATGAAATGCGCCTTCTGGGAAGATACAAGCATGACCTCTGCCCCACATCATCACTGGGTCCGGGCCCTTCCCCTGACCAGTCTGTAAATCTTTCCACAAAACTCTACCTAAAGGGCCTGTTACTGAGGGAGACATTTGTCTCTCAGCAGCAGTGTGACCTTCTGCGTCACAGTTTAAAAAATTTAAAACAAACAAGGCATGATTAAGGCTATTTTGGGGAGTCATAAACCTATTCCCCCCCTTTAATTTTTGTAATTGAAGCTTAATAGATAAATGAGCTCGTTCCACAATGGCTTGGCCTTGAGGGTTATAAGGAATTCCTGTTTTATGATTAATTTTAAACTCTTGGCAAAATTGTTGAAAAGAAGAGCTTACATAAGCTGGAGCATTATCTGTTTTAATCTGCATAAGGCACCCTAAAACAGAAAAAGCTGCTAGGCAATGAGAAATTACATGTTGAGTATTTTCCTTAGTACGTGCTGTGGCAAAAATAAATCTAGAATAAGTGTCCACTATGACATGCACATAACATTGTTTACCAAATTGAGGAATATGAGTTACATCCATTTGCCATATTTGATTTGGTTTTAATCCACGGGGATTTACCCCTGATGGCAGAGATGGAGTGTGAATAACACATTTAGGGCACTGGCTTACAATCTGACGAGCTTGTTCTCTAGTAATATTAAATTTTTTATGTAAGCTAGAAGCATTTTGATGATGCAAGGAATGGGAAGCTAGTGCACAGTCATATGAAGACATCTGTTGACAAAAAGCTACTAATTTATCAATCTTGTCATTACCTGAAACTAAGGGTCCTGGAAGATTAGTATGAGCCCGTATGTGCCCTATGAAACATGGGTATTTTCACATTAGCACTGTCTTTTGTAAATTATGAAATAACTCAAATAACTCTTGTGATGAAGTATACCCAATAACTGAAGTTTCAATATTTTTAGTAACTCCGACTGCATATAAGCTGTCAGAATAAATATTAATAGGCTCATTAGAAAAGTAATTTAAGGCACAAATCAGAGCTTGAAGCTCTGCTCTTTGGGCAGAAGTATAAGAAGTTTGTATTACCTCTGTGTGAACACGACTATAAAAACCTGCTTTACCTGAGTTAGAACCATCCGTGAACACTGATAAAGCTTCATCTATAGGATGTGCACGTACAATCTTTGGAAAAATAAGTGACGTTAATGATGCAAATTGTATAATCTTATCACGAGGATAATGGCTATCTATCTGGCCAGGAAAATCAGCAAAAGCTATCTGCCATGAGCTAGAAGTTTGAAAAAGCCAATTAGTCTGTTAAATAGAAAATGGAATAATTATGATATCAGGCTCAGATCCAATTAATTGTAAAATCCTAGTTCTACCTTTAATTACTAATTGAGCTATAGAATCATGAAAAGGAATTAATGTCTTTTGAGGAGAGTGGGATAAATAAATCCACTCAATAACTCCTAATCTTTGCCATATGGCTCCTGTTGGGGTATGCTCAGTTGGAAATATTAATAAATACACTATTTCTTTAGGATCAACTCTAGTAAGCTGTGCATTTTTAATTGCATGTTCAACTCTCCTTAAAGCCATTCTAGCCTCTAAGGTTAGCTGACGTGGAGAGGTTGGAGAGGGATTTCCTTGTAATATCTGAAATAGAGGACTTAACTCAGAAGTAGTTAGTTTTAGGGATGACCTCAGCCAATTAATATCTCCTAATAGCTTTTTAAAATCATTAAGGGTATGTAACTCCTTTATTCTTATCTGAAGATTTTGAGGACGGATTGTACGTCCTTGAATTATCTGACCTAGATATTGAAAAGGAGGCACCTTTTGAGTTTTTTGAGGGGCTATGCATAAACCCATTGCTGTAAGCGAAGTCTCTAACTGAGTAAAAATTTCTGAAAGTACCTCTGGATTAGCATGAGCCAATAATATATCATCCATAAAATGAATAATATACGCATCAGGAAAGCTATTTCTTATGGGATCTATCGCCTGATCTACATATTTTTGGCACAGGGTAGGACTATTACGCATTCCCTGGGGGAGTACTTTCCAGCAATATCTTTTAACAGGTTCCTTAAAATTAATTGTTGGGACAGTGAAGGCAAATCTCTCACAATCTCCAGGATGTAACCTTATAGAGAAAAAAACAGTCTTTTAAATCTATTACCATCAAGCTATAGTCTAAAGGGATGGCTGTAATGATGTCCTGGCTGTAATGATCCCATAGGTCGAATTGCATGATTTATCGCCCTTAAGTCCTGTAGCAATCTCCAATTTCCTGACTTTTTCTTAATAACAAAAATAGGTGTGTTCTAAGGACTAAGCGTTGGTTCAATATGACCAGCCTGAAGTTGTTCCTCAACTAACTTATGAATTATTTTAAGCTTTTCCCCTGAGATGGGCCACTGAGAAATCCATATAGGCTCCTCTGTGAGCCAGGTGATTTTTTCGGCTGTCTTAGGGATCGGGGAAGTACTCAGCGCCCCTAGTAAAAATTTTGGCTTGGAGCATTTACTAATCTTTGTCGTGGAGACTGGTTTGTAAACAGATACTCTTCCTGAAGGGTCTCCTTATCATCTCCAGGAAAATACCTCTGATTAACTTCCTCAACTGACCTTATAGAGTTTGGAGTAACTAATAATAATCCCATCTTGGCTAAAATATCCCTTCCCCATAGGTTAGCTGGTAAATACTCTAACACATAAGGCTTAAATACTTCACTGTTCCCATCGGAATCTTCCCAACGGAGATAGTTGGCACTTTGAGCAGGCTGTGAAACCTGTCCTATTCCCTCTAGGTTAGCTGGTGAAGCCAGATTTAAAGTTAGGTAGTCAGTGTAGTTAGGTAAATCGGGTCTAATATCAGTGAAATCTAAAATGGAGGCCGTGCGGAGAATGACTCAGTGAAAACACAGGACAACTCATGGAATGTTAATGAAGTCCCGAAAAGGCCCTAGGCCAAAGTCCACCTCAAAGAAATGTTAATGAACAGCCCCCAGCAAAAAGGTGCTGACTCAGAAGTCCTTCCTGACCAGATTACTTCTTTGGCCCACCTGTGTCCCACCCCTCGGTCCTTCCCACCTACATTCCATCACTGAAAGAACTATAAAAAGGGGAGACAACATCCCTTCCACGGATTCCACCTCTTGGGTCCCCTTCTTCCTCCGGGAGAAGTCTTTTCTGCTGTCCTTTAATAAACTTCTAATTTCTACTCTGACCTTGCCTCGGCGTGCTTCTTTGGTGTTATTCTTCAACATTGGGGAAGCAAGAACTCGTCACCGGTCAACAGCGGTAACACTGGTGCTACATGTAAAGGCCAGCTCCTAGGCCAGAACCTACTAGAAAAAACAGATATATCAGCTCCTGTGTCTACTATTCCGAGGAACGTTTTATTATTAATTTTAAGCTCTAATAAGGGGCGTTCTTGTCTTACTAGCTGCGACCAGTATACTCTGTCCGGCGGTCTAGAAACTGAATCTACTGGTGCGTGTCTCCCTGAATCACAAGGCAATAAAATCAATTGGGCAAATGTATCCTTTGGAGTGAGCCTTAGGGCATAGTTGGACTTTACAGTAACATTTAATTGTCCTTTAAAATTTGAATCATTCACACTGGGTATCACCTCAATGGCTCCCTTTAAATTATTGCGTCCCAAAATTAAACCTATAGTATTATCAGGAAGCGGCCCGAAAATTCCAGTAGGGATTTGTTCTGGCCCTGTCTCAGGATTTAATTCAACTGTCCTTGAAGGTCCTAAGAAAACTGTCTGCGATCTATGTTCCGATAAAAATCGCGGGCTGTCCTGGTCGGCGCCAGTGATGTCACACTGTGCGACCTCTCCTCGAACTCCCCGTATTGTTGCTCGGCCCGGGGAGGGGCCGACCAGAAGTTTTTTGTCCTCCAGCTAGGAGGAAATGACTGCGAGAAGGCGGGCTGATCCGCGCCATCTTGACTTGCCACGTGGGGTTGAGTCCTGCAATATCTATTATCACCAGTAGATGGAGCCCTGAACTTAGAATTGCGCGTGCGACACTCCCGCGCAAAATGATTATTTCTCCCGCAAATGTAACATTTTCCGCAGGGTTTTCGTACTAAATCCTGTGGTTTCAAAGTTTCTTTTATTGCTGCAGCTAGGGCCACTGTTTGTAAATGAGTAGAGTCTATGTCAGAACATAAGCGAATAAACTCAGAGATTGTTCCCTTTTTACGGTGCGGTCTAAGAATATCCTGACAGTATTTATTTGCGTTTTTGAATGCCAATTGCCTAACAATGAACTCACTCGCTCCCGAGTCTCCGATCGACCTGTTTACAGCCTGGTACAACCGGGCTACAAAATCTGAGTAAGGTTCACTCACACCTTGCCTGATTTTGGTAAGAACTAAATTGGATTGGTCCTTGGAGATGATCTGTCTCCAGGCGAGTTTCGCACAATCAGTTATTTGATTGTACACTACAAAATCATAATTTAACTGTCTTTCTAGGTCAGTAAATTCACCTGTCCCTAGAAACATTTCTACTGGTGTTTCTATATCCTGTCTTTTGTTCTTTTCTGCCTGTTCAGTACAAAAATCAGTCCAATAAGTCCTCCAAAGTAAGAAATCTCCCCCGCTCAGACAAGATCTGGCTAAAGAAATCCAATCGCTGGGAGGAAGGGGTTGTGAGCAAATATTTTCTATCAGGCTCTGTACAAAAGGGGAATTTGGACCATACGTCTCACATGCACTTTTTAGTTCCTTAATGGTTTTAAATGGGATTACAGCATGAACTGTAACTCTCTGATCTTGCTCATTAACTTGCTCAAAAACTGAAAAGTTGAAAACCGCTAGTATCCTCCCCATCTTCCTGTGCTTTCTTAATACCTCGCTGGAATGGGGTAAGAAAAGTCATTGTTAACCCAGTGTACCTGTTAAATTTTGTCCTTTTAGCAGGTACCGGCCAAATTTGAATAGCCTGGACAGGCGGTGTTAAACGCAGCCTGTTAAGATTCCTCTGTAAGTCCTGAAATTCCATGTCTGATTCTTCTCCCTCAGATTGCAAGTCATGGTCAGACTCTGCACTATCGCCATTTTGAATTTGGGTTTCTAAACCACGTGGCGGAGAAGAACTCTGAGCCCCTCTAGGAATCTCTTCCGGATTTTCCTCTGCAGGAAGATCCTCTACCTCTTCCGGAGGGCTTTCTAGGATATCGGAGGTTTCTTCTCTATGATATTCGCCCCTAGAATCTCCCTGCGGGCTACTCTGGTCTTGCAAGTTTAAAGTCACATTCCTAACCTTCGGTTTGGCCCCTAGCGTTGTCTTTGTTTTTAAACGGCCTAAGGGAAAAGGAATTAACTTAGCCTCAGGCGGATTTTCCATTTGAATAGACTTAATAGCCTTTTGCAAGCCTTTTAACAGGTCTTCAGGGGGCCACGAACTTTGACCCATATACTCAAAAAGGCAAACTTCTAGAGCCTTCCAAGTTTTCTGAATACTTTCTATGCCTCCAGGTAGTTCATTAGAAAAATAAACCTTTTGTAACTTTCTTCCTAATTTCTCCCAAGTAGATAAATTTGGAGACTCTTGTTCACAAAACCAAGGACAATATTCACCTACAATCTTTAAGAATTGTAATAACTGAGCTTTCTTTATCTGTTTTCCTTTCTGATTAATTATACTGTCTAAAATAGTCAGATACATTTCCTTATCCGTAGAAGTTGAATTTCCCATTTTAATTAATTTAACGTCTCTTTCCTTCAATATCTCCAGGTACTTTTGTGACTCTAAATTGTCACCACTTCCTTTATCTTTATCTTTATCTTTATAGCGCGCTCCCACTCAATCTAACTAATCTAGAATGCCCCACGTTGGGCGCCAATTCCACCAAGCGACCTGCGCAATGGTTTCATTAATGAGGTTCTTGGCATAAAAGTTAGCTAGAAGAGATCGAAATAAAACACACAGACTCAGTTACCTTATTTCTATTGCCAGGTCCGAGACGGCTCCCCTCTCTGGCTCCAACCTCTAACCGCCCAGCAGGGCAGCAAGGATTACTCAGGGCTAGCAGGAGAGAGAGAGAGAGTGAACACGCCAGGGAATAGCCTTTTATTGGGGAACAAGAAATTCAGGGGATAATTCCATCCAATGAAGGTTGAGGGGGGACTGAACTCCAAGGTCAGGGTCAGTGATTGGGCCCCTGGGGTCAGTGGTCAGTCACACCCCCACACGGACGGGTTCTCTCATCAGGAAAGGGCCGGGAAAGTTCTGACACAGCCAGAACGCCTCAGACCCTTAACGGGAGCCTCCCAGTCACGTGTCAGGATGGCTTCCCACACCTGCCTGCTGCCATCGTGGTCTAACATCCACATGTGTTCTGGTGCTCCACGGAGCTTCCCAGGATGATGAGGTGAGACCTCAGGTACACTCCACGTTGGGGCATGGGTTTCAGTGTAACTAGGCACTCTCTCTTTTTCTCCACACATGCATGCACAATACATACTCAAAAGACTTTTTATATGCTTGTGTTTTATTATAGCAAATTGGTAGATGTTAGAATTCAAAAGATAATCATAAAACAGTGGAAGTTGGTCCCAAGAAAACTTTAAGAGAGACACAATAAAAAGCATTTAGAGGGGCTGAGGTTGTGGCTCAGCACTAGAGCACTCACCTAGTATGTGCAAGTTGCTGGGTTCAATCCTCAGCACCACATAAAAATAAAAATATGTTTTGTGTCCAATCACAACTAAAAAAAAATTTTAAAAAGCATTTAGAAAGAAAAAATATGAATCACTTATATCCTTCATCAACACCAAATAATTTCTACCTGTGCCTTACGACGAGGTGGTCCTGCCTTGGATGACACGCTGCCTGTTCAGAAAGTGATTGAAACCTGCCCAGCAGTGAGCTGTCCATGCCCTAGCAGCATAGCTGGCTCTGTCCCTCAGCAACCCCTCAACCCCATGGCCAGGTTCCATGCGGACCACACCTGCATCCCCACAGCCAGGCTCAGGGCTGACCACACCCACACTGCTCTTGGCTATTTGGGGTGTGTGTCTGGGCAGTTTTGTTCATTTTCATTTCTCTTTGTAAATAAGCTCCTAACCTCAGTGTTTTTCAGGGGGTTAATAGTTATAGTCCTACATCTTCGTTCTTTGAGGCTTGCCCATGAGAGGATTGATCGAAATCACTCTCAGTTAACAGCTGTAGAGACCGAGCTGCTGCTGATCCAGGATGGTACACCATGCTGAAAGCAGATGGACTCTGTTGTGACAGCCCCCGCGAGGGTGGAAGGGCAGTGCTGGGGACCCAAGCACACCACCAGCAGGCGCTGACTCCTGGTGAGCACATCCCAGGGCTTCCTAACCTGGAAAGGGAAGCCCGGTTTATTCCCCATTCAAATTGGAAATTGTGGTTGATACTTCAGGCACTCGTTCTTTTCTACATGCCTTAGATAAATGGGCTGCTCAGACCAAAGGGAACATTTGTTTCTCATGTGATCAATATGCTCCATGTAAACATTCTCAGTTTGGAGATGAGATCCAAGTTGTATTTTAAACTTGGTGTATTTTCTCTTCTTCTTCTTTTGAACAGAGTGATGCAGCATGCCAACCCTTTGTGCACTGAAACACCACCAAATGCTCTCCAGAACTGAGCCACAGGGTCAGGGTGTCTGGCGCTGGGTTGGGAGGGGCATGCACAGGTGGGCACTGGGTAGGAATGATGCTCTGGGGCCTTCTGTTGTGCTAAGCTTGGGCATTAGCACACTGATTCTCATACGCTGCAGATGAGAAAGCAAAGCTCGGTTCAGAAAAGGAAGGCAGCTGGCTGGCCTGTCCCTGGACCCTGGACCAGAGCTCAATGGCATGGGTGTCCGAGACCCTGCTGGATCAGCACCTCTGTTCCCAAAGAGCAAACCTCAAGGTCACCACTGTTGCTCTTGTGTGGAGTTAGGTGATTTGGCCCACAAACCGCAGTTGTCACAAAGGACTCAAATGAGGCTCTTGGAAAGCCTCCAAGAGTGTCAGCGCCATCAGCCGCAGCCGTGTCATGGAGTGAGTCAGGGAACGGCCTCTCTACGTGAGAACAGAGCAGCACCTCCCTGAGTCACACGTGAGCAGGTCACTGCTCCCACCTACATTCCAGGAAACAAGGAACTCAGGATCCAGTTCCTGAACCAGCACTGGCCACAGTCCCTCAGTCTTAAATGGGCCAAGGATGCCCCAGCCTACCTCATGTCATGGATGCAGATACTACATCAGAGTCTGTAAAAGTCAGGTATTTTAGGCAGTATTTTAGCAAAATATCATTATTTATATTCAAATTGTTGGGAAGAAAATAAAAATATTGAGGTGTAATGCTGATTTTACCTCCCTTCCCGCTCTGTGCTTTTTCTGGTGTTTACATGTCTATTCATAGGTAACACCAGAACTACCAACTGGTGCAACAGACAGGACTCATGTTTAAAGCATACGTCAGAGCTGCACACCTAGTATGTGGACACTGTCTGGAAACTGAGCACAGGTTCACAGAAAGAACACCCACAGGGTGGAGGTCCAATGCCCCGGCACCTCACCAGGGACAGTCCAGGGCTCACCCTAGTGGTCCTGTTATCTCAGGCAGCCACAACAATGGCTTAGCACAGAGAACTCCTCAGAAGAATAAGACCTGGCCTTCACAAAGGCCTGAGAATTGTGCCCACATGCCTCACTCTAGCCCATTCACTTGTGTTTGTTGTATTGTGGCACATAAAGGAGCCGTAGAAGCCAGAGAGGAAGCCAATAGTGTGGTAGCGGGGCCCGTGGGCACTGGAGGCCACCTCTCCCTCTGCTGTTCCCCTGATCCCCAAGAGCCTGAGGTCAGTTGCTGTTGGAGCTCAATGGCATGGGGGCCCGAGACCATGTGGTATCCACTAGCTCAAGGGCAGCTGTGGAGTGACAGTGAGGCACAGGCCTACCTGCTCACCAGGCCTCACCTGAGAAGGACTGGGAATGCAGGTAAGCTGGGCTGCACAGAGCCTGTGTCCTACCATGGATGGGGCTGGCTGGGCTGCAACCAAGCACCTAGAAATCCACACGGGTCATGAGACCATTAGTACTGATGGATTTAGGGATACTGTGTGCTATGACTCATTCTCTGCTCGCCATGCCATTTGGAAATGTCCTAATGGGAGCAGGACAGCTGAGGAGACATGTAATTCCAGTGTAATTCGAGTGTGACCTTCTAAGTGATCAACTGGCATTTTTTGGAAGGTTGCAGGGGTGTTTTCTATGTAGAAAGGTTGCCACAGCCGCTGTGAGAATCACACTGCTCAAGGGCCCACTGGGCATGAAGGGCACTGCCACGGTAGAGGCAGAGGACCCGGTGTCTGTGCTACTTGTGAGATGGGTAGTCCATTTTTAAAGTTATATGTCATTACCAAAAGCAAAATAAGGCAAAAATAGGAGCAAAACACAGAAAACCAAATGGCAGCCCAGAAGCCCAGGCCCCCCTGGAGAACGCATGCATGCTTAGATATGGAATCCTGTGGACTCACCAGGGATTCACCAGGATGCAGAAGCCCTGGATGGCTTCCCCTCCCTGGAGCCAGAACCATGGCTCTCATTAATCACCTCTTCATTCTATGATGGGTGATCTTTAATCCAAAGGAAAGCCCATTAGTCACTGCACATTCATCTCCCAATGTCTTCTCTCTCCTCTGCCTTGGCTTACAAGAAGGTGGTCAAATTGGTTTGCCAGAAGGAAGAGAAATGGAGACTGCAGAGAACGGCAGGAAATGCCAGGAACCATGGAGACGAGCTGGTGTGGGGCTGAGGCCGGCAGAGGCAAGGCTCCAGAAGCAGATGCTGCCAACAGGTGGAGTTCCGGCACGCTAGAGCCCAGATGGATCACAAACAGTTCCAGAGAGGGGTGGAGCTGGGGTAGAGCCTCCAGGCCAGGCTCCTCCCTCTCAAGCAGGGGCTGTATCTCCTGAAAAACCCCACTCTGCTTCTGTATGGCAGGTCCAGGCAGGCCTAAGGCTCCACAGGTGAGACCATCCTTGGAGTGGAGCTGCAGCTGAAGGCCCCAGGACCTCCTGTGGGTGGCAATATTCACACTGTCCCACTGAAGCCACAGGGAGACGTGAGCTTCTCCTGACCCAGGAGATGCTGGCTTTGAAGAATTTGGGCAGAGCTGCCCTGATATTGCTGTACGTGCTTAGGCACTGAACGGTTATGACAAAGTAGGTTTAAAGATCAAGACATTTTATGAGGGCCATTTTATTCATTTGCATCTGCCTTTAATTTCAGGGCAAAACTTAGCTAAAAACAAAGGGTTATTAATGGAGAAAGGTAACGTACACCTGTCCTTTCCTCTGTCAAATAGTGACCTGGGACCTGCCTGTGCTGGGGAAAAGTTGCATTGTACTTCACAAGGTTCAGTCAGCAGCCACACTGATTTGTGAACTTTAAACACTTTTTGGATTAAAATGTCAACTCCATTGCATGATATTTGTTCATGATTTGGAAAGAGACCAAGATATATAAATTTTACTACTTGCAAAGCATAAACCATATGTTGGGGAAATATATGAAGCTATTTTATGCAGTATAGAAAGGATTAGAAAGGGCATTGACTTTTGTTGTGAAGACTCAATTTGCAAGGTGTAACATAAGTAACACACAATCACTCCTGTGGAATTGGGGAAGTTCTGTTTCTTCCTCCCTCCCTCACTCACTCTTTCCTCCAATACTTCAAAAATATGCACCACAGAAGCTCAGAGCTGAGCAGACAGGTCCCTGCCACTATGTGGAAGATGTGCTGCTGAGATCGGGATTCCACAGGGAGAAAGCTTCTGCACATCATTCTCCTTGGGCCTCTTCATCTCTCCTTGGCTGCACCCTGACTTCAGAACCAGGCCTTTATGTCCAGCCTGCTTGCTCCTGCTTACGGCTTCTATCCCAATGTGCTGAGGGCCACGGTTCTCTCCAGTCATGCTTCAAAATGGCCCTGAAATAATCACAAAGTGACACTGAAATTACTGTAAGCATTGTGAGGTGGTATCATGACATTCTGTAACTGGGCCCTCCATTCTCAAGGCTATCTCCAAGCACAGAAGAAAGAGGAGAAACATGTTGTGACAGCCAGGAGCCCAAAATGTGCACAGGGAACAGCAAACACAGCCACGCAGAAAGCCATGGGGTGTTCCCGGCTGTGCCCCATGACATTGGCCCAAATCTTTCAGATGTAACTTCTAGAAGGTGGTTAGGAGGAGCACAAGCAGGCAAACGAGGGCGAACAGCCGCCGGGTGACCTTGCCCTGGCCTGGGAAGCTCCTGTGTCAGCAAGAATCAAATGAAGATGGATGGCTGACTCCTTTGGCCCTATATCATTAAACAACAGCACGTTCATAGAGAAAGATACGCAGAGTGGCCACATGTAGGAGTGGGGCTTGAGGTGTGTGACTTGTGGAGGGCTGGAGAAAAGCATCCATGACAGCTGGCATCTCTGAAATCCTGCCATGTGGGAAAGGAACAAGATCAGTCACAGCCCAGCGCTGCCCTTGCAGGCTGAGGAGGGAGTGGGGACAGGACCCACTTCAGAGTGGTCGCAGAGGGCACCCATCTTTACCTTCCAGTCAAGATCATTCCAAGGTGTAGTCCTGGCCTTGTCCTTCTCCCAAAGACAGTCACTGCCTGTGCTCATGTCCACCCCCGTGAATTCATCTGCTCTGCTTTGAAACAATACAAACTTTTCCCATTAGCTAAACAGTAGTAGCCAGTACCAAGGGGTCTAGGGGATCAGAGTCTCACCCAAGTCAAGAACCTTGCCACAACAGTCAGCACCCAGTGCCTACGGAGACCAGATCAGGCTGCTCCTTGCCAGAGGCAGGGGGTCAGGAAGGCCAAGCACACAAAGGAGCCTTTGGGCTGGAGCGCTCCCTTTCTTCATCAGAAAGTTGTTGGTCTCCCTTTAAGAAGGCATGCATCTTAGGGAAGTTAATTGAACTATCAGCAAAAATGTTTAGAACTTTTCATAAACAAAATTGCTTTCAGCTTTGCACATAAACTCCCACAAAGCTCATCTCTGGGGCTTGCTAACCGCTCAACACTCCAGATGCACCTGGGGTCACTACTCAGACCATGGCTCTGTTCCCAGGGGGTGCTGTACTGATGGTATCATCCCATCTTGGGCAACATGGGAGTGGGCTCATCACTGTCACACAGCTTTAGAAACAAGATCTCAAAATAGCCTGAGCTCAGTAATGTGGGCTGCACAGACAGAGGTGCCTAGAACAGGAAGCCCAGGATCCTTCACCACCCTCTCCTCAGCTGCATAACACAGGTACCTAGGAACACAAAGCCTAGGGCCCTGCACCACTCATCCTCAGCTGCGTCTCTTTGGGCTGCTCTGAGTTCTTTAGGCCTCCTCATCATATCCTAGGTGGTTGCTGACATCCTCATCTCAGTAAGGGCCATCTGAGTCTCATGTGATTCAATGTTTTCATCAGGTCCTACAGGAAGAGGCTTCCAGAGCAGAGATCTGGACCCAGGCAGGTTTGCCTTTGCTCTCTGTGACCATCTGTGCCATGAGGAGTGCACACCTGGAAAGCCGACCTCGCTCCTGTTCTGACACCTGGCCAAAGCACAGGCACAGGGTTGCACGTGCTCACAACACCAGAGATCCTTCCTGGGACAGTCACCTGCCAGGCCTCCTCAGGCCCCCAATAAATGACGGGCCACTGAAGAAATGAAGCCATGGCCCTGGGTCTTGAAAGCCACATTTGCTAGCTGCATTTTGTTATTCAATTTGCTTATAAAGGTACCAGGAGTGATCCCAAGTCTACCCTTCCCTGTTTTACACCCTTCAAAACCCTGAGTTAAGCAAAACAATGAGAAATGTATAGGATCTGGATAAAAACCTAGAGACACGGATTATGGGAAATGGCTGACGTAGAAGAAGGAACAGAAGCACATGCACTGGGAACACAGTCCTCCCAGGTGTCTCACTGGAAGTAGAAGGAGGCCCTGGCTCAGCTTCCCAGGTGTCGCCACCCCATGCAGCTCAGGGGCAACTGCACACAGGAGCGATTCCAACTTCCCACAACCCAAAGCTCAGAAAGCCTCATTTTCTCTCTGAACTCAACCAATGCACTGTAGACTGTTGTTCTGATTTAGGCCACCTAGCCTGACTTCCTCACAAAGAGGAATGGAACATCTTGGGTAACAATGGAGTCACCCAACTGTGCTCACTCCTGCTCAAATTCCTTTACACTAATTGTGCACCTGTGTGATGCACACCTAAGAAGGGAACTCCTTTGCACATGAACAAATCAGTAAAATTCTGGATGCTTTGCAGTGATACCTAATTCTCCTTTTAAAGAATCTTAAATATAGGACTGAAAGTTGGGACTGGGGTGGTGGCTCAGTGGTAGAGTGCTC
The DNA here is from genome assembly GCF_047511675.1 of Marmota flaviventris. NCBI lineage: Eukaryota > Metazoa > Chordata > Mammalia > Rodentia > Sciuridae > Marmota > Marmota flaviventris. The sequence goes on along the minus strand of NC_092510.1, from coordinate 104,694,748 downwards.
ACCTAGCTTGTGCAAGGCCCTGAGTTCCATCCTCAGCACCACATAAATAAAATAAAAGTTTTGTGTCCAACTATGACTAAAAAATAAAAATAAATTTTAAAAAATTAAAAAAAGAAAGTAAAGCAACAGGCATTGCATTGAACTACAGTTTAAAGAGATGTCCTTCAGCAGCAGTTGACATTGGGGTATGACAAACTCACTGAGCTCCATCTGCCGGGGCTTGTGTACTGACCATCCTGAGGAGGACAGGCATGGCCACAGGGAGCAGGTGGCCTGCTCTGCCTCAGTCTCTCCTTTGGGATTTTGTGGTCATTACCTTCCAACTCTTCCCAGCTGCCCACTCTCTGCTGTGTCTTCCACATGGGGTCATGGCTCCCTAAACCAGAAGTAGAACTGAACCATTTACAGAAGTTCGTCAGCTGCAGGAGAGCAACACTCTGCATGGTCACCATGGGGCTGGTACAGCCAGGGAGCACTCCTGGTACCCAACACTTCACAGAGAGTCCCTCAGAAGATCACCCCAGACAGGCAGGCCCCTCTGTGATAGGTCTGGGGGAACATGTGCCTCTTCTCTGAGATCATTAATCAGAAGCCCAGTGTCTGGAGAAGCCCTGGGGTGCCCAGGCTGAAGGATTCTAGGCAAAAATATGCAAGTGACATCCTGGGCCCGGCACACTCTTGGGAGACAAGAAGACCTTTCAAGAACTTACCCAGCCAGTTTCCTCACCTTTAACATGGGTGTAAGGATTTCTAATGAATAAGAACTAGGTAAATCAGCCATTAGATGTGAGGAAGTCAAGCAAGGGCACGATGCCTAGAAAGAGCAGTTCCTGTCCTCTGTGGTCTCACCCCTGCAAACCCAGGACATGGGGACAGAGCAACATCATTCTTCTATGGGCAGACATTGTCCAGCTCCTCCATTCGGGAGATTTAGGGAACTCCCACATTCCAGGCACCCTGTGGATGGCTCCAGTTCCCCCAGTGCTCTGGGTCACAGCTGGTACTCAGGATCATACCTAATGCTGGGATCTCTCCTCATCTTAGAATGATCCAGAACTCAGCTTACTGTGAAAGGAGCACTAAAAGAGGCCATGATCTTTGTGAAAATGGTTTTGTGATTTAAAAATCCAGTCTTCAGTTTCTACTGAGCATCTGCCAGAACAGCTTTTGAGATGCTGCTAGAAGCCCTCATTCCCTCTAGACTTCATTCTTAACACCCTAAGGGCGTTCCCACCATTAGAAATCACTTTCTTTCAGTTAAGGAATTGTCCCTATTAAAATGCAAAAATCTAAGTAGCCAAAACACTTGTCACTGATCAACACCTCTCCACAAACTAGTTGGTCAGCCCAGGTCTCTGTGGCAGCTGATCTCAGCTCTTTGTAAGTCAGGAAGGCTGCCTCCTGGAGGGCAGAAGCTAGACACCTCCCTAGCCTCTCTCACTCAGATAAAATAGGTGGGAAAGGTGTTTGGTCTGCAGGGTGCTGTAAATGGTCATCTAGAACATGAAAGAAAGTGATGAACACAGATGAAGGACCTAGTGCTGTAAATAGTGAAAGAAAGATCTAGAATGTGCTTCAATCATAGGTAGGATCAAGAAGGCTGATGTGAAGTTCTTTATGTTTATATATCAATGCAGGCAACCTGCATCTTAGAGGGGTGGGTGGGTGCCAGGGTCTGGTGCTCCCCTGGCTTTTCGGTCAGCTGGGCCAGTGGAGAACATCCTGGAGCCAGCTGAGAGGAGAAAGAGGAACCCAGGAGAGAGTGCTGGGTGACGCCTGGGCCAGCGCTGTCAGGGAGAGCGGGCTGCAGGGCGAGACTGCTTTTCCAGGACAGGGCTGTTGGTGACCTTAGTCAAGAACTGGCCTTCGAGGCAGAGGTCTTAATCTCAGGACACCTTCACACCAGGGGCATGGGAAGGAGAAGCCAAGCCACAGCTACCCAGCATTGAGCTACAACGCCTTGGGAGCATGTCTCTCCATGGTCTTGGCTGCTGTCCCCTTCACCTAGCAGGGGCAACGCACTCATGTCCACTGATGCAGGTGTTAGCTCACTTCTTCACACAGTTCAAGACCCCTGAAGGGAATGGTAGCACAAACAAACATCCCATTCTGCTTCTACCCTTCATGTTAGTATTTCCCTTAAGTTGATAAATTTTTATGTATCCATCTTTCACCTCCTGGGACTAATCTTTAAAAAAAAAAAAAAAAAAAAAAAAAGAGGAAGAGGGGGAGAAGGAGAGAAAGAAGAGAGATAAAAAGCTAAGTTTCAGGGGCTGGGATTGTGGCTCAGCGGTACAGCGCTCGCTTGGCACATGTAAGGCCCTGGGTTCGATCCTCAGCACCACATAAAAATAGATAAATAAAGGTACTGTATCCAATCACAACCAAAAAATAGATATTTTTAAAAAACCAAGTTTCAGTTTGTGCAGGACAGACAGTGTGGGTGTGCAGGGTGCAGGCAGAGCAGGTGCTGGCCTCTGAAGGCAAGCTTTCTGGAGGGGGGCAGTCCTCAGTGGTGCAGCCCCATCTGTGAGCCAGGATCGGAGTCAGGCTGAGAAGTCCAGGCCCCAAGGACTGCAGGGTGAGAGGCCCGCAGGGAGGCAGGCACCTCCTGTTGACTTATGGAGTCTGAAGACCAAAGACAGGTCTTGTGCTAAGCCTCCAGGCCTCTGCCTGCACAGTGGTCTCCACCCAGAGCTGAGGATGGAAACACAGGAGGGCTGTGAGCACCAAGCAGGCTCCCCAAGGTCCCCAGCAGACCTCCAATCATGAACAAGAACCTCTCTGGCTGAAAGCTGCCCTCAAGAAGCACATGTGAGCAAACTCCGGCCCCAGGCACCATCTGCTGAGATGGCAAAGTAGCTGGCACAGGCTGCCCCCTAGCAGAGCCACCAAACGCACACATGGCACAAGGCACACTCCACCACAGGGCAGACGAGGCTGTGCTGGCCGCTCGCATTTCTGCTGCCCACAGAGGGTTCTGTCTCAGCCCAAGTAAACACAAAAGTTGGGGGGTGGTTTTGTTTTTTCTTGAAATCTTTTAGTGCCTCCCACTTTCTTTAAAGGACCATTTCCACTGTATTCATATGTGAAGTCTGAGACAAGAAGCAGGTTTACTGTTGGGTCAGCACAGAAAAAGGAAATAAAACCAGTTTTCTGTTGTTTAACCAGAGGGATCCCATCACACCATCATGGTAGTAGAGGTGCTACCCCACAGAATGGGGCATGCTGCACCGACAAAGGAGTGAGAGACTCAAAGATACCCACCGCATGGCGGGGAGTCAGGGCACTTCTGCAGGTTATGGGTTTGATCAGAAGCAGAATCCTAACTTTTCTCAACAGCAAGGCTTCCCAGAGTGGTATCCCAGCAGGGCAGGAGCTCGAGCACAGATGGACTGGTCAGATGACTGCAAAAGGTGGGCAGTGGACTCCTCTGGCCAGAAACACCTCCATACATCAGGCTCCAAGACCTGCTCTCAATACCATGAATACAGACTCTAACGGGTTTCTGTCAACTTGGCAGTGGTGAGAACAAGCGGCACTTCATGGAGCAGTGGAGAGGGGCAGTCACAGGATGACAAGCGCTATTCCAAGATAGTGAGGATGATAACTGATTTCGGAAAAAAATAGATGCTTATGAATCAAGTCCACAGAAAAAGTTGTTAAATTCCTGAGAAACGAGCAGCCCGTCCTTTAGACAAAATAGGTGGAAAAGGTGCATAAGACACATTGTGTGTATGTGTTTTTCCTGCAAGTTCCCAGAGAGCATGAGCAAAGACTGTCAGGATGTTCTCCAAACCAAGCCAAAAGTGACTCTGCCAGAATCATTAGCATTTTTATACTAAAATATGATATTAAGAAAAAACATTATAGGGTACTTGCCTGGCATGTGTGAGGCCCTGGGTTCAATTCACCACCACATACAAATATATAAAATAAAGGTCCATCAACAACTAAAAAAAGAAAAGCAAAGCTGTCTCCCTGCTTTCTTCCTAAGGAAAGTGGCCAAGTGCAGAGAGAAAGATTAATGACTCTGAGGTAGAATACTTGTGAGACTTTCTTAAATTTAAAAATTTCCCTCTTACAGATTTTGGAGTCAAGTTATAAAAAATATCAGTGTTAGGCCTAAAGGACACCTGCGGGATGGATGAGGCATCCCGGCTGAGGGGAGACGCACTGGCCTTCACCATCCGTCTCTCTGTGGAGGGGTGTGCTCAGTGTGGGGAAAAACAGTTGGATCACACACTTCATGAAATGGCTCAACCTGAGCATCTGTTCAAGCAATAATACTGCAATATTTACAGGACACAGCAGAAAACAAACTGATAGACAAGCCGTGCTCAGAGGAAAGGGTTCAGTTGGAGTTGAATGCTTTCTGGGGCTGGAGAGTCAGGCAAGGTCGATACTTAACACAGAGGTAAAAGAGAAGGTGGCCTCAGTTTTCTCACGTATAAAAGGGGACAATGGTGTTACTGTAAAAGTTTGTCCTGCAGGTTAGATGACTCAGCTCAGATCTCTCCATCTCCTGCTGTGTGTACCTCATCCTCAGAGCCCAGAATGGAGCTGTGAAAACTCTGGTAATTTGCAGGTGGGGCTCACCCTCAGGTGGAGAGGCAACCATGCCCCCAGGAGACATGGCTCCTCCACCCAGGCAGCCACCATCCCAGAGGAGAGGAGCAAGAGGCTGGGCAGGGAGGCCTGGCACCACCCTGCAGATCTCCGAAAACCTCAAAAGTGGAAGCCATCCCAGTTCCATGGGAGGTTGGACTAGCAAAGGTCACAGCAGACCAGTGAGCTCCCCACCACCATGGTCCACGCGGGAAAGGACGCTTGGCGGTGAGTTCCCCATCACCATACTCCATATGGGGGAAGACCCTTTGTGAGGTACTGTGTTCAACCAAAGAGCAGCCCTCCTGCTTCACTACAGAACTGCCATGCCACTGTTCACATGCCTGTTGCTGGAGGGACCACTTCTGTGAGGACCCACAGCCCATAGAACTGTGGCCTGCTTTACCCAGACTGCGCCTTGCTCTCTAACCACCTGGCAGTTGCTGCTGCTTGATGGTTGTGATCCATCCACCTGGCTGTCATGGCTGGAGCCTTAATTAGAATTCCATGCTGCAGTGTGGGGCACCTTCCTAGGCCCCATCTACACTGCCATTAAGTGATGCTAACGATAAACATGTCTAAATAGAGTTGCTTCTCTCAGGTTCACTGAGCAGGAACATGTTTCCTTTTTGTTGGGATAGAAAATGGTGCTAAATTGTTTTATTTATAAGGGGTTGTAGCCAGCTCTGAATAGAGTCCTTGGACTAGTTCTACCTTTGTGACAGAACAGAATTTAGGGATCTCTAGTCTAAATCGGGCAGCATGTCCTGCACAATGGCTCCATAATTTTCACAAATTTCAGATAATTCTTTTAAGAAAAGAAAAAGAGCAATACCAAATGCTATCGCAGATTACAGTGATCTTTTGTCTAACTTGTCAAAAGTTGGAGACCCGCAGCATGAGAATCCACGTGCGCACACTCATTAAGAGATTCAGGCAAGCCTGGCAGCCAGGGTCGAAGATGGAGCCATGCATGAAGTGTCAGATTTTGTGCTGAAACATGGGACAGGCAATTTTAGAAACAACAGCTTATAAAGTAATGAAAACCCGTGAAGGAATAAGCTCTTACAAGCAGCCCTGCAATTGGACAAGCTGCCATGGTGTGCAGGTATGTTGGTTGTTTTCCTTTGAAGGGGGTGCTAGTATCTGAGGACAGCAGAGGTGGTCCCTGGAGAGGTCAGTGGGCATCCTTCTCTTCACCTTGGAAATGACTCCTGATTACCTCTATGTGGCTGCTTGCCTGCGTCTAGGTGTTATTTAACATAAAATAATTACTTAGCCCTCTGCAGAAGGCTGATTTAGATACTAAAATAAAACACTGTTCTAAGTATGGCAGCTTAGTGTGCATTTGCAAACACTCCCTAAAATGTCGTTATGTTGTAGTAGGATTTAAAATATTGAATCATGCAGTGACCTTCCCTTAGAAGGAAAAGGTTTGACCCTGAAGCAAAATTATTGAGAGTTGCCTATATCAATTTAGAGCTTTTTGTACTCCAGCAAATGTAGAAGTATTTTTCTCAGATTATGTGGCTCCCAAATTAATGACACCAGGGTAATTTAAAATTGCACCTTCTGCCTCCATATTATATTGGTTAAGCCTGGATTTCTGCTTCTGTGTCTTCCTTTCACACAGAGCCATTCAAGGCTCAGTACCCCCAATACAATTCTATGGCAAGGCTTTGAGCTCAGTGAAGCTAGGTATAGGGGACTAGAACAAATGGACAAGCAAATTAGTATTTAAAATTCAGTAAGCACATCTAACTGCAGGCTCCCTGTTGACTTACAAGTTGATCAGCAAGTCCCAGAAATTAGAGGCTGACTGAGCTCATGCAGAAGGGCTGTGCTTCTTTGCTTTTCCAAGCCTGTGCACAGAGCTGAGATTCAGGTGTGGCTGGAGTGAAAGCAAATTCAAACTTCCAAAAGGAGAAAGAGAATTAAAAACAGAGACAACAAAAGCTCCTCAAACAATGGCCTTGGTGGTGACAGCGACTCTCCCTTAGCAGCCTGGTTCATCTTCCTGCAGTGGACTTTTAATAACTCTGCCAGGTGAGAAGCTGTGCTTCAGATTTATTCATGTGGTCGCTCCCCCTCAATGTATCTACACATCCTGATGTGCTTGTCTGGTAAACTTTACAGCCTTGGTGCATGCAGCCCCAAGAGCTTTGTTATTACCTTCATCAATAACCTGGTGCTCCTGCTCCCGTGAATCCCTCATGCCTTCCTGTGCCCTGCCACAGCTAACAAGTGCTTTGCCATGATCACTGATTCATACGCATGGGCACCTGTTCCCTTCATTCAACTTGCCCCGCTAAAGTAACATGACAAAGAGACAAATGTGATTTTGACTGGATCTTGTCAAGTAACAAGGAAACCACTCTGGAAAATTCCCCTTAGGGGCCAATTTATACAATCAATTTTTACAACTGGGATTAACCTCTTCTTTCTTCGTTCCTTAGCCATAATACTTGGAAATAAATACAAATCATATTGAGTATTATGTTAACACATTATTACTTTAAAATGATCTAATATTCATGCAAATATCTACAATGAGTGAGTTGTGAGAAACTGCCAATATTATATATTTCCAGAAGTTTAAAAATACATATTTATCCCCAATACTGATTTTTATAGCCTAAGTTTGATTATGCAATATTAACCTTTTATATTAGGATAATAGATATTTTAATTCTGCAATTATTTTAATGCTTAGATTTCAAATGTAATTACGTCATTGGTGTCATTGTGTGCACCAACATATGTACAAGTAGCCTGCCTGTCCCAGTACTTAGACCTCAGGACCGAAGGACTCTGTGCTCCTAGGTACAGGCATTGAGTGAGCCCACTAGAAACCCTTCAGTCCAAATCTTAACACTGAAAGCATGCTATTTTTAAAGGAAATGCCGTAGTCTAATATATTAGCATTTCTTCATAAAATCATTACATGGAACATGCACAAAGTGGGAGGTCAGTATCGAACTTAATAACTTAGTGACTGCAGCAGTTTTAGGTTGAGACTGTATCTCAAAATTCACGAAATACCTCTTGTTATCTTGATGAACACTATACTTCTTTATATAAGTGAAAAGTTTCCATTATTTGGTTATATTTTGAATTTGGGACTAGCAAAATTGGTTCTTTAGTGAGAGATCTCTAGTTTCCCTTGAAGAAAAAAATTGTAGATCATCTATTAAGACAACATGTAATTAGCATCCCATGTTACTCATTAATATAAATTTCTGAAATAGCTGGACTTATTTTTTTAAAGATTCAGAGTTTTATGTACACTAGTTGTAGAGCTTTGAACATGAGTGGGAAGTATGGTCCTGTGCTCCCTGCCCATGTAAGTAAACATACAATGTAAAGATTACATTAGTTGAATGTTTCTTCTGTTCTATTGCTATTTACCACCTACCACAAACTCTGGTTATTTTGGAACCCAATAAGTATATATTCAATAAATTCCTGGGAGAAGTAATACTAGAGTGCAGATCCTTAATCAGCATGTGCCCTGTGAGTGAGTGGTTAAACACATTCATGAACAATATAATAGATGGAAGTTACTGTCTACATGTCATATGCTTTCTGAAAATTAGTAAAAATGTCCTAATGGGGGTTAGTTTTACAAAATGTGTCAATCTTTCAGTTAAAGTATATGTCTAAGATTAATCCATATACATTCAGTGAATTTTTCAAATTTAATCTAGCAAAAGGAATTGAGAAAGATAGTGTTTGTGTGGCCTCTAAGAAGATCTTGATTCTAGAAGACATAAGGTAAAACCTCTAAAGGTCAATAATCGTGAGCTTAGTTCAGAGAATCATATTTTAGGATTTTACATAAGTTCCTCTTCTGCCAGACCCCAGCCCCACAGTTCCTTCTTTTAATGCCTCTAGCAAAAACATTTCCTACTAACACAAAAATATGTTCCTCCTTTAGCAAGGAGCTAAGCCAAGGAACCATGTCACCCACTGCTGCCACTAGATGACTGAGCGTCAGATGGTGAGTGCAGTCTTCACCTGGCACCGGAGCTCCAGGTGGCCTCTGCACGCTGGTCCTCCGTGCTGCTCCAAAATCCTGAGGTCATGTGCTCCATCATCTCCTGGTTGTGTTCAGGTAGCCACTGTCCTTAGGTTTTCCAGTCCCTGCTCCAAGCCACACCTCTCTTCATGGCCCATCTTCCCAGGAACGCTGCTACCACATTTCAAACCAATGAAGAACTCAGGATCCAGGATGGTACTAACTTGCCCCTAGGTGCACACTCCCAGCTCCCAGAGCTCTCTGACAACAGGCACCTGTGGCCCCATGTCATATGCTGCCTCTGGGCAGTGGCTGCAGCACCTGCCCAAGTGGAAGCACTCAGGGCTGGGAAGAGCCACTTCCTATGCCCCTGATTTCCCTGCATGCTCTGGCCCTTTCTGTTCACACCTTTACCCCACACTCTGCCCTCTGCCTTTTTTTCCATTTCTCTATTCTGTGCCCTTTATTTTGTATTCCCATTTTCTTGAGCTGCCAACTCCCAAAATGCAAACATAGCTGCAAGAAGGTGCCAGGCTGAGTGACGGGGTGCAACAAGGGAAGGGTAATACACACACACCACACAAGCACACAATCATAGCCTTACTCATTCCCACAAACTCAAGCATCACACAAATACAGACTCACAAAGACAGTTCATGCACACAGGTACACACACACACAATACCTAGGTATACAGTTGGACATCTCCAAACAGATCCACATTCATTCTCATATGTGCATACTCCAGGCACATGTCCTCATGCACACACAGCCAGATTTGTTCACCCACACTCACAGTCCAGACATGCAAAGTCTCTCCTCAGTCTCCACAACTGTAAACATTCCCAACCTCTACAGGGACCTGGAAGGTGGCTAGCTATGAATCCAGAGGCAGGCTAAGCTCCAGTCTGGCCCAAGGGAGAGTGAAAGGCAGAGGGACAACAGAAACCTGTTATCTTCCTGTCACAGGAAGCCAGGTGTGAGGAGAACCTACATGCCAAAGAAGCCGTCCACACCCTCTGACCTGGGACCCTCAGGGAGGGGCCTCCTGGCTCCTAGAGTTGTCCCCAGGAGTAAGAATGTTGGGGTGTGGAAGGAAGTCTTTATGGTCCCAAAGGGAACCTCTCCCCTTTGTTGAAGCCTGGGCCACCTGAGGCATCCCCTTTCCACATCAACACCCCCCACACTAGGCCTATCCACAGGATCTTGTCTTTCCTGTGCACTGATACCTGTACCTCCACAAAATGGGGTCTCACTCAGACACCTCAAGGTAATGTCCCCCTCTGGAGGACCCTCATGCTGCATCCGCCCCTGCACACAGCTTAAAGACACCAGAGGTGCCCTTACCTCCAGCCCCACCACCCCCAAACTAACAGGCCACACTTCCTGCATTGCAGATGAAGTTGCCCATCCTAGGTGAGCCCACCTCTCATGTGGCAACTCCTGTCGCCAAAGAGTACCTCTCCAGAAGCCACTATCCTCCAACCCAAGGCGCCTGCACCCTCCCCGCGGGGCTCCCAGCACCTACCTCCTTTGGCTTGGGTCCCCTAGTCGGCGGCCCTGAGCTCCGGAGGCGCAGTCCTGCCTCCCAGCTGCAACCGCATGGGCATGGGCTCCTGCACTCCAGCGGCTCCGGTGCTCTATGGGCAGTGTCGGTGGCTCCTGAGTCTGGACGCCATCACCTCTGTGGGTCACATTCCGCGCTCTCGTGGCAGTGTCACCGGCTCCTGCACTCCAGCGGCTCCGCTGTCCCTGGGCGGCGGCAGCGTTGGCTCCTGCACTGCAGAGGCTCGCGTGAACCGGAGGCCTCCAGGCTCTGGTGTGGCGGCGGCGGCGGCGGCAGTGGCTCCTCCTCCGTGATGGGGGCGGCTGGGGCTCCTGCACTCCGGTGTCCGGTGTCCGGCGGGGGCAGCGGCTCTGGCTCCGGCGCTTCGGGGCGCTCCTGCAGCTCCCGGCGCCTCCTCCTCCTCCCGTATTCTGGAGGTCCCCTGGACTGTGGACTTGCTAAGGGACCAGCGCCAGTGCCTGCCCTCACTCAGGGGGCTGGTGGCAGGAGCGATTCCTAAATTTGGACCAATAGGGTTGCTACTTTTTCCAAATCCTTATTAGCATGAATGTGAGAGGTGTATAGACCCTAGCGGAGCGCCCTCCCTTGGGGAGCTGTTGTGGGCGCTGGGAGTAGGTTGCCTCGTCTGGACTCGGAAGCCTGGAGCCCGGCGGTGGTGTCTGGGGTTGGCGGGCACCGGTGGGCAGTCTCCATCAGGCAGCTTGGCTCCGTACTAGGAACCCACCCGCCAAGACAAGCAGAAAACTCAGCTGTTACTACAGGGAGCTCTTAGCGAGGTATGGTGCTTATCCATGTAAATCAATATAAATGAGGATATAGTTTATTTTCGTATAATTTCACACGTTAATTTTTCCAAGTAAAAAAATCGGTTTAAAAATTAGACAGATTTAACTAAAACAGATTTAAAAATTTTTAAAAAATTAGACACAGGCAATACATGGGGACGCATTTCTATAATCCCAATTATCAGGAGGCTGAGGAAGGAGTATTTCAAGTTCAAATTCAAGGTCAGGGAATTTTAGGTAGACCCCGCCTCAAAAAAATGTTTTTTATACTTTTATTTTGTTATTTATTTTTATGTGGTGCTGAGCCAGTGGCTTACATGTGCCAAGCAAGCGCTTTACCTACCTGAGTTAAAACCCCAGGCTGGATGTGTAGCTCAGTGGTAGAAGGCTTGCCCAGCATGTGTGAGACCTTGGGTTCAATTCCCAGCCCTGAGAAAGTGAGAGGTGTGCACGCGCATGCACACACGCGTGCGCACAGGAAGAGAAATGCAAGAAATAAATGTATGGTATAATCATAGAGGTGGAAGAGTTTATGGTATTATAAATTTGTAACCTTTAATAAGAGTAAAACTAGAAGAAAGTTTTGGTCAGCATTAAATGGAATAACAAAACTTTTGAATCAATTCAGAAACATTGGCAGTCTTGCCAACATAAAATGCCAGTTATATGGCTCTCCACATAGGGTCACACTACCCTGCTTATCTTGACATTGATATATCTCATTTTCTGTCGCTCTCCACCAACAACATTGAGAGTTCTAATATGAATATAACACAAGTTCTTATATATTTCATTAGCTTTGTGTTATATGCCAGTATAGAAACCAATTCCCAGCTCTACGTACATTGCACAATATATGAGTTGTGCCCTCAGAGAATAACAGAGTCCATGTAGAAACTAGTACCAATGCACCTACTGTCACCAACAGGAACCATGTTTTGTGGCTTTTCACATAGGTCCAAGCAATCCTGTAAATCCTGACATTGCATAATTTCAGTTTCATGTGAATTCCATGTAAACCACAGATATTTTCCCTCATCCTGTAGGAACATTCCATTCTCATCATATAATGACCCTGCTTCAAGGACTCGGTCAATGTATCCCGACTGGGATGCCTACTCTATTCTTCAGCCTCCTCAATGCCACACATTTCCGACAGCTCTTGATTGCAGGTATGCTGACTTTAATCCCTGACACCTATCCTTATTCATCCTCTCCAGAGGCCTTTATAGTTGCTTTTCCCTCTCAGTGGAATGTCTTTCCTGCCCCTCTTTTCCAAAAGTTCTTCCTCATCTATGGAAATCTTAATTTGATTGTGATTTTTCTGATAAGTTTTTTTTTACTCTCTTGACATTATTTATTCTATTCTGTAATTGACACTGAGCATTCTTAAGAGTCTTATTATAAGTATAACTTGGGGGCTGGGGATGTGGCTCAAGTGGTAGCGCGCTCGTCTGGCATGTGTGCGGCCCGGGTTCGATCCTCAGCACCACATACCAACAAAGATGTTGTGTCTGCCGATAACTAAAAAAATAAATAAATATTTTTTTTTAAAAAAAGTATAACTTGACCGTTATTTGTGTCATTAACAATTAATATCTGTTTCCTACATTAGAATAAAACTTCACTAAGGGACTGTTTGTCTAGGCTTTAACTGTGGGTGTCAGACATTAACATCAACTTTAATATGTGGCATCATATCCAAAGCATCTGGCAGTGTCGGCCATGTACTGATAACATTCCTTTTAGTCATCTGGCCAATTAAATGAATTATTATATGATTTAGGATAATAAAATATGAAGTGTGATATAGTAATTTGGGGTTATTTAAATACTATATTTATGAAGAAACTTATAACATTTAATGTCATAATTAGAATACTATATGATGTTTGAAGTACAGTTAGTCCTGAATACCTGTGGGATATGTAGGAGTAGATTCAATCAATTATGAGTTTGAAGACATCTGGAAATAAATGGAATCTTAACTATACATGTACACACCTTTATTCCTGACACTAGTTCCTAAACAATATTGTTGAGATATTATATGTAAAAATGATTGAAAGTATACAGGAAGATATGCAATGAATAATATAAACATATAACACCACTGTATATAATAGATTTGAAACCCACATACAGATTTTAGTGTGTGTGTGTTTGGGGTGGGGCTTAGATTCACTCTCCCAAGAATACAGAGGGACAACTGTGCACTACAACCCAAGGAAAGTGGCTGTTTTTCCATCAGAAATACCATTGTTTGCATTAATTGATAATAGAATAAACAGAACTGTATATCATTTACTTATTTAGGATGCTTATGCTAAAAGAGGGCCTTTTCAACCATGATCCTCAAATATTAATTAAGGTCACGATTTGACCCAGCAAAAACTTAATTGAAAAAATGTATCATAAATGTATTTGTATCTATAATCTGTTCAATACCCTGATTTTCATAATTTACATGTCTTTTTGTACCTCTTTACATTTTTGCTTAAAAGCTTAATTTCTAAAATCCCTGTTAGTAAACTTTATTTACATTAATATCCAAAATTTCAACAAAAATGTCTTCTCTTTTTCAATTTTCTCTTTGAATCTAGTTCCGAAATTTTAGAAGTCCACTCTCCTGCCTCTCCTCCCCCTCCTACTCCTCTTCATTTTTCAGAAATTATTGTGCTGTACTCTCTTGGTGAAGATAAGTACTTAGTAAAAGATGAGGCTTTAAAAATGTGACTAAAGATTTTTAAAATCATTTCAAGAACACTGAATGGTGGTAGTATCTCTGAATACATATTTTATGCATTTACACATATTTTAGTCTTTCACAAATATTCATGAGTTAGGATCACAACCAGAAATCAGATATGGAAGATCAGTACTGTCTTTGAAAGGAATTTGAGCAGAAACATGAATGAAGAAGAAGCTTGTCTTTGCTGGATAACAAATTGGCTGTAGCCATACTCTAGCTTTATTCCCATCTCTTGTTATTTAATATAAAATGGTCATTCGGTAAGGGCATCCAAAGGGATAGCTTTCAAACACTATTACAGCTCTGGATCCAATAGTCAACACATCCCTATTATTGTTTCTCAAAAACCTCCATCTATTCATAATAAATCCATTAGCATAAGACAGAGAAAACTATCAGGAACTCCAGGAGGCTTCACCTCACATGCTTTTGCTTCTGTGGTGAACCCAGATGGTGTCAGCACACAGAGCACTGTAACCCTGGCTGCATCTTCTAGAAAACCTGATGCCTCAGCCAGGCTGGAGGGAGAGTGTGAAGCTGCCTTGTCCCCAGTGAGGACAAGCACTCTACCTCTAAGTCCTGCTTCACTTCAGTGATGAATGATTTCCTGTCTTTTACCAGGACACTCACAAGAATTACAGTTCAGTGTTAAGTAACTTTTATTATTCCAATTTTGTTTTGCTTTTTAAAAGCATCTTGAAATCCTGATAGAGTTGCCATAATTTTGATCCTACAAATTTGTGATTGTGTTGAATTATTTAACTTGAATCATGATTTCTAAACTCAAGCCTATAATAAAAAAGAAAGATAACCCATAACACAATATTTAATCAATGATTTAATTATCATATTGGAAATTAAAATTACACAGTTTAAAATACTACAAAACATAAAATTTAAAAATGACCAAATAACACTTTATATTACCAGGAAAATATTTCACTTTCAAGGTCAACATTTAAAGTTGCCACATATTTTTTTCCATTAAAATATTTTTAAAAATTAAATTAATAAGAAATGCATGATATATTTAGTGTAATATATAGTATTTCTGCTCTGTATATTGTAAATATATGTAATAAAAAGAAAAATAAGTGCAAAGAAAAATATACTGATTTAGAAAATCTAAATGGAAAATCAAAATATTTTTCTTTAAATGGGCATATTGAAAGATTCTGGTTTGACATTGACAAAATTAGATGTTAAAATTGACATTTATCTTTAAGGAAAAGGAAATAATGGGAATTGGGTTGCTCATTGCATTTCATTAAGCAGAAAGAATTTAATCTCTATTTCACTTTACTATATATCAAGCACTTTGTAAGAGATTATAATTAGAAATTCATTGTATCAATTAATCTTCAAATAACCTTATATTACTATTACTGCATCAATTTACATCTGAGGAAATTGTCAAATTTGCGAAATAATTTTCAAGAGTCTCATGTTAAGATATACAAATAAAAATTGAAGCAATGTTGCATTTTTAAATTAAATTCAACTATTGATTGTCAGAAGTACATTTTACCCTAACCATTGCAAAGTGTGAGACATTACTGTAGAATTGTGACATCATTTTAACATTTCTATCATGATGCATTACACACATGAGATATCTCATCATCCATCATTATGTTCATTTAATTTGAATTATATTTTGTGTTACCCACAAATGGCTCTCTGCACTCTCATGCCAGGGTTAGACTGTTTGGTAGACACGGAGATGGGGTGACAGAAAATAGCACCTGGAGCTTCCCCCAGCAAAGGTGGAAGAAAAGCTTCTTACATGAGACCTTCAGGCCCAGGCCCTGAAAGTAAGGAGAAAAAGCTTCACTTAGAGGTAGCCTTGGGAGGGTTTAGGCAGGAGGGGTGGAAAATACCATCTTATTGGAAAATAAGATAGTAGGCAGGGTGTGGTCTTGAGCCAGGAAGTAGAGGGGGTGATCTAATAAGGCAGGCCTGCCATGAGGAATGAAAGGGAATTACTGGGAGAAGGTCAGACTTTGTACAATGAATCTGTCTTTGGGGATAAGTAGAGTGGGCAGGCCAGGATTGTGGGGTTGGAAGTCCAATACAAAGGCTATGATATCACATAGACTGAATTTGGGGGTCCTGGATGCCCAGTGCAGTGCAGCTGTGTGCAGGAGTGATGTGGAGCTGCTAGGAGGAAGTAGCCCAGGGAGTTGAGGACCCTCTGCTTGGCTGTATAGGTCCCACATATGGCAGGGAGTTGGCCAGCATTCACTGACCAACCTTCCAGATCTGAGAACAGTGCAGAGCCCAGTGACAAGGCAGGCTGAGCCGGATGTGGCATGGGGGAGGGATAGGGGGCACGTAACTCTGGTGGCATGGATTCCCAGTCAGCTTAAGACCTTTTCTGCCTTTGATGTTCACTCACTGTTTTACTGAACACCTACAGTGTGGGTTCTACTCCAGGTGCTGGGGCTGCTGTGGGATGCTACAAGCCAATCCTCATCCTGGCCCTGCACCCAGCCCCACCCATCTCTTCCAGAGCCCCACACCTGACAATCCCAGGACTTGGAGTGTTTCCCACTCATAAAGGCACTGAGCTAGGAACGTGACCACCTCTGGTCAACAGCCATGGTTTATAGATGAGGCCTCCAGTTACCAGGGAAGGCCGATGCTACCCAAGGTCACACAGCCAGCCAGTACTTCACAAGCTGATCCTATGGCTTCCCAATCTTTGGGGAGGGGGGAACTTCTGGCAGGTCCCTGAGCCAGCCCCATCTGGGCCCTGGCAGAAAGGTAAATAAAAGCAACATATTAACAAAGTCACAATGGCTGGGGCAAATTGAGGACACAGTGCTGGGGATCTAAGCAAGCAAGGAGCAATCTGAGAGGGCTCCCAGGAGGTGGTGAGGAGCCTGAAGTCTCATGCTGGCTTAAATCCCTTTGTCCTCCAGCCTCCTCAACCCCACCTTCTTTCTGGATGGACCCCTCACCCAGCTTCAGCCTTGGCCTGACATTTCCCATGACATTTGCTGCAATGAAATGGAGTCATAAATCCAAAGGTTAAATTTGTACATTGCCTTTCACTGCTGGGCAACATCATGGTCCCTCCACCCATCAGGACCCCATGGGTATAGATTTGTGTGGGATTGCCCACTTATCTCAGGGCCTCTGCTTCTCTAAAGCACCCAGTCACCAGGTCCCCAAATGGGTCCTGGGCACAGCAGGCCCTGAAGTTTGGCACACAGGGATGTCTATCAGAGAGAATATTACCTACCCCACTCTAAAACCAAGGCCCTGAGATGACCTGCAGTCAAGAAGAAAAGAAAGAATTTCAGCACCATTTAACCCAACTGGTCCCAAACTCGACCCTAAAACCCTTGTTTGACATCTACCAACTGTGGAGCTTCAATTCCATGGACTGTGATTCATGAGGGCCACTTAAGAATGCTGAGGTATTGACTGGAGGGCCAAAGAGCACCCTGGGAATGAGGTAGGCTATACGAATGAGACCAAATCAGCTCTTAACACCCCTATATCCCAGATCAGCCCAGGACCATGTATCAGAGTGCTGAATGGGGCTCAGTGTGCCAGGCCCAACTGGGCTGACCTGGGAACTCTGGTTTCTGCCACTCCGCAGTTCCCCAAGGCTGCTTAGGAAGGTCTACCAATAACCCCTGCCTCCTGGCCCCACTACCTGGGTCTGGCTACCCTAAGGAGGGTCATCAGGGGCCATGAGCAGCCTCCATCAGAACAAGGCATCAGACTGCCATCAAACAAGGCAGGTCAGTGCCACCATCATTTCAGTCTCTATCCTCCCACACCAGGGCAAGGATAAGGACTCCACCCAGAGATAGGGAAGACTATTAGACTTAGCTGGTAAGGCTGGAAGCTATGTGAAGAGGGTAGGTGAGAAGGGGCCCTGAAACAACCCCTGCAGAGATGGCCATCCTTAGAGCTGAGAACTTGCTGGGATATGTGTGTGAGAGGGGAGCTGCATCTCTAGAGTCCAGCTACCTGGCTGTGGCCAGTATAAGAGGCCAATGCAGATTTGAATAAATAAATTATAGTGCATTTTCTGGAAGGGATTCCACACACACACTAGTAAAGCATGATGAACAAGAATAGTTTCCAATGTGCAAAATGTTTAAAATACAGTGACAAAAGAAGAAACTTCAGCACAAAACACACGGTGTGGTGGGACCCAGTCAGGCCCACATACTGCGGAGATGGTGTAGAGAGATACAGAGGTGTGGGACTGTGTGCCCACCCTGCTGGCTGGGCTTCCAGTGCTGGCTCTGTGACTGCCTGTCCTTTAAAGCACTTAACCCAAGGTGAGGATCACTTTCCTTCATGGTTCAGAGTTGGTCTGCAGTCAGAAATGAATGGACAAATGAGTAGATGGTGGTGAGTAAATGCAAACATCTAGAATTTGGTCACAAGGAGGATGCTAGTGACCTTGGTCAGGGTGTGGGTGCAGCTAGCTACAGGGCAAGGACACTAAAAGGAGCAGAGACTGGCCCCTGAGAGAATACTCATGGGGCTGGAGAGGAGATAGGGTGCACAGTTCTTTGGGCTTATGCCATGGGTGACTACAAAAGGTTGGGCAGATTTGCTTGAGGGTCAGGGGTCAGGGCTCACCAGGCTAAGTACCTAGAAGCATGAACTTCACTGACCAGGCACAACCAAATACCTAGGGCCTTCAGTAACCCTATGACAGGGTTGGGGTAGGTGTCACTTGCTCATATACTCCCTCCACTACACACACACACACACACACACATTCATTCTCTCTCTCTCTCTCTCTCTCTCTCTCTCTCTCTCTCTCTCTCTCTCTCTCTCCATGCCTTCCTCCTCCTGACCCTTCTTCCAGATGCACAGACTGAGAACCCCTGAGGAGAAACTCTAGGCCACAGGCCCAGGATGCCCAACAAGAAATATTTACTGGTTTATCCTACCCATAGCATAAAGATCAACTTATGAAAGTATAATGAAGAATAATGAATATAGAGGAAAATCGAGCTGATAATTGACATAAAGTGTGATCATTTTTAAAGCACATTTCATATTATGTTATTGTAAAGAAAGTCAGTTATTAAAGCAATCCAATTCTAAGTTTCAATCCAATTCTATGTTTCAATTCTTATATTCACTTTTTATTATTTCTAAAATTTTAATTCCAAAATATGCCAAAATTAAAATTTGTTATGTTTGCATATTTTTTGTCTTTGTCATTTACTGGTCTCTAAAATATTATGTGTAGATTTTGTAATTTTCCCTCAAAAATTGCTTTGCATAAATCACATGATTTTCAGTGCCTCTGCCTAATAAAAATAATGAGCAAAAGTAAAATGCAAATGACAGGATCTGATGCAACAGGGAATCATCCAAATGCCTGATCCCCTTGACTTAAATCTGCTGCTGCCATAGAAGCAAGCATCTGTGTTCTGACAGATTGTTTTAGAGCCCACTGTCTTTTTCAGTTTTTATGGACTTCTTTTACCCCACTCCTCTTTCCACTCCCTCATTTATGATAAAATCATAGTACTTGGAAGTGCTAATTCTTTGTAAGCATTATCTTAACCACATCAATATTCACCACAGTTGGGTGTTCTATAATTCTCTCCAAAGAGAATAATAACAAAATATTCAAAAACCTTTATTAAGAGCTTGATATATTTTGCCCAGTGTACCTCACTCATTCAAGTTTTAGTGCAGTCTTCCTATTCCCTTTGCAGAATTTTTTTAAGAGAGAGAGAGAGAGAATTTTTTAATATTTATTTTAGTTTTCTGTGGACACAACATCTTTATTTTATTTTTATGTGGTGCTGAGGATCAAACCCAGCATCCCGCGCATGCCAGGGAACGCGTTACCGCTTGAGCCACATCCCCAGCCCAATGCAGATGTTAAACTTATTTTTTGGTTCATTTAGCTGAAAGTGATATATATATATATATACATATATATATATATATATATATATATATATATATATATATATATCTCACATATCTCACATTCACAATTTTATTTTCTCCAAGTATATACTTGCATACATTATAACAGAATTAAATTTATCTATTGGTGTGTTATTTTCTATTGATAATATATCTATATACACAAACAGTAAAAATGCATATTTACTATTTGAAAGCTTTAAAGGTGAGACATTTAAAATGGGTCTTACTGGGATGAAATCGAGGTGTTACAGGCTTGTGTTCCCTCTGGATCTCTAAGAGTGAAGTCTGCAATGGCCAGTAGACTCTTTCACATATTGTATCACGGTGCAACTTACTCTTCTGTGTTCCTCTTCCACATCTACTGAATCCTTGTGATTATATTTATGCCACTCAGATAATCAGCACATCTACCTCAAAATACAAAAATATGCTGAAGAGCAACTTTATTTCTATTTCTAACAATATGCCAGCTTGCCTTGTCACAGACTATTCACAGGTTTTGTTGATTAGATTAAAAAAAAAATCTTTGGAGGTGTCTTTACTTTGCCAACTACTATGAATGAGAACCTATATTCATATAAACAAATATACATTTACGTGTACATACACATATGTACATATTGGGCAAACATACAAATAGATGGTTAGACGTCTGCAATAAAAATTTCTAAAGGGTATGGATTGCCTGAGCAAGAAGTCACAAATCATCTTCATCAAGTCTCAATATGTACTACGATATCATCTTACATCCTTTTACCCTCTGAACTTCACAATGCTCCTTAGAGATGGCAGGTCAGATTTTACCACACCTTGCTGATTAGTCATCGCATACAAATCACTAAAAGTTTCCAAAATATCACTCATTTCACAATGAGTACTCTCAAATCGTGTTTCTCCAATTTATAGGGAATGAAGAGGGATCTTAACGACCTCAACTGGGTTCCAGGACGGCATCGTCACTGTGTTCGCCGCACAGGGGTCTGACAGAGTCACGGCCATAACCGGCTCAGGCCTTCTCCCCACTCCAGGGCACCCTGGTGTCCAGCTCCACCCTGTCCCAGCATTCAGTGACTCCGCTCCCGTTTCATAAGCCTCCACAGGAGGGTCAGGACGCGGAGGGGACAGGCCAGGGTGGCCCTCTGGCTCGGTCTGCACGCCCTCCCTTCGCTCGGGGGCTCGCCTCCCCTCACGCCGGCGGGGGCCCAGGGGGAGCCGGTGGCTGCAGGTACACAGTGCGGCGGCGGCCCGCAGCGCTGACCCGGGAGGCAGGGGCGGCCCTGAGAGGCGGGGAGGGCGCCGGGCCCGAGCAGGAAGGAGCCCCGCGGCCGCCGCGGACCGTCCCCCCCCACGCCCCCCCCCCCGGCTCCTCCCGACCCCCCCCCGCCCCCGGCTTCTCCCGCCGGCCCTCCCCCGGCTCCTCCCGCCCTCCCCCGGCCCTCCCCGGCTCCTCCCTCCCTCCCCCGGCCCTCCCCCGGCCCTCTCCCGGCCCTCCCCCGGCTCCTCCCTCCCTCCCCCGGCCCTCCCCCGGCTCCTCCCTCCCTCCCCCGGCCCTCCCCGGCTCCTCCCGCCGGCCCTCCCCGGCTCCTCCCCCGGCCGCCCGCCCGCCGGCCCTCCCCCGGCTCCTCCCGCCCTCCCCCGGCTCCTCCCGAGGCGCCGCCGCCTGGCCCGGCCTCCCCTCGGCCCCCTGAAGCCGAGGCGCCCCGCTCCGGCAGCCGGCTCGCGGAGGATCAGGAGTGGGGCAGCGAACTGCGGGGCCAATGGGGCGGCTTGGAGGGTCTCCGACCTCTTCTCCTGGCGGAACTCGCAGGGATTAAGTGGCGCAGGCACGATTTGGGAGGGCTTGGGGACTGTGGCCACCTGATTTCAGCCCCAGCCCGAGATGACCCAGGCTTGTGAACGGTTCGTCCTCATCCGCTGCCTGCACACGTGCTGTGTGTATGGCGTCGTGTGTCAGACCTGACTGCAAAGAAGGACGGATGTGCTGGACCACGTGGGTGTGATGCATCCTGAACTGCAGTTTGTGGAAGAAGGACTCTGGGAAATGGCCTTCCTATGAATGTAGGGCGCTGCTCTTGAAACTGAAAGAATTCCCCACGCAAAGACACTTCCCCAGGAGAATTCCAATTTTATTGCAAAAAGCAATGTGCTTATATAGAACTAAGGGGGAGATGGTAGGGCTTAGATAAATGGCAGGCAACCCGTTTATTGGCAAGTTCTTTCAGATATCAGCTGCAGAGCCCAGGAATTAGTTCTCATTGGGGCTAAGGTTCCCCACCAGCGAGATTTGAAATTGGCGCCGGTGGGAACTTTTCGCGCCACTGCAGAAAAGAAGAAGGTAGGAAGAAGAGGTGCTTAGGCGCCATGTTGGGGTTTTTTTCTCTGGGGTATGGCTGCCATTTATACTTTTCCCAACAGAAACCATCCAGCATCTCTTAGAAAGGTGCCTAATGGATAGGAACTTTTTCAGGATTGTGAAGTGGTTTGTTGGGCCCTATGAGAAGGACGAAAAGCCAGTCAACAAAGTGAACATTTGTCCTTGGAGAAAGTAATGTATGCACAAGTGTGAGATTGCCCAACACCAGCCAATTTATTTGATCGGAGAGGAACATATACACATGGCTCAGTCTCCACCTGCACCATTTCAAGTACTGGTGAGTCCGTGTGGCTTAAATGGCACACTAACAGGCCGAGCATATGAAATGTCAGACCCAGCCACCTGCAAGTTGATTGAGGAATGGCAATATTTCTACCCAATGGTGCTAAAAAAAGAAAGAGGAGTTGAAAGGGGAAGAAGAGTTGGGATATGATGATGATTTCCCCGTGGCAGTCAAAGTAATTGGTGGTGGTGTTCGGATGGTCTACCCTTCAGATTTTGTATTGATCTCTCAGAATGACATCCCAGTTCCTCAGAGTGTTGCCACTGCTGGAGGCCATATTACAGTTGGACAGCCGGGACTTGGTAGGGTGAAGGACCCAAGTAACTGTGGGATGCCTCTGACCCCTCCCACCTCTCCAGAGCAGGCTATCACAGGAGTGGAGATATGCAGAGTGCTACCAGTCATCTGGGTTCCCAAGACCAGGGGATGGTAACTATGCACAGTCCAAAGAGATCAGGGAAGATTCCTTCAAAACTCCACAATCATATGGTTCATGGAGTCTGGAAGGAATGCATCCTCAACAGAACCCAGTCCAAGAGGAGCCAAATGTCAACTCCAACTCTTGAAGAAGAGCCTGCTAACAATCCTGCTACCTCGGATTTTGTGGATCCAACCCAGAGAGTCAGCTATTCTTGTTCCAGGCATAAACTTTTAAATCGTGTGCAGTAGGACCCAGTTGACCTCCCACAATGTCTCAACCAGGGTACAGTGCAGGACCATCATCATCTTCATCTTTACCACCTCCCTGCTTCTTCTACGCACAAAATAACGGAAAGACAAGAAAAAGGAGATAAGTTGCAAAAGAGACTCTTGATACCATTTCATCATAGGCTCTCTGTGGCTAAGAGTTATGCATGAAACAGGATACACCAGGACAGAAGCTAGGGTTGGCATGGATGGACTCCTCCTTAGAGATGTCTAGCAGTTGGAAGTATGATAAGCAAATGTTCGTGCCTTCCAGAAATACAAGCAAGAAAATGAATCTGAATCCTATGGATTCACCTCATTCTCCTATTTCCCCTCTGCTACCAACACTCGGCCCTCAGCCATGAGGTCAGGAAACAAAGTTTTGACCCACCGTCTGTCCCTATGAATCCAGCCCTCTATGGAAATGGGCTAGAACTTCACAGTTGTCTACTTTAGATGACAAAACTGTCCTCGTAGGCCAAAGACTGCCTCTAATGGCAGAGGTCAGCGAGATAGCCTTATATTGTGGGATTAAGCTCTCAAACCCAGAGTCATCAGATAAATGGTGGCATTGTTTTCATCTCCCAGGCCACCAGAGCTCCAGGGTGAGAGATGTGATGCCAAAATGGAGGTGAACTCAGAGAGCACTGCATTGCAAAGACTCTTTGCACAACCTAACAAGTGGTTTAAAATCTGGCAAGACAAGCAGCCCCAGATGCCGTCACTCCACTTCCTTGACCCGTTGCCTCTGTCACAGCAACCTGGAGACGGTTTGGGAGAAGTCAATGACTCATGTACCTTTGAAGATGGCAACATAAAATACATCTTCACAGCAAATAAGAAATGCAAACAAGGGACAGATAAGGATTCCCTGGAAAAAAAAAATAAGTCAGAGTATGGATTTGGTACCAAGGATATCACTACACCAGGTCATTCCACTGGTGCCTGATGGGAAAAATGCCATGTCTATTTCCAGTTCTGCTACTAAAACAGATGTCCGGCAGGATAATGCAGCTGGCAGAGCTGGCTCCAGTAGCCTTATGCAGGTGACAGATTTGGCACCTTCCCTGCATGACTTAGACAACATCTTTGATAATTCTGATGATGACGAACTTGGGGCTGTATCACCTGCACTACGCTCATCAAAAATGCCTATGGTTGGAACAGAAGATCAACCTCTTGGGAAGGGTGAAGAGCTGCTGTTCCATACCCACCAACAGTTGCAGACTTGCAAAGGATGCTCCCCACCCCTCCGTCTTTGGAACAGCATCCTGCATTTTCTTCTGTGATGAATTATAAAGATGGGATCAGTTCAGAGGCAGTGTCAGCATTAGGCATGATGGAGAGTCCTGTGGTCAGTATAGTTTCAACACACCTCACAGAATTCAAAATGGAAGTAGAAGATGGATTAGGAAGTCCCAAACCAGAGGAAATAAAGGACTTTTCATATGTGCACAGAGTTCCACCCTTTCAGCCTTTTGTGGGATCTTCCATGTTTGCTCCACTGAAGATGTTGTCGAGCCATTGCCTGCTACCTCTGAAGACACCTGATGCCTGTCTGTTTTGGCCTTCGTGGGTAATTCCTCCTAAAATTGAACAACTGCAGCCACTGTCATTAGGGATGGCTACAATAATGTGCTTAGTGTTGGGAGCCTAGAAGATCCAGATTATCTGAAAACCACCACAGATGAACACGCTGAAGACGCTGAGCAGCACTGCCCCAGCCAGCAAAGTGGGGCAGGAGTCCTCCCATCTCCAGTGACCCCTCGATTTTCTGTCCCCACACCACAAACCCCCAGAACCCCAAGACCTCCCAGAGTTGGGGGCTGCCAGTGGTCAAGGGTCTATAAATATTACAGCCCTGATCAGGGGTCACCAGCCTCTACCCCCTCTACCACACGGGCCTTAACTTTGTGGAGCCTGCCACCATGCAGCCAATTCCTGAGGCCCACAGTCGTTATGTAACCTGATTCTCTCAGATTCTGTGATTAATATCCTTAAAGACAGAAACTTTGACAGCTGTTGCATCTGTGCCTGCAACATGAACATCAAAGAGGCAGATGTTGGCCTCTACATCCCCGATTCTTCCAATGAGGACCAGTACTTCTGCACCTATGGGTTTAATGCGATTATGAACCGCAAACTTGGCTACAATTCGGGACTCTTCCTTGAAGATGAGTTGGATATTTGGGGGAAGAATTCTGATATTGGTCAGGCTGCAGAGAGGTGCTTAATGATGTGTCAGACCAAGTTTCTTCCTCAGATGGAGGGAGCCAGAAAATCCCAGGAGACACCCAGAAGCCTTCTTCTTCTCCTTCAGAATCGACATACACAACCTTTTGCTTCTCTGAATTTCCTGGACTGTATTTCCTCTAACAGTCACCAAACTCTTCCCTGTATCAGCTGGAGTTATGGCCGGGTATAGGCAGACAACAATGTTTACTGGACAGAGTGCTTTGATGCACTGGAGCAGGGATGGCAGTAGTGGATAATCCCACTGGTGGGAAAGTGGATGAAGCTCTGGTGAGAAGTGCCACTGTGCACTCTTGGCCTCACAGCAATGTGCTAGATGTCAGCATGCTCTCCTCTCAGCATGTGGTCCACATGCTGTTGTCTCTGCAGCACTTTCTCCAAGATGTCATCCAAAAGAAGCACATGGGAAGGACCTGGGAGAACATCCGGCACATGCAGGGACCACTCACCTGGCAGCAGTTCCACAAGATGATGGGACGTGGAACCTACAGTTCAGAAGAATCTCCTGAGCTGTCACCCATCCCTACCCTGCTAGTAGGCTATGACAAGGACCTCATGACCATCTCGCCATTCTCCTTGCCCTTTTGGGAAAGGCTGTTGTTGGACCCATGTGGGGGCCACCGTGATGTTGCCTATATGTGGTGTGTCCAGAAAATGAGGCCTTGATAGAAGGAGCCAAAACTTTCTTCAGGGACTTGAGTGCTGTATATAAGATGTGTAGGTTGGGCTGGGGATGTGGCTCAAGCGGTAGCGCACTCGCCTGGCATGCGTGCAGCCCGGGTTCGATCCTCAGCAGCACATACAAACAAAGATGTTGTGTCCGCCGAAAACTAAAAAGTAAATATTAAAATTCTCTCTCTCTCTCTCTCTCTCTTAAAAAAAAAAAAAAGATGTGTAGGCTTGGGCAGCACAAGCTCATCTGCAAAGTGCTATGTGATGGCATCATGCGTGTGGGAAAGACCATGGCACAGAAGCTGACAGATGAGCTTGTGAGCAAATGGTTTAACCAGCCTTGGAGCAGTGAGGACAATGACAATCATTCCGGACTCAGACTTTATGCACAAGTCTGCCACTATCACCTAGCACCTAATTTTGCCTCTCTGCAGCTGGACAGCAGCCTGTTGATACTACCTAAATACCAGACCCCACCAGCAGCAACACAGGGACAAGCTCCACCTGGGAATGCTAGGCCTTTATCTTCAAATTCAGGATCAGCAGTTCCCCCAGCTGGCAGTGCATTCAATCCCACCTCTAATGGTGGTTCTACAAACCCCCCAACAAGCAGTTCCACATCTGGTTCCTCTGTGCCCCCAGTCTCGTCATCTGCTTCTGCTCTGGGTATTAACCAGATGAGCACTACCTCTTCCTCAGGACTCAGCGGTAGTGTTAGAGGGCAGAACCCCAGTGTTGGGGGCAGTGCCACGGACAGAACCCAAGGGAACCTGGGCTGTGGTGGAGACACTGAGCTTGGGCAGAATTTCTCCCAGCCCATGCGTGCAGGATGGACAAGAAAGTGCTACAGAAAGGGAGAGAATAGGAACTCCCACAGAGCCTGACTATGCAGACAGCCAAGCCTACCCTCCTGCTGTTGTCATTTACATGGTGGACCCGTTCACCTACACTGCAGAGGAAGACTCCACTTCTGGAAACTTCTGGCTCTTGAGTTTGATGTGCTGCTGCACAGAAATGCTGGATAATTTACCTGAGCATATGAGAAATTCTTTCTCCAGATTGTGCCTTGCCAGTACATGCTTCAGACAGTGAAGAATGAACAAGTTTTCTACAGTCAATATTTAAAGTCCATGGCATTTTTCAGAGTACTGCCAGTGCAGGTGACATCTGCCCACACAGATCCACATTAAATCCCTCACAGGATTTGGACCTGCAGCCAGCACTGAGATGACTCTCAAGAACCCTGAACAGCCCAGCCCAATCCAGCTTTATTCCCCTCCTTTTATATTGCGCCCAATCAAAGACAAATCAAAGCAGAAAGAGCTTGGACAGAACTTTGGTGAGGCCAGCCAGAAGTACAATGTGCTCTTTGTGGGCTATTGTCTATCCCATGAAAAGCACTGGCTCTTGGCTTCCTGCACTGACCTCCATGGGGCGTTATTAGAGACTTGCATTGTGAATATTGCTTTACCAAATAGGTCACAGAAGAGTAAAGTATCTGCACGCAAGATTGGACTTCAGAAACTGTGGGAAGGTGCATAGGCATTGTGCAAATGTTGTCACTGCCCTGGAGAGTTGTGATTGGGACACTTGGGCATCTTGGCCATGGGTAGCTTAAAGATTGGAGTATCCTCCTTGGAATGTTCACTACAGACAATCAGCAAACAGCTCAAGGATGTGTGCTGGATATGTGGAGCCCCCCATGGAGCCCCAGGGGTCCTTTGTAGTGATGCCAGACGCTGTCACAATGGGCTCTGTTTTTGGCTGAAGTACTGCACTGAACCTGTAGTCTTATCAGCTGTACACCCCTCAAGACGCATCTTGTACATCCTCGTGTTCCCAACATCATCAACCATCCCAACGAGGATGGGTTCAGCCCTAACAATGATGATATGTTTGTTGACCTTCCATTTCCAGATGATATGGACAATGACATTGGCGTATTAATGACTGGGAACCTCCATTCCTCTCCCAGCTCCTCCTCAGGCTCTCCTTCTGGAATTGGTGTGGGCTCTCACTTGCAGCACAGTCTGAGCCAGGGCGAGCGTCTTCTCTCAAGAGAGGCACCAGAGGGGCTCAAGCAGCAGCCCTTGGCCCTTGGGTGTTTTGTGTCAACTGCCAAAGCTGAGAATCTCTCCCAGTGGTTTTTGGTCATCAGGTCCCCAGACTCAGAACCAGTGCCCTCTCTTCCTAAAGGCTTCACTTCATCACCACATCTCTGTAGCACAGTCGGAGGAACTTCTCCCTGCCAGGAATTCTCAACAGGTTCCACACCCTCTGGACTCCAAGAGCACATCTGATGTTTTAAGGTCTGTTTTGGAGCACTACAACGCACTGTTCTGACTCCTGTGCAATCCCGCCACCCAGGATTCCTGTCTTCCCGTCCACTTGTGGTGCTCACTCAGCTGTAGAAGGCCATCATGAATATACTTTAATCGGAAAGCACTTGTTCTCTCTGGCTCAGGTCCTTCTCCCGCAGCCTCTGTGTGAGGAACCTGCTATCCTTTTCTTCAGACCAGTCTCCACAGTCCCGCACTGTGAAGCCCTCAGCAGGCACATGTTCATTCTGCAGTGCTCATGACCACAGCGACTCCTTGGCACTTCTCTCATGGACCTGGGGACTTCCATCAACAGTGACCCTCAGCCAGTGTGTGGTGTGGGCAGCACCCCCCCAGCCGCTGGTCCCCAGGAAGTCTGGGTGTTGCTGGTGGCTTTTAAGAGGGAAACAGAAGAGACAGTGTCCTTTTGCATAAGAGTGTGTGTTCTCAGCTTCTGTTTAAAGATGAGATCCACAGAGCCCTTTGCATGAAGTCCTCTTGTTTCTGGTGTAGGCCTGTGGGTCAGCTGAACTCCATTCTCTGGGACTTTTTAAATATAACCAGGTCAAGTACATGACTTCATACCGGAGGCTCCGACTCCCAAATGCTCCCATCCGGACTGGCATGACTGCTTTAGTCGACTTGATATCTGTGTGTGGATTCAAAAGGCCCGGAGACTGCTTCATTTCATTTATTTAAAGTTGTTTTGTCCTATGTTTTCGTAACTCTCTTTTCACTTTTTGATTGTTGAGGACCAGGTACAGTAGCTGAAACCCAACTCAGATCCACCATAGGGTTCTTTGACTACATACCTCTGTCCTAGAAGCCAGAAAAAGAGTGGGAAAAAAAATCTGGGAGATCATGCCTAAAACGTCATGTGTTCAAGACCACCCAGCAGTAGATCTTGATAAGAACACACTGGGTTTTAGGAGTTCTGCCATGCTCAGTGCGGCCCGCATTGTGTGAAGGATGACGGTTTCATACCAAGGCAGTCAAGCTCAGTCCAGAGCCGTGGAGGCAAGTACCTTAACTAGTTTTGTATAGTCAGAATGGAAATATATTTTCTAGTGAATTCTTATCAAAAACCAGTTCTCTCCTCTCATAAGAGCAAAAGGGACTCATGTACATATCACAGTGGAAAGTGTTTGCTCATAAAATCAGTTATAAATATGGTGAATATTTTCTGGACCATAGGAATATTATTTCAAAGAACTATTACAACTTAACCATTAATTAGTACTTGAAGTTGAACCTTCATGGTGGGACTTTTTTAAAAAAAAATGCTTTTTAAAGCATTAATGGCTAATGGAAGTATTTTATGACTCCTCTTTCCAGGCCCAGAGGGTTGTATTTGAGACCTTGTTTCTAACCCTTGTGTTGCTGTGTGTTTCTGTCTGAGGCTGGTAGCGGGCATGGACCGGCCTCCTGGAGCCACTTTGACAAGGGCTTGAGCTCTTTTCATCTGTGGAGAGAATCATGCAGATTTTAAAAGTTCTTCCAGGAGACTTCCATGTCCCGATTATTAACAAAAAAAGGAAAAAATGTAATAATTGATATGATTTTATAAAAGTATTTTTCTTGAAATAATTTAACATTTAAAACATTATATTAAAAAAGTTTTGTGATGGGAATGTGAAAGCAGAGAAATAATTTGTAAATGGAGAATTTTGTTCGCTGTGCCACCAATTGAAGGGGGGAGGGGTAGACCTTCACAATGAATAGGTTAAAAAAATCTGATATATCAAACCATTTGTATCTAATGTGTATAGTGTAAAATTGACTGAAAATATTGCAGTGCTGTTTTTTCTTAATCAGAAAGGAAAATTCTCAAGGCCTTTTGAAGAGCATAAGATGATGAAGATTTTAAACTTGTATAAAATTATCTTGGTGAGAAGACACATTTTAAAGTAGATAATTGTAATCTTTTACCACTTTGGGGTTGCTTTTTTCCCAGAATTAATCAGAACTTTGAATTTTTTTAATGGGCTGTTTTTCATGCAGGGGCTTTTCTTCCCTAGAAACCCGATTCTAAGCAGAAAAAAAAAATGACAAAAATTTTTAAAAGACAGTAAAGGGTAGTTTTCATCTGGTTTCTTTTCATTATGTAAGCTTTTTAAGTTAAAAAAAAAACTGGTGACATATTTATACATTTTTGTGCAAAAATAAATGAATGGCAATAGACTTTTTAAAAATCTTATTATTTACTTCTGTGTGAAAAAGTCTGTACAATATTTGCCTTAAATATGCACTATTTTACTTGTGAGTTTTTTTTACTGAATTAATATGAAATGTACAAGCCCTGGATTCACTACAGAGTGAAAAGTCATTTTATTTTATTTTATTTTTTAATTTTGGAAATTCTGTAGAAATCAGAACTCTTAACCATGTTTTGAACTAAAAAGGGGCAGTGGGAAGGGGAGAAGGGTGGGATTGTCCAGCATGCTTATATGTATATTTCAGAAACTTTTTTAAATGTAAAAGGTGTACATTTATGGGAAGTTCAGAATTTCCTTTGTTTTCTTTTTTCCTTGAAGCATTTTGCAGTGAGCTTCTTTCATATATAGCAAACAATTTGAAAGAATACAAAAATATGTGAAGTTCATTAAAAAAAAAAACTATAGTATAGAGCTGGTACAGTGCACTAAAAGACTTTGATAAAAAAGAAACAATAATAAAAGGCCTTCATTTTAAATGTCATTCATATATAACTTCTGGATGAGAGCTATATAATTTTACACACTTTTTTAGAGGAATAAATTATTGAATCACTAAAAAATGATTTTAGGAGATAAATACACGGTTAGGTCAGAGATAGACATGCAAATTATGTTGGAGTATCATAAGTATAACAGAGAAATTAAGGTGCAAAAGTAGGTAGAGTGATTAGGGAGATATAGTGACTGACTAATTTTAAATAAGCAAATGGAAAAAATGAGCTTTTTATCGTAAAAATAGGGATGACTCTGAGCTAAAAATTTGGAAATGGGGTGAAATCAAGATTGCAAATTTGGCTCTATTTGGTGATAAGAAGGGAAATACAGAGGAAGTTTTATGTTAGAGACAAAATTTTGAAAATTGTGGTATGAAGGGGAATACAGAGGAAAGTGCTATAGTAGAGACAAAAATAGGATGTGGAGATATACAATTAATTCTTTTATATTTTTGGTATTGAACTCAGCAGACTCAACCACTGAGCCATATACCCAGCCCTATTTTGTATTTTATTTAGAGGCACTGAATTGTAATTTATCTAAAGGCACTAAGTTGCTTATGGCCTTGCCATTACTGAGGCTGGCTTTGAATTCACAATTCTCCTGCCTTAGTGTCCTGAGCCACTGGGGTTACAGGCATAAGCCACCACACTTGGCAAGAATTAGTTCTAAAGAAATAAATTCTACAGTGAGAGGTTGGGGGAAAGCAAAGGAAAGAGCAAAATAGATAAAGAACAATTAGTGCAGCCAGTAGACCAAGGGACCATGAGTGAGGATTCAGGTCATCATGTCCTCTACCAGAATGGCAAGGCCTCACACCAACATAACAGTCCCCCCTCTAGAAATCCTACTAATGAAAACA
This sequence comes from Marmota flaviventris, assembly GCF_047511675.1. NCBI lineage: Eukaryota > Metazoa > Chordata > Mammalia > Rodentia > Sciuridae > Marmota > Marmota flaviventris. The sequence goes on along the minus strand of NC_092510.1, from coordinate 104,662,927 downwards.
GAGAAAAATCTGTGTCCCATTTTTCTCATTTTCCAACTCTGTGCTCACCATAATTCCTAACACAGTCTAGAAGTTTTAAGTATAAGAATATTATATTGTGACTGCATAGAACATGGGTTCTGGATTTTGCTTTTATTACTAAAGAGTCACAATGTGCCTTGAAAATAAATAAGAAGTAACACTATTGTTTTGCAGAAACACCTTTTGCTCAAACCTAGTTCATCTGCCAATCTAACTCAAGTACCTATATTATCTACTAGCCAGGAAAGATCAAACCATAATATATCACCTAAAGAGAAAACTAAAACTTTTTTCCCTCTGTCCCATTGACTTGTTTCTCTCTTTACAAAGTTTCCATATTAAGAATACATTTCCCATTGAATCTCTCTATTGAGGATATCTACAGGCATGGGCAGTGGGGAAAGTGCTAGAAAAGGTATCTTAAGATCCTTCTCTACAAAAGTATTTAAAAATACTAATGCTCTGCCATGCCAGGGGTCCCATAGTTTGTGATGGAATTTCTGATAAGCACTTGATTATGAATAATTTTACTGGCATTAATTAGATACGTGCTGGAAAAGATATTAGAAGACTTGGATTGAAATTGCAGATATAATCCAACACTATTTAGGTGACCTTATTAAGTTACTCAGATCCTTTGAACTTCAACTAAGACAAGATAAAACAGAATCTAACCCTATGACCTCCGATTTGAGAGGTGGCTTTGATACCTGACTCTCTCAACTGCAAGATCTCTGGGACTCAGTGTTCATTGATATAACTATGTATAAGTTATTTAACTTCTCTTTATTTTTATTGTTCAAGTAAGGCTTTAATTGTACCTACTTAAAGGACTACAGGAACATGATCAGTTTTGTTTGGAAATGCCTTCACCTCATTGCTTAGCGCTCCCCAGCTTGAGATCCTGGCACTGTGAACAATCATACCTCACCCCTTAGAAAGAATCAGGGCCTACGTCAGCCAAGAGTGAAGATGAAAAATGAGAACAATGTGATTCTGGGCACCACAGCAGATGGCTTAGCCTTGTCTTGGGTTTCAATGGCACAAAATAAGGGACATGGTAGTGTTTTAGTTGGTGGCATTCATAAGATGGTGCATATGTTCTCTTGGAGAAAGATACCCCATCACTCAGCACTGGGGGACCATTCCAGGGTCACTTTCCTCCTTCTACAGTGTCATGGAATGATTCATGGTCCTGTGACTCCAACTTCTTCTTTTTCACGCTCCCATTCTATCTGCCATCTCAACCCCTGCCTGGGACAGAGAGATCCTGAGCCTCATTACTGCCTCATAGACCTCACTAAGACACACCGAGCCCCTCCCCACTTATAAACCAGGTGAGAAGGAAGTTCAACATCTTCATGGTTCTATGACAGCAAGTGGGGAGGATCTAAGTGACACCTGGAAGAACAAAGAGACGGTGGCAGAGTCAAAGGTAGAGAAGGAAGTTTCAGGCCAAAGGAATAGCATGGGCAGAGGCCAAAAGGGACATTAGAGTTGGGTGGAGAGTGTCTCAGGCTGGTACTGAGCAGGAGAGAGGTGGGGAGCTAGTGTACTCTGGTGCTGAAGAGCCTTTGAAGCTCCTCCAGAGGAGATCTCTTCTGAGCAAGACCCCTCCAAGTATATGAGACAGCCCCGTGGGTTGACCTAGTACCTCTGACCTTATGTCACTGAGGCCCATAGCAGGAGTGCCCAGAGAATATCTGAGGAAGCACCATCTTCAGTATGTCTATGTCTTTGAGCAGAGTGCAGACTTGTGGTGATTCTTGGTGGAGGTCTTTACTTTACTGTTGGCATGACAGCTTCATGCAGTGCTGTGAGGGTTCACAGCTGAGGATCTAAAGTCCGGGAGGCTAGAATCATGAGAAGCCAGTCTAGCCCAGTAATAAAGGGGGTCAGGAAGGGCCAAGGCACACGGCTGGATTCTGTGTGTTGGGACTCTGGGCACTCCTTGGCTCTTGGGTCTCTCATCTGTCACAGGGACACACAAGACTAGGGTTTATCCTTAAATATTAACTATTAAAGGCAACTATATGAATAAATATCTGAGCTAATAATCTGTATAAGTAGACCATAATAAAATAAGTGTAATTTAATGTAAACTGAAGCCTTATATTAGGAAAAACATATTCAAAAACATTAAAAGCTTACTTGTAGCTAGATTTGAACTTATGAGATTTAAAATAATTTTTTGTTGATTGTACTATATATACTCTGTCCATAGCTATAAAGTTCTATATGCAAATATAACAACATTCTAGGAGAAAGGTAACACTTAACATGAAACTACTGGAGCAGAAATACATTTAATATATCAAATAACTGAAAGGACCTGTTTTATCAGAATGCCTCTAAAGCCTTTACACTACATAAGAAAATTCATTTTTTTAAGGGTACAGAGATGGATGCATTATTCAAAGTCCAGCAAAGCCTCTTCAACTTCTTTCCTAGTGACACTCTTTTTCCTAAATAGAGTATGTTCTGTATAATATCAGAAGCTTAAAATCCATCTATTACCATCTATTAACTAATGAGATTAAGAGTTTTCCTTAAGACAAAAAGATTATCCCAAAATATTGGATATATGTTTGGAAATGAGTTATTCCTCTCGTAATTTCTATGGGGATTGTACCTCTGTTTGACATGTTTTATTGGATATTTCCTGGAGTTGAGTCTTCCTTGTATGTCCAGGAAGATTTCAAAAACAAGCTCTTCATAGTAAAGAAGCATAATAAGCAACTGCCCCCTATCAATTTGGAAGAATGGCAATAAAAAAACATGCTGAAGTCAAACTGATTGATGACTAGGGGAAAGGACATAGGGTTGCATCTTCAGGAAGTGGCTTCCATCACCGAGGGCCTCAACATGGTTGACCATTAAACTTGTGTGAAGGGGATCTCCTGACCAATTTGGTCTGGTTCATTCTGCAAGTGCTCAAATGTGGCAAATATGATGTGATTGAAGGAATGATTATGGTCAATGAAGAGTGAGAGTCATGATGTGTTGTGATGAGCCATCTGAACCAAATCTCTATCAATAAAATAAATTGGGCAAGAAAAGACTAAAATTCATCTTTTAGGAGAAATCATCTTGTTGTGTGATCATCAAATACCATGAAGGAAGGCTCAAATTTAAGCTAGAAAAACTCATAAAGACTAAGGAAACCCAGGCAGAAGCCCCCCATGAAAGACTGAATGAAGCTTCCATGGATGAATGGCTGAGAAGAAAATGAAATTTTGCAAGGTGGAAACCTAGATTTTGTTTACTTGTAGGAATCTGTGTACACCAACAATATGATTGGGCAATAAAAAACTTTGTATACTGCTTTAGATCTCAAAATAATGCTGCAGATTTTTTAAGTTTGGCAAGGGCCCTAGATTCAACTCATTCTTAATGGAGAATGTATCAACATTTCAAGAAAAACAAAGCCACTCTCAACACAAATTGGAATTTATGTCTGTGTCAGCGCTAGCACCAGACTATCTATACCTTTCTCTGCAACATAGTGCAACTTTACTCTCACCTTTTGCAACACATAAAAAAATTAGAGCAAAAAGGACAACCAGACATTACAGTTAAGATAATTAATAGAATATTCTGACCAACTGACTTAACAAATTCTTCCCCTTATTGAGAGTGAGATGGTGCACTTAATGATTTTCTTGCATTGGGTCAGACACTAGTGGCATAGAGGATAGGGAACTTTCAGGGCACTTCTCATGCTGAAATATTATGATTATTCAATAATCTGGATGCATGACTCTCTCTTCACTTGCCCTGGCCAGAACATGTTTTCTCTCTGCCAAACTGAAATATGCAAGTGTAACCGTATAGATGATGGTAGTCGAGGCCCTCCTAGAGAATGTGGCCATTACAGAAACAGCTGCCCTCCTGACTATATAGAGAAGCTGGACAAAGCTTAAATGATTCAGCTTGGATTATTTTATTTTATGTATTTTTTTGTCCTTGGCTTAGGTGCCTCATGAGCCAAAGGGTGTGGGGAGGGATTTCTACATATGGACAGGAATCTATGGGAAGTTGTTATTTCCACCTAATGGAAAACTGGTGACTCTACTTGCCCACTTTATTAAAATTATCATGGTAGGAAGGCAATTCAAATAAAACAAGGCTTGTCCAAGTAGTGATTAAGGCATCCCAGTTCCCTAATGTGATGAGCAGAAAGTGCATTTTACTGGGTGAAAATGAAGAATCTACAGTCTGTCTCTGAGAACATGAATCCTAACTCCAAATCAATTACTTATATAATGTTTAACAAACTGTTTTGGCTCTATAAATCTCAGTATTTTACTCTGTAAATGTGGAGTAATTATAATTATTGGTTATGCATAAATCATTTATAAGCACACTTAGTGGCTGGTGCAGAATATACATTTGGTTTAATTAATACTGCCTTTTATTATTTTAACTCATATACATGCAGTTATTCCTTCCCTGGGTAATAAAGAAATGAGGACATTTTAAATGTGGTATGCATGCCAGAGAGCACACCTAATTAAAAAACCTATAACATATGGGTATCTGCATCTGATTTCCCATTGCATTGTTTTGGTGGATACAATTAATTAGACATTTGGTTCCTGAATATACAAACACTTTGAATATTAAAAGAACCTTATCTACATTTTGTTTAACATAGTAAAATGATACATAATTTGGATTTTTTGTTTGTTTTTGCAGTGCTGAGCATTGAACCCAGGTCCTCACACATGTTAAGGTCATGCTCTACCACTGAGCTAAGCCCCCAACAATAAATAGCTGTTGAATCAGGGAAGACTAATGGGTGTTTTATATTCCTAGCACTTTTCTATGTAAGTAAGAGTACCTTTTTCTACATAGTTGAGAGTCATTGTGGTTAAATAATATAAATGATAAAAGTGTTTAGAAAAATTTATTTTGTATTCTACTAGCTTTTGAACAAAAATTTATCCATATGAGTTTAAAAAATAGATATTTTTGAACAATAAAGCACTTAGTAAACAGAAAGTAGTAGATAAGTGTTAGAAACATGCAAAATTGACACAAGAATGTTTTGAATAGTCTCTCATTTATCAACAATACACATCACTTTACATTATATTTAATACTGTTTCATTAAACACCATGCTTTTTAGAAAAATTACAAAGTTACAAGGGTAAACACCCAGTAAGGAATAGGTCTGGCGGTGTGCGCTAATTAACTATTTTTTTTAAATCAGCACACTAAAAATAAAGAAATGGAAAAACATCCTGCCTGGTTTTCAGTTAGTGTATTTTGCTCCTTGCTGTTTGTACCCAATTTTCTTATTTTGCCTAAACCTTGCATTTCCCTTGCCAAGTATCTTTTTCTTTCTTATACTGTTTTAAATTAAATGTTTATCTTCTCTTGTTAGTGATACAACAAGAGTTTTAACATTGAGTAACTAAATAACTTCATTTATGAGTAGCTGAATTTACTCATAGCTAGTCTAAACAAATTGCAAATGATTGTGGAAATGCATTTTAATTCCTGTAGCATTTTCATTAGGCTGGGCATTTAATCAAACTGAAAATCAAAGAAAAAACCTGCCTCAGTTGAGGAAAGATCATTTTCATTGCACAAGTATTACCGCTGTTTCAGTCAGGTTTTTTGCTGCTGACTTAAAGACTCATCCAGAACAACTGGAGGAAAAATTTATTTAAGGGCTCACAGTTTCAGAGGCCTTAGTCCATAGAAGCCTGCTCTATTCCTCCAGGCTCAAGGTGAGGCAGAACATCATGGCAGAAGAGATGGTAGAGGGAAGCCCCTCACATAATCAGGAAGCAGAGAGAGGTCTCTACTTGCCAGATAAAAATATATTCCCTAAAGCTACACCGCAATTTCAGGCTCCTCCAGCCACACCTTACCACTTCAGTTACCACTCAGCTAATTCCTATAAGGGGATTAATTCACTAATTTGGTTAAGAGTCTTATAACCCACTTATTTCTCCTCTGAACCTCCTTGCATTGTCTCACACATAAGCTTTTGGGGGAGACCTCACAGCCAAATTATAACAACCCTTTTCCTGTCATCTTCTCTGGCTAATATAAAATCATGTACTGATATATGTAAGTGAGGATTTATGATATTGCAGTGCATGCTAATGGAAACTACTTTCTTAGTTTGGAGATCAACCAACATTTACTTCCTTTCCCCTGACTATACTTTTGACAGATTTCTGTCATTTAGTAGGCAAACATTTATATGGGAAACTCTCATTAATTGGCATCATATTTTATGTTTCACATTCTATTTGACATAATAAACATTTTACCCTCTTGTTCGAAAATCAGCACAGGGAAATGTCAAATACAGCAACATCTTTTAATAGTTTAAGACTGCCCCTGTCATTATCATGTAGGTTAGATGAGACCTTGAGTGTGTATGGCTATGGAATTCTTTCAAGACATTTTTTTAGAAGCACTGTTGGATAGCACTGCTTATAAAAACCTAAGAATTTTAATTATTAGGAAATACATGGATACCACAATTGTAACTGAATGATGGCCAGAAAGCACTGTGATTTTGTTCTCCAATCATGGCCAGTCATGGACAGTTTTGGAAGTGTGGTCATTCTATCTTTGGAAGGTATGAGACTCTAGAAACTGTGCCTTATCAGGCTATGGTTGCTAGACTTACCCAAGTCTGTAATAATAAATTACCTCAGTGCCAAATGATTTATTTCTGTCTCCATTATATAGCAGTGTCTGTATCACCTTAAAATGTCCTGCCAATATAACTCCTTTCTTTGCTGGCTGGTGTATTGGCAGGAAGATCTCAAGTAATTATATTTTAATCAGAACACTGAGGTTTGAGAGTCTTCTAATGGAAGCATACCTACTCCAGGAACCTGGAAAATCTATACCTACAGAACTTAAAGTTGTCTGGAAGGAAAACATATTCCCCTAAGTGAACTAGTAATAATGAAGCCAGAATTAGGCAGTCAGTATAGATAGGTAAGTCAGTCGGATCAAGGAGGCCAACTTTGAGTGCAGTAAGATGGAGGCTGTCCCCTGAGGGATTGAAATGTTAATTCCTTCAGAGCCCTTCCTGCACCCTTATCAAGAACCTGTCCCTGCTCCAACCTGCTAAGGCAACCTGCGCCAGGAATTGCTGCTCCCTACAGGGAGCTATGAAGTTGTTAACGTGTCCCAGGCTGCTCCATCCTGCCTTTCCCCCTTCTGCCCACCTTTTCCCCACCTTTGGGCCATCCCACTGAGCATTCCTGGGCCTGGGCACTTATGCAGGAAGGAGAAAGATAAGGGGAAGAGGCAGGAGAACAAAGGAAGCCGCGGACACATAAAAAGGTCAGAACTCCTTGCTTTTTGCAATACCAGAATACAGCTATGGCCCCCTTCTTCCTCCTGGGAGAAATCTACGTTACCCCTTATTCAAGTACTAGTTGACTTATCAGAATGTCACAGATTTTTCTGGAACAACCCTGTTGACAGATATGCTGGAGGTACAAAATCCATGGTGTCAGAAATATTGCCCCCTTGACATGAATCAAGGCAGTGGCCCCAAACCACACTAATAGAGGTTATATTTGTCGTAACCACCTAGCTCAATGAACAATGACTGTTTCAGTTAATAAATGTTTTCCATGAAGCAGTAGGGATGATAAGTGTCCTTAAATATTGACCATGAGAAATTTCAAATGTGGTAGGAATGCAGATTGGGGAATGACATTGATAGCTAAATGGTAAATGATAGCTTTTTGATCTGATGAAAGTGTTCTAAATTTTATTGAGATGAAGAAAGTGTCCATGAATTTACTGCATACACTGCAAAGTAAATAAAAACTTTAGAATTCTTATATTTGAGGGGTGAAGATGAATGTCTTTCTAAATTTTTTGGTAATGACCTGAAGCAAAAATAGTAAGATGTTAGCAGGCCACACCTCACCTGCTTGGATCGCATGGCACAGCCTGACCCAGACCCCAGGAAACAGGAAACTCTGAGCAATCCTGCCCAGGGCACACAGACAGAGGATATTGCAATTCTGATTTTCAATAAAGGTCCCGCTACCAAATGGCATGCACAAGGAGCCAATTCTTGTGGCCACCATCAGAAATCGCAGTATTTCATCAATGAGTGGAGTGGATCTTGCTGTGGTGTCAGATGAAGTCTCTTTCCCTGAATGACAAACCTTGTCCTTTCATCAAGCTGCCTACTCAGGGAGGTCTTGGCCATTTGGAGATCTGTCCACTCTCACCATCTAGCATCTTTCACAGAATCAGAAAGAAGCTTTAAGAAAAATACCATCCCCAGGCTTACTTCTACAAAACAGGTTAATGGTACAGCGGGTGAAAGACTCAAAAACAGCTCTCCTTCCAAGTGAAAAAGAAAGGTCCAATGATCTTAAGAGTTAAAAATTGTGCCCCCGTCTTCAATGGCCATGGCTGCCATAAAGACCTCACAGGTACTTGGAGACTCTAGTTTCCACAGCAGGTCTATCCAGGATGACTCCACCCTGCAGTCCCTCTGGATGACTCTATGCTTTAAGGGAACTTCAGTAGTTCTCCATCTAATGTGTGAGGAGCCCCTCCCATGCCTGTGCCTAAGCAAAAATTCTGGGGATATATGGAAGGACACTGTGCATGATTGAGCTCACCTTTTGAATTCAAATAAACTTACTTCCCCAAGTTCTTTTTTAAATTTTTCTTTCCTTTTTTTAGTTTTATTGATTTTATTTTTTAAATACATGAAAGCAGAATGCATTACAATTCTTATTACACATATACAGTACAATTTTTCATATCTTTGTATATAGAGTATGTTCATGCCAACTCATGCCTTTATACATGTACTTTTATTTTGTTTGCATTGCAATTCTTATTACATATATATCACAATTTTTCATATCTCTGTTTATATATAAGGTATGTTGACACCCAATTCGAGTCTTCATACGTGTACTTTGGATAATGATGTCCATCATATTATAGTGTCCTTGTTAATCCACTGTCCCCTCCCTTTCCCTTCCACCCCTCTTCCCTATCTAGAATTCATCTATTCCTCCCATGCTCCCCCTCCCTACCCCACGATGAGTCAGCCTCCTTATATTAGAGAAAACATTCGGCTTTTTTTTTTTTTTCCAGATTGGCTAAATTCACTTAGCATTATCTTCTCCACGCCATCCATTTAACTTAACTCAAAATGGATCAAGGACCTAGAAGGAATTAGAGACTCTGCATCTAATAGAAGAAAAAGTAGGCCATAATCTTTATCATGTGGGATTAGGCCCCAACTTCCTTGGTAAGACTCCTATAGCAAAAGAATTAAAACCAAGAATCAATAAATGCGATGGAATCAAACTAAAAAGTTTCTTCTCAGCAAAAGAAACAATCTGTGAGGTGAACAAAGAGCCCACATCCTAGGAGCAAATTTTTTCCCCTTGCATATTAGATAGAGCACTAATCTCTAGAATATAAAAAGATCTTAAAAAGCTAAGCACCAAAAAATCAAATAATCCAATCAACAAATGGGCCAGGGACCTGAACAGACACTTCTCAGAAGAGGATATACAATCAAATATATGAAAAAATGTTCATCATCTCTAGCAATCAGAGAAATGCAAATCATAACTACTACTCTAAGATATCATCTCACTCCAGTCAGAATGGCAGCTATAATGAAGACAAACAAAAATAAGTGTTGGAGAGCATCTGGGGGAAAAGGTACACTCATACATTCTGGTGGGATTGCAAATTGGTACAGCCAATGTAGAAAGCAGTATGGAGATTCCTTGGAAATCTGGGAATGGAACCATCATTTGACTCAGGTATCCCTCTCCTTGGACTGTACCCAAAGGAATTAAAAAAAACAAAACAAAACAAAACATCATACTACAGGGACACAGCCACATCAATGTTTATAGCAGCATAATTCACAATTGCTAAACTGTAGAGCCAACCTAGATGCCCTTCAGTGGGTGAATGGATAAAAAAAATGTGGCATATATACACAATGGAATTTTACTCAGCATTAAAATAGAATAAAATCATGACATTGGCAGGTAAAAGGATGGCTAAGTGAAGTTACCCATGTTCTTATGCAAATAGTTCCTGTACCACTTCCCGTTTTAGAACAGATTAAGTCCTAAGGAAGCTCCATTAACATGGTTATATTTTGTCTATCCATGACTTTTATGTCAAGTAGAGAAGGTCAAGTAGAGAACATGGTTGTACTGGCTGGAAAACTGGGTTGGTCTCCCTGACTAGCCCAGATTGGCTAGATAAGAGAAAGATAGAGAGCAATGCAGAGCTGCCAGGAGCTGCTAGACCAGCCATCAGGTGGGCTCCAGGGAAAAATTGGAAATTGCTGGCTACTGCTCCGAGGAAGGCAACAGGAAAGCAGCTTCCCCCTAGAAGTGGAGAGTCAGTGACAATAAATCTCAGGGTTATTCACATTAAGACATGGAAGCCACCAGCCCTCAAAGTTCAGAGCCAATTCCAAGGAGATGCCCTTTTTAAAAAAATTACTCTGCATCAAGTCAAGAACCCTCAGTGGATTGGTAAGAGAGATTTTTAAGGGACAAGATCATGAAGGGATGCACAGAGGAAGATCTCTCTGAACAAAATGAGGCCATTTTGAATGGGCCTCATTTGGCCCATTTTGAGTGAGGTTCTTGAAGCTTTACGTCTGTTTTCTCCCAGGATTAGAGCAGTCTAAACCTGGAGGGAAGACCCCATGAGTCTTGTGCATCCTGGGGCCTAACGTTCTCACTGGCAGAAGGCAGAAGTCTGAGAAGATTTTCCTATAAAACTGCCTTTGTCCCATTGATACAAGGCCAGCAAGGTCCAACTTCCCACCAGGCTTGAACATGCTGATCCTCCCTCTCAGTTCCATTCCTCACCCCCCACACCTCCCCCCTTTCTACACACCCAAAACCCTCCCCTTCCCTTCCTTTTTCTGAGGAACAGCAGGAACCATCCCGAGTGAGAAGGACTCTTGGCCCTTGGGGTGCAGAATGCAGTGAGGGTGAAATTTCACCCAGACCCCATCTGAAGGGCAGCCAACCCTGAGGACACACAACCCACCCACTCTACTGTCCTCGGGGTCTCTTCTGCTGCTTCTTGTTGCCTGATGACTTACACCTCCTTTTCTGAGGCTGTGGGGTCCCAAACAGCTCCAGAGCCACATCTTGCATCCATAGATCTGGAGGGTAGGTGCAGAATGGGGCATGTTTTCCACATGACTAAATATCCAGCTCACTCTTTGGATCGGCAACTGGAGGGGATGGAAGTTGAGGAGTTCCATGCAAATTCCCTGGCTTTGGGATAGTCCCAGGGTGGTCGATGGTGCTGGAGTGGGTTGGGGACTAAAGCCTCCTCTGGACAGCAGGGGCCTGGTGTGCTTGATGTCCTGAGCAGAGAGTTTCTGGTGAGGTTCCTGGCCATGGGACAGGGCTCAGGGAAGAAGGTAGTGCTGGGAGGCTAGGAGCAAGTCAAGGCTTTGGAGGTCATTGTCCCCACTGCATGCACTGTATGTCCCACATGGCCCCCCAGTAGGAGTTGGTATTTTGGCTCCCACTACACATTTGTTCCCCAGGTATAAGGAGGAGAATCTGAGGTTCTGGGGAGGATAGGTAGACTGGATGGCTCCCAATAAGAGAGATCCATGAAAACTCAGAAAGATAGTAGTATCCTTTGGTCACAGCAACTCTGGGTCTGTAGCCCTGCACTGCTTCAAGTCCTGGGAAGCCTGGTAAGTCACCTCTTTGGGCCAGATCTCCATGCTGATCACCTGATTAGTGCAATTAATCCCACCTTAAACTGACCCCTACCCTCCATCTAGCCCAGTAAAGATAATCCCAGTACTGATCACTGACACCACACCCACTAACCCATGCCCTCCCTCTGGCCCAGTAAGTATAGTCAAACTGACATGCTCATTAATTGAGTCACCTCTAGTATAACCTATATAAGCCTAACCCCTCGTCACCCCCACCCCTGCCTTTGGCTCTTGTCTCATTTTCCACCAGGAAAGTGGCTCCATCAGAGGCATCACTCCATTCCTTAATAAAATAGCTGTGCTGAGCTGACCCATAAAATTTGCATCTGTCCCTGTCCTTCTGCACTAACAACACTTCCCGCACAGGGAGTTGCTAAGGATTACCCCCTGCGCTCCTGTTCCTTCCTGCTCTTAGGCACATGTGTGGAGAAGAGAAAGTGGGGTTCTATGTGGTCTGCAAAAGAGCAAGACACACCCACTCCCTCAGACACCCAGCTCTGGGCCCCCTTCTCTTTGAAGAAAAGCAAGTAAAAAGCAAGTTTTTCCTTAAACTTGCTTTCTATGCCTGCTTCAGCATTTTGGGGTGTTTAATCTTCAGCACCAGGGGAACAAGAATCCATTCCTGGTCCCCAAGACTGGTATCTGTGGGAACAAAGCAGAATTGAAATTCAGCTAGGCAAACAAGACCTGTAGTTCCACATCCAGCATCTAAGTCATATGGCATTGTGATGTTCTCTCCAAGGGCTCTGTGGCTTTGCTGGTTGCAACCCACAAGCCTCTTTCAGCTTATATTTGTTTGATTCCCATAGGCTTCCTGTTGGGTGTATGGGAGACTCCCCGCTGAAGTTAAGTTTCAGTCTCCCCCTCCTCTCTGAAGAGCGCCAAGCCCAAGAGTGCCAAATTCAAAGGTTTTCTCAGCCAATTCCTGCAGGACACAGGGTCCACTTGCTGTTCCTGAGTCACCCTGCCAATCAGCACCCAACATGTCCCTATGCAACCCTTCTTAAACCGAAGCTTGTGAGCACAAGCTCTCTGCTCTCTTCCTCTTTTTTCTCTCCTCTCTCTGCCCTCCTCCTCTCCTCTCTGCCTCTCCTTTTCTTGCCCTTCAGGCAGCCCCCCAATAGAATCTCTTGGTTGAATCTCCTGGTGAGTCACTCGCCTTTCACTGCCTTTGCAGACTTGCCATGGTACTGACATCTCTTCATCTCCCGGATCTCCAATGCAGCGTCTTAATGCATCACCCTTTCAGGGGATGCCCACAGAGACTCCAACCAGTGGTACCTTGCCTGGCCTCCAAGGTTTTGCTTTGCAATCTCAGTGGAAGACTCCATGGCACCTTGATAACTCCAGCATCCTGCAACCCTGCAGAACCAGCCCCACATGGTTGATGCCAAGGATGCCACCACCTCAAGGAGTAGGCAAGAGTCCTGGGATCAAGGCTGCAGCAGCCTCTAAATGTCTGGGCAGCTGTGCACAGTGAAACAATTTCCTAGCCCCCACCCCTCCTGCATAAGCAGGGTGCACAAATGATCTCTTATTAAAGAATTTTTTTTACAACCTTGAGCCTGAGATGGCTGTGGTTCTGGCAATTCCTAAGATGTCCTCAAGCCATCTTTCCTATTGTCCCTGGGTGTTGAGAGACACAGCTGAAGGGGCCCCAGCAAACTTCCAGCTGCCAACAAACTTCCAGCTGCCGGCTGATGATTGGCTCACAGCGGCCCCAGCAACATCTAGCTGATTGGCTCCTCTGCGGTGATGCTCATTGGGCTGTTTCCCTGCCCTTTCAGACCACAGAGCTGCTCATTGGGGGACTTTTTTGGCTCCGCCCACGTGACCCAGCCAATCGGCCTCAAGAGCAGGAGGATTGTGGGAGGTGGAGAGAAGCTTGTGGTGGGAGAGAGAGGCTTGTGGAAAGCCGGTGGTGGCAGTTGAGGCTCTGAGGGTTTTTCCTGAGAGGCTGTTTTGTTTGGCGTGTGTGGTTCTAAAAATAAAGTTAGTTTCTTTTGACAAGTGGCTCCTGATTGTGCCCAGCCAGACTGCGGCATTTGGTGGCCCATACGGGGCGCAACTGAGGGTAAGTGAAACTGCTCACCCCTGAGGGCAGGGCGAGAGGATGGGTAGCCATTTTAAGATTCCTCTTTTATTTTGCTTCACTTTTGTTTTAAGTTGCCTGTCCCTGGAGATGAGTGAGACGGAAGAAAAACCGCTCACATCTGAGAAAAAACTATTTACGTCTGAGGAACAGATAGGGAGAAAGGACGTATGCACATGTCAGGAGGATAGAAAGGCTATAATGACTTTTTGTTGTTCCCTTTTTATTTCATTCTGTCTCGGTTTTGTTTGGCGTCATCTTGTTGGGTTGTATTATAGTAGAAATACAGGATCAGAAATTAGCAAAAAACAAACTGAAAGAGTGTTAAGTAAATTGTTAGAGGAAGGAGGCATCTCAGTAAAATCAAGAACAGTCAGGGCATACGTTGATACAATACAAAAATGTAGCCCATGGCTTTTTAAGGAGGAGTTGTTAAATATATCACAATGGAACCATCATGGTGAAGATTTTAAAAGAATAGAAAAGAAAAGCCCAGGGACTCTGCCAGTTGGCACATTGCCATTGTGGACGTTCATATCTTGTTTGCTTAGTCCAAAGCCTTCAGTTCAGACAATGGTAGAGGAAGGAGAAGACATAATGATTCAAGTAAAAGAGAAGGTCTCTCAAGTTAGTCAGACAGAGGAAAAGATTCAAGTAAAAGAGAAGGCCTCTCAAGCTAGTCAGACAGAGAAAGAAAGTGTAAAACAGAAAAAGCCATCAGGGGGAAAGTTACAACAGGAGACTGCTACTAACACCTTTCTATCACCAGAGGGTGTAAGTGTCCAACCAACAGCACCACCTCTACAGGAGACTGCTACTAACACCTTTCTATCACCAGAGGACGTAAGTGTCCAACTAACAAGGCCACCTCCATATGCTGGGAGGTCCCCAACCCCCGCAGTTGATAGTTGGGATCCTGAGACAAGATCTCAAATATTAACATGCCCTGTATTTGAGGCAGGAGGGCAGCGATTTTACCAAGTTTTAAATTTCAAAACAGTGAAGCAGCTAAAAGAGGCTGTAACAACCTAAGGTCCTCAAGCACCCTTCACTGTAAGCATGGTCGAATCCATTAACAACTTGAACATGACGCCAGCAGATTGGGCTAATATGTGTAAAGCTGTGCTAAATGGAGGACAATACCTGTTATGGAAGGTTGCCAATGAGGAATTTTGCAAGGAGATGGCTAGGTGAAATGCAGCAGCTGGTTATCCTCAGAGAAATCTAGATATGTTGTTAGGAAAGGGACCTTATGAGGATCAGCAGCAACAAATTGCATATGATCCTGGTGTATATGCACAAATTGCTGTAGATGCAATTAAGGCATGGAAGACTTTACAAGGACATGGAGGTTTACAAGGTCAATTATCTAAGGTAATACAAGGAGCTAATGAACCTTATGCTGAATTTGTAGATAGGCTTATTCAAACAGCTACCAGAGTTTTTGGGAATACAGAACAAGCAATGCCATTACTAAAACACCTGGCTTATGAGCAAGCGAATCGTTGGTGCAGAGATATCATTAGACCATGGAAACATGAAGATTTAAACACATATATTAAATTATGTAGAGACATTAATGAACAAGAGCAAGTCGTGGCAGCTGCAGTAAAACAGGCTTTAGATGCCAGAGACATTAATGAACAAGGGCAAATTGTGGCAGCTGCAGTAAAACAGGCTTTAGATGCCAGGCCAAGAACATGCTACAATTGTGAACAAACAGGACATTTTAAAAGGAATTGCCCCATTGGAGGAGGGTTTAACAAAACTAGGTATCAAAGGAGTAGAATACCAGGTATTTGCCCACGATGCCGTAGAGGGAGACATTGGGCTAATGAATGCCGTTCTCAAACCACCATAGAGGGTACTCCATTATCAAAAAACGAACAAGGACCAGGTGTTTATCCACGATATCGTGGAGAAAGGCATCGGGCTCCATTGCCAAAAAATGGACGGGGGGCCCAATGCTCCGGGGCCCAAAACCACAAATATACGGAGCACTGGAGGAACCCAGCAACCCCATCAGGGTAGTGCCGAGGACACATTGTCCATCAGATCCCTCATCAGACAAACCAGAGGGAGCGCAGGGTTGGACATCTGCGCCTCCGCCAGAGCAGTACTAACTCCAGAGATGGGAGTTCAAATCATTCCCACAGGGGTGAAAGGACCTCTTCCCCAAGGAACAGTAGGCTTATTATTGGGACGCAGCTCTTCTACTCTAAAAGGACTTATGATAAGTCCTGGGGTAATTGATCCCGATTATGAAGGTGAAATAAAAATTATAGCCAGTTCTCCAAAGGGTATATCAGTAATTTCACCAGGAGATAGAATAGCACAGTTACTAATAATACCCAGCCTACATGATAAATTTTCCAGTCGTACTGTAGAAAGAGGTTCCAAGGGATTAGGCTCCACAGGTGTAGATTGGGCTATGCTTTCTTTAAATTTAGATTCTCGCCCCATGCTAAAACTAAATATTCAAGGACATGAATTTAATGGACTACTGGATACAGGTGCAGACCTTAGCATCATCTCTCGTCAAGAATGGCCAAAACATTGGCCATTACAACAAGCCACTCAAACGCTTCAAGGCCTAGGAGTGGCGACTAATCCCCATAGAAGTGCAATGGTATTAGACTGGAAGGATCCTGAAGGATGTGAAGGAACTATACAGCCATATGTGTTGGATCATCTTCCCGTAAATTTATGGGGACGAGATGTCCTAGATCAATTAGGTTTGACATTAACAAATAACATCAACCAAAATGCACCCACTATTATGACTAGACAAGGTTTTAGGAAAGGAAAAAGATTAGAAAAACAAGAACAAGGTATAGCAGCACCAATACAAATAGATCAAGGAACAGACAGACATGGGTTGGATTTTCAGAAAGGGCCACTGAGACAATAAAAATTACTTGGAAATCAGAAAGACCAGTATGGGTTCCTCAGTGGCCCCTGACTAAAGAAAAGATACAAGCAGCCCATGACCTGGTCAAACAACAATTAGCAGAAGGACATATACAACCTTCTGTATCTCCCCATAATACTCCCATTTTTGTCATCAAAAAGAAATCTGGTAAATGGAGATTATTGCAAGATTTAAGAGCCATTAATAATGAGATGGTTATTATGGGACCTGCTCAATCAGGGATTCCTCAGTTGTCTGCTTTGCCAAAAACCTGGTATGTTTTAGTTATAGATATTAAAGATTGTTTTTTCAATTCCAATTCATCCTGAGGATAGTCCACATTTTGCATTTACTATCCCTGCACTGAATCATGAAGGTCCTGATCAGAGATATGAATGGAAAGTACTCCCTCAAGGGATGGCTAACAGCCCAACTATGTGTCAAATTTATGTTAACAAAGTAATCCAGCCACTTAGAAATCAAAATCCTGAACTACAAATATTTCACTATATGGATGATGTATTATTAGCACACAAAGATAAAAACACATTGCTAGAATGTTATGCCACACTTACAAACTTATTAAAAAATTATAATCTAGAGATAGCAATAGATAAAGTACAATTAAATTTTCCAATTAATTATTTAGGAGTTCTATTATCCTCAACCATGGTCCGTCCACCAAAAATTCAAATACGAGTAGATCAACTCAAATCACTTAATGACTTTCAAAAGTTATTAGGAGACATAAATTGGATAAGGCCTTATTTAGGTATACCAACAGGAGAGTTGGGACCTTTATTTGATATCCTAAAAGGTCCATCAGATCCAAATTCACCCCGAATGTTAACGCCTGAAGCAAGAAAGGCATTAAAAATTATTGAAACATATATGGAAAATATGCATTTGGATAGAATTGATATAACTTTGCCTTTATTATTTATTGTACTACCAACAAAAAATATTCCTACAGGAGTATTTTGGCAAGAAGGTCCATTATTATGGATACATTTATCTTATTCTCCTAACACTATTCTTACTAGGTATCCTGAGGCTGTAGGACAATTAATACTCAAAGGAATAAAAGCAGCAAAGGGAGTGTTTGGAATTTCTCCCAATAAAATTATTACTCCATATACTATGAATCAAATTGATGAGTTAGCTAATGAGTTAAATACTTGGGCAATAATCATGTGCAAATCTAATGTTTCATTTGATAACCACTTACCATCTAATCCTTTATTGTCTTTTTGGTCATTGCATCCTGTAATTTTTCCAAAAATGACAAGAAAAACACCTATCATGAATGCTCCAAATATATTCACTGATGGGTCAAATAATGGTACAGCAGCAGTAGTTACCCCTGATCAAACTTTTACATTTTTAGTACCCAAACAATCAGCTCAAAAGGTAGAGCTTAATGCAGTTTTACAAGCTTTTGTGATGTTTAAAGATTCTGTATTTAATTTATTTTCTGATAGTCAGTATGTAGTTAATGCTATAGTATCTCTTGAAGATGCTGGTAGGATTTCCCCTTCTTCTACTGTTTTCTCTTTGCTTTCCACTATACAAAGTCTAATCTGGGACAGAAAAGATCCATTCTTTATAGGACATATCAGGGCACATACAGGATTGCCTGGAGCCCTTAGTTTGGGCAATGATTTAGCAGATAAAACTACACATGACAAACATATTTTCTCTACACTAGAAGAAGCTATAAATTTTCATAAAAAGTTCCATGTCAATGCTAATACTTTACAAAAGTGCTTTAAAATAAGTAAGGAACAAGCTAGACAAATAATAAAACAATGTCAAAATTGTGTGACCTTTTTACCACAAGTTAATCTTGGAGTCAATCCTAGAGGATTGATACCTAACCATATTTGACAGATGGACGTCACACACTTGCCAGAATTTGGAAAATTAAAATATTTGCATGTTACAGTTGATACTTCTTCTGGATTTTTGATGGGCTCCCTTCATGCCGGAGAAAAAACTAAAGATGTTATAGCTCATTGCTTACAAAATTTTGCCACTGTGGGTGTTCCAAAACAGTTAAAAACAGATAATGCCCCTGGTTATTCTTCTACCTCTTTTAAACAATTTTGCTCAACATTTGGCATTACTCATATAACAGGAATCCCATACAATCCACAGGGACAAGGCATAGTTGAAAGAGCTCATCAAACTATTAAAATGTACTTATTAAAGCAAAAAGAAGGAATTGGGAAGGGGTATATATTCCCCAAAGATAAACTTAAAATAACCCTTTTTACTCTAAACTTTTTAAATTTGGATTCATCAGGACTTAGTGCTGCGGAAAGGCATATGTGTCCAAAAAATGTGCATAAGCCCAAGGTACTTTGGAAGGATATTCTAACAGGACAATGGAAAGGTCCTGACCCAGTAATTGTCTGGAGTCGGGGGTCTGTTTGTGTGTTTCCACAGGGAGAACAGCAGCCAATTTGGATTCCAGAAAGATTAACTAAAGCGATTTCTACAGACCAAAAAGAAGATGATTTGGCTCAAATCTAACAACTGATATCCAAAACTCCAGTTTGGCTATTCTTACATCTGCAACAAAACCAGGATGCTTTTTTCAATATCTATTTTATTATTTCCCTTTGCCATATCATGAAGTTCTATTTTGTTTTTTGAGCTCATACAGACCTAGGTTAATGTTTTGCTGATCAGTTCTATTTTTTTTGACTATAGAGTTTTTAAACATTGCAATGGAGATTTCACCTGTAAAAAGTTACAAGGCCTTTACTATTATGTTATGTGTTGTATGTATTATATTATGTGTGCACACTTGTGTTTTGTGTTATATGTTTGAATGTACGTATGTCCATATATCATATATGATGAGCGCTCATGATAAAATGGATCCAAAATTTTTTTTTCACGTGATTTATATGGTTTAATTTAAATTGGGTAAACAACTGTTGAGGATTGTTTTAATATGTAAACAAAAAAGAAGGTTAACAGATCTGTTTGTTTACTTTCACCTTTCCTTTTCATTATATTTAATAATTCTCTTAAAAACAATGTAAATTGTTAAGAAAATTGTTTTCTTTTAGTGCCTTCTGTAATGTTACATAATTTTTTCTTTAGCCATTATTGCCAGAATTCCTATCTTCATCCCAGTGCAATGCCGCAGTCTGGCTGGGCACAATCAGGAGCCACTTGTCAAAAGAAACTAACTTTATTTTTAGAACCACACAGGCCAAACAAAACAGCCTCTCAGGAAAAACCCTCAGAGCCTCAACTGCCACCACCGGCTTTCCACAAGCCTCTCTCTCCCACACAAGCTTCTCTCCACCTCCCACAATCCTCCTGCTCTTGAGGCCGATTGGCTGGGTCACGTGGGCGGAGCCAAAAAAGTCCCCCAATGAGCAGCTCCGTGGTCTGAAAGGGCAGGGAAACAGCCCAATGAGCATCACCGCAGAGGAGCCAATCAGCTAGATGTTGCTGGGGCCGCTGTGAGCCAATCATCAGCCGGCAGCTGGAAGTTTGCTGGCAGCTGGAAGTTTGCTGGGGCCCCTTCGGCTGTGGCTCTCAACATCTCCCCCTCTCTGTTTAAACAACAAGCATGTGGCTTAGGGACCGTGCCTGCCTTAGGTTGTCCAATAGTACATATGGTCCTTAGGTTGGTACCATTGCAATTGGATCTTACCCGTCACTGACTACCGGTCCAGTATACAGCCACACCTGTGGAGAGGTCTTTGTACCAGCGGGGGGGTGAGGTTCTTTGCCTCACCTCTGTTGGCCCCCAAATTTTAGCTGGACGATCATGACAAGCAGAAGGGAGGAAGATACACCAAGCCAATTGACGGCTCCTTTTGGAAAAATTGTACCACCAATGACATCATCAGCAAAAATACCCCAACACTACCACAAGTCGCTGCACCAACAGATAGTTCACAATGCATACAGGTGAGTTCACAATGTGTCCAGGCAAGTTCTGCAAGCAGTTCAGTGATGGCTATTGTAGAAGCTGTAGATTGGTTTTATCTTTGACTCAACATCTAGCTGATTGGCTAGACATCTAGCAACATCTAGCTGATTGGCTCCTCTGCGGTGATGCTCATTGGGCTGTTTCCCTGCCCTTTCAGACCACGGAGCTGCTCATTGGGGGACTTTTTTGGCTCCGCCCATGTGACCCAGCCAATCGGCCTCAAGAGCAGGAGAATTGTGGGGGGTGGAGAGAAGCTTGTGTGGGAGAGAGAGGCTTGTGGAAAGCTGGTGGTGGCAGTTGAGGCTCTGAGGGTTTTTCCTGAGAGGCTGTTTTGTTTGGCGTGTGTGGTTCTAAAAATAAAGTTAGTTTCTTTTGACAAGTGGCTCCTGATTGTGCCCAGCCAGACTGCGGCAATGGGTAAAGCAATTTAGCCTGTCTTTAGTGGTTGTGAGGTCTTTAACAATTAGTTTCCTTAGTCCCAGTTTTACACTTTTATGGCCAAACTGGAAATTATTCAAATCTTTCTGCTCTGCTTTCGGATTCTAATTATCAGAGTGAACTTGCCTAAAAGCTACCAGCAATATTCACGTCACTGCCTGAATGCTGCTGCTGCTACCTTGAATTTTCCTCTGTCAGATTAATTACTCCACCACTTTTGAGTTCAGCCTCACAGAATGTCTCAGGACACAGATAAATGTAGACAACTTCTTAGCCAGAATATAACTTAAATGGCCTCTTGCCCAATTTTGAAAGAGTTCTCTCCCTCTGAAATCTTACAAACCCAGTCTTTGCATTCTAAAGTGCTATTGATACTCTGGACTCCTGCTCTCACCAAAATCACCCATTAAGCCCCACCTATAACATTCTAAAACTTTTCCAGTTTGCATTTCTAAACATTTCAAAATTCCTCTCCAACAGCTCCAAAGACTTCTGAACCACATAGTCATGTTAGTCAGAGCAAAAACTCCACTCTCAGTACCAATTTCTGTTTTATTCAGCTTTTTCATCACTGTGACCAAAAGACTTGCAAGAACAATTTTAGAGAGGACGGCTTATTTGGTGTTCATGGTTTCAGAGCTCTCACTCCAAAGACAGACAACTCAATTGCTCTTCATCCAAAGTGAGGCAGAACATCATGGCCAAAAGGTGTAGAGAAGAAAAGTGATTCAGGACATTGTCAGGTCAGTGGCAGTGACTTAGGAACAAAGCACCAAGCAGCCCACGAGCAAAAGAAACATCAATAAGGCACCAGGCACCAACAGAAACACCTGTCAATCAGCAGGATCTCCTGGCTTACACCTGTCAATCAGCAGGATGTCCTGGCCAATCCTAGATTTCAGCCAGTTTCCCCGACCAACTCCAGCAGGACAAGTGATTCTAAAAACACTTTTTCCTGTCCCAAGCCCTTCCCTTCTTGCCATAAGCCCCATAAAATTCCAGTCCAGTGGAGACCCATGCGGTTTCTCCTCAGCTCCTCCTCCCATCCACTCTATATGTCTGATAGAGTTCTTGTTGGTAAAGATGGCGCCCAGACTGCTTCTCTCCCGGGAGCTCAGGTCCATGACGCACTGAATGGCGCGCAAACCCAGCACCCCGCGCATACCAGGCGAGCACATTACCGCTTGAGCCACATCCCCAGCCCATGAAATTCTTTAAGTACTAATAAATCATAATCTCAAAGAAGAAAGTCAAATTTGTGAATTCAAAAGCACAATGGTACATTTTTAAATTATATTTTGAACAGAGAGGAAACACTTAACAGAGTTCTCCAACAATAATTATTGACAATATATAAAGCATCATGCTCATTGGAAGGCCCATCCCCTTGCTTACAAGGAATAAGAGAAATTAATTTTCTGATGAATGTACCACTTTATAATACATAGATATGCTTTCTAAATTTAAAAAAGGAAAATTTCTTTTTAAAAAACATTTATTTTTACTAGATATTTTGAATTACAAAAAGCAACTACTATGTCTTTTACATATTGTGATGACTTGAGTCCTGAGGAAATTCTACCTATATTGGTATCATGCATATCAATAGCTTGCATTAAAAACATCACCATCCTGTTTTATCTTCTAAAACTGATTTGAAATTTTTGCTTATAATAACTTCATCCAAATTTTGAAGAGTTACTGTGATATAAGTGTGTATGTGTAAATACATGATCTTTCTAAAGGATACCTCTGGATATATTTGATGATTGAGTCCTGTCAAAGACATCATTGTGTGTGTGTGTGTGTGTGTGTGTGTGTGCGCGCGCGCGCGCGCATGCATGTGCGCACACACACACACACACACACACACACACTCATGTTTGGTGCTGGGACCCAACCCATGCTAGGCAAGTGTTCTGCCACCAAGCTCAACACCAAGACCTCCAAAACACTCAATAAGCAGCAATTTACTAAAATCATTACAGATTATCTTGAAAATTTTCAAACAAGATAATTCCACAGATCAAAAACAAAGTAAGCTAGAGGTATAGTTTTTAAATATCCGTGATGAAAAACAGCAGACATTCATAGCATTAAGTATTTTATTGGAAATCAGAAAGAGGAGAAATTAAAAGATGAATAGGAGAAGCCTGCGGCAAGGAACTGGAACCCTGGAGGACAAGGGGCATTTCCCAGTGAATACAGACAGTGCAACATGACTCTAAAATAAGGAGACTATAAATTAAGCAATTAGCATAGAAAAACTTGACTTGTGCTTAGAGATCTCCCACTGGAAAGATCCAGGATCATCAGAGTTCACAGCTGTTACCTGACCTTTAACAAATTCTGATTTTATTTCAAATGTTCATGATCTAAAAGAGAGAAAGACAACTTTACTACATTCATTTTATGGTATATCAAAGCATAATAGAGTCAATGTATTAATCCCAATGGAGGATGTCAATGTTTTACAACACACACCATTTTGTGCACCATTAAAAACATACCAATCAGTGTCCTGAGACACAAATCAGGCAGCTGCTGAACCTAGTCTAGTGAGCGCAGGGCCTGGAGGAGGGGGCAAGGTGTGTAGAGGAGTCCTAGGAGGATCAGAGACCACAGGTGGTGAAGAGCTGCAAGTTCAATCCTCCCTAGCTCAGAGCCCCTAAATCCCCAGGCTTCCATGCTCACATCCCACCCTGGGGAAGCTGAGGCTGAAGCTAGTAGAGGCAGACAACCTGCCTGATCCCCATCCCATCACCCTAAGCACCAGGATCCACCCTGAATCCAGGGCAATGACGTAATGCCTGTTCATCCAGAAGCTTCCGAGGCATCTCCCTGAGGCTGGTCTGAGAAAAAGGGAGCTCCAGGCAGCCCTACAGGCAAGAGCCACAAGCCAGGTGTCTGCCTAAGCCTGCTCCGAGGAGAAGGAAGCTAAGGTGTCCTACCGAGAGCCCACAAGGGTCACCAAGCCAGGTGTCTCCCTCAGGCTGCCCCGAGAGAGGCGTTCTGCGTGACTCCAGAGACGGACGGGAACGACCCACGAGGGTCCCCAAGCCAGGCATCTCCCTCAGGCTACTCTGAGAGGGGACTTCTGGGTGACCCTAGGGACAGAATGACTCATGAGGGTCCCCGCGTCAGAGCCTCCCTCGGGCTGCTCTAGGAGAAGGGGACTTCTGGGTGGCCCTAGGGATGGGAATGACCCACGAGGGTCCCCACCCAGGGCCTCCCTCAGCCTGCTCTGTGAGAAAGGAACTGCCCCCGTTTGTAGGACACAACCCACAAGGGACCCCGAGCCAGGCCCCTCCCCGAGGCTGCCCTGAGCAGGGGGAGCTCTGCCCTCCCTGCGGAGTGACCCACCACCTGCAGGAGCCTGGACTCCTCTGAGGAGCTCTGAGGAGAAACCTGGGCCTCAGCCTGGCGGAGGCAGAACTGGCACCAAGGTGGCGCCTAGGCCCCGCCTGGCCACGCCCATGCAGGTCGCTCCTGCAGGGCGGGTCGGAGTCCCTGGTTGTCCTGGGGAATCTCAGCGCCCTCCTCCACCACCAGAGGTTACTGGACGAAATCCGTTCTCACTGCTGTAACTAGGTCTGCTTGTGTTTCTGTGGCACCAGGATGAGTTGAATCTCAGGAGCGGACAGAGGGGAGTTCAGGGGCCACCTCCCTGCACCCCAGCCTGCCCTCCACCAGGCCAAGCACAGCTGCAGCCAGGGGCCAGGCAGGCAGAACCCCAACTCAGGCAGCCACGTGCAGCCACGTGCAGCCCTGGCTTCACTCTACCGCCCAAGGGCAGAAGGCAAGAAACAGGCCACCACAGAGGCCACTGGGAAGTATACTGTTTGAGACAGAGTGACCTAGCCAGAGACTATCCCATTTGGGGATCATAAGTTTTAAGAAAAGCAGTTAAATCCCAGTCTATAGTGGTCACTGTCAAGGTTATGAGAACCTGAACTCAGACAAAGTCACCAACAGCTCTAAGAGCTGCAGGCTGCATCCCCCTGCCCTGGGGCATTCTAGATGATTCAGTCTGTCCTTCCTGCCCAGTTCTCACCATGAATGCTTCTAGGAGCAGGCTACCCATTCATTCAGAATTCCGGACAGTGGAGTCTGGTGTTCTGCCACACAGCACCATGGGGGCTTAGAGCTCCAAGGTGCCACTACAGCATGGGATTACCATTGAGGATCCTGAGAGCTGCAGTTTCCTAGGGATTCTGGGTTTTGCCTACAAGGCCCATTTTGGGAGGTTCATGACCCTCGTGGGTCATTCCTGTCTCTAGGGTCACCCAGAAGTCCCCTCTCAGAGCAGCCTGAGGGAGCAGCCTGGCTGTGCACCCTGCAGGACTCTGGCAGTGCAGTCTGGTGTTGTGCCCACGCAGCCTTCACTGCAGAGGCTTCAACTTCAGTAAGCTTCAGACCCCCAATAGTCGTGGACGTTGTAGTGTGCTGCTATGTTGATGCATCCCATGCTATAGTGGCTCCTCGGAGCTCTAAGTCCCCAGGAATTCTAGGTATTGTAGTCCATTCTACTCAGGCAGCGCTGATTTCTGAGTCTGAAATTTGCAGGCCATTGATTATTCTGGATAGTGCAGTCCATCCTGCCTAAATGGACCTCACCATCAAGGCTCCCAAGATCCGCACAGAGCACCCTGCCTGGGCACCCATGAAGCATCTGGGTAACTCAATACAAACCTTGCCCCTTGCAGACCTTAACAGGAGGCTGTCTGGGATCTGCAGGCCCCAAGGCATTCTGGGGAGTGTAGTCTGGCCTTCTGCCTGCACTGCCCTCACTGTGGAGTCCTCTGGGATCGCAGGCTACACAGGCACCTGGCTGACTCCAAGAATTCTGGGTAGTATAGTTCAGTTTTATACCCTGTACTCTTACCTTTGAGGATCCGGAGAGCTGCAGTTTCCTAGGGATTCTGGGTAATGTAGTCCAGTGTTTTGCCCACATGCCCCCATTGGGAGGTCCACGAGAACTACAGGCCACATGCTTGCCTTGGTGCCCTAAGAATTCTAATATTGTAATCCAGTTTCCTACAAATGTGGTCCCCACTGTGGGGGCCTCTGGGAGTTGCAGTCTGCTCACTCATTTAGGCAATCCTCCCCAAGGATTCTGGATAGTGTAGTTCAGTTCTCACCACTGAGGAGACTTGGAGCCACAGGTCCCCGAGTGCTGTAGGTTATGTAGCCCAGGGTTTTGCCCACTCACTACAGAGAGTTCTAGGAGCTATAGACACTGAGGATTTGTGGGTAATATGCACTATTTTTGATCAATTACCACCAAGGACCCTGGGAGCTGCAGCCCCTGAGGATTCTGGATACTGTATTCTAGCAGTTTCCCTGTGCAGCCCTGTTGGGAGGAACCCCTGGAGCTGTAGACCCCATGTTTTCCCTGGTAACCTGAATTTTTTTAGGTAGTGTGCTCTGCCAATGCAGCTCTCACTACAGAAACCTCTGAGAGTTACAGGGTTACAGGGTACAGGCATCCCCAGGGATTTTGAGCACTAAAGTCAGGTAGGTCTTCTGCCCTGGCAGCCCTCACCCCAGAGGCTCCTGGGAACTGCAGGCCCTGAAGAATTCTGGGTAGTGTAGTCCAGCATTCTGTAGCCCAACACTCACCATGAAGACCACTAGAAGTTTCAGGCCATATACTCCCAAGATACCCTTTGTTGAATGGGCAAATTGCAGGACATAACTCACAATCTTTAGGGGTAGGAAGCTCTCTGAATTCCCCACCATCGCAAAACCCTGCCTCTAACTGTTACCATACCCCTGGCCCCAACTATAATTAATCCTGAGAGTTTTGTGTGGTGTACTTCCATATTTTGCTGGCTCTCCATGGGGGATCCTGGGAGCTTCCACCTCATTGGGATTGTGGGAAATTTAGCCCAGATTTGACTGCTGGGTGGAGGGTTCTGTGTGCGTGCGTGTGTGTGTGTGTGTGTGTGTGTGTGTGTGTAGGGGGTAGTACTGCAGGGTCTCCTGCAAGCTCCTGCCCCTAAAGATTGTGGGTAATGTAGTCCAGTGTTTTGCTCACACACGTGGGGTCAGAAAAGGTAGCTCTGCGCGCCCCCTACCAGCCACTGTGGGCAGCACAGGACCCTCAGCACTCACTGTTCAGCAGTGACCCCACAACCTCTCCTGGCAGTCTCAGTGAAGCTCTGAAATTAATGATTCTAATTAGTCCAGGCCATGATTTTAGAAATCAAATGGCAGTCGAACCCAATATCCAATGCCTTGATCAGAATGGATAGCGAGAGAAAGAAGCAACGAGCATGGCTGATAAACAGAAGTCCACTGATTTCCTATATATCAGCAACGTATGGGGGAAATGTGAATTTGAGAACTAGAGTAAGAAAAATTTAAATAATACCATTTACAATAACACACCCAAAGTGGAAATTTTAAAAATGTCTTATATTTTCAGAAAACCCTGAAACAATGGAAAGAAATCAAATAAAGCATAAATAAATGCAGAAACATTCCTTCTTCAGTTTTCCACAATTAAAATGAAATTCTCTCAAACTTGATCTGCAGTTTTGGTGTGATCACAGACAAATTTGTGGCACAGTGTTTCTGAACCTCTGAAACTAGAACAGAAGAGACTGACTGCAGAAGGACCATCAAAGAACTCAATCATCTGCATCCCAACCCCTGTTGGAAAGCTAAAGCAGTGAAGAAAATATGCTGCTGTGAAGAGATAGACAGAAGATCAATGGAGGTGAGGAGAGAGCCCCAAACATAACCACCACATCCAGCAGCTGATATTTTGAAGAGACAAAGACCTTCAATTAAGAAAAGAGTGTCTGCTGCACAGATGGTGATGGAGCAATTGGAAACCATACAGGAGAAATGGACAGAAGCAAATTTCATAATTCACACAAAACTCACTCAGAATAGTCCACAGGCTTACATGTCAATTGTGCAGCTGTAAAAAATCATATAAGAAAATATGCATGACCACATATTCACATATTTCGTTATGAGTTTTTAAATACAGCTCAAAAAAATCCATGAAAGAAAAACTGTTAATGTGGACTTTATTAAAATTGAATATCACCAGGTACAGTGGCACATGTCTGTCTCACCAGAGACTCAGAAGTGTGAGGCAGGAGGATTGCAAGTTTGAAGCCAGCCTGGGCAACTTAGTAGGGCCCTATTTCAAAATAAAAAAAAAATGTAAACGGGGTTGGGGATGGAGCTCAGTGGTATAGCACCCCTCAGTTCAATGCCTAGTACCAACATATTTAAAAATATGAAAATTTCCACTTTGTGAAAAATCACATTTAAGGAAGAAAAACATGAGCCATAACATGGGAAAATGTTTGGAAAATTCATATCTAAAGTAGACTAAAATCCTAACTATACTAAGAAAATCAATAATAACAATATAATTAAAAACAGGTAAAATATCTGAAGAGATAATTCATCAAAGAAGATATGCAAATGGTAAAGAAGTATAGAAAGTTGCTCGGCATCAGCTGTCAAACAAACCACACGGCTCTGATGGCACTGCCCACGTATTAAGTGGCTAAAGCCTTTTAAACACAGTATCAGCTGTGGTATATGGAACAAGAATTCATTCATTGCTGGCGGAATGCATAATAGTTTATCACTTTTTTTAAGTTTAACAGGTTTTTCCAAAGATAGATATGAACTATGATCTTAAGAATTTAGACACTGCTTTGAAAACATATGTCTTGAAAATATCTGTCGAAATACAGCATGGAATTACATACAGAAGTTCTGTTCATAATGGCTAAGTTCTCAAGGAATCAAGATGTCCTTCAACAAGTGAATGGATGTCAGATCCCACCGAGGCCCTGGGGTCTCTGAGCTCCCCAAGGCCCACCTAGCCTAGCCTTATTCTTGATGATAAACTCTGAAAGGTACAAAGGCCCCAGTCTGCCTCTTGGCTCACGAGAGCCTCCTGGGGAAGGACAGCCAGACCTGGAGGCAACTCCAGGAGCCCCCCGTG
This sequence comes from Marmota flaviventris, assembly GCF_047511675.1. NCBI lineage: Eukaryota > Metazoa > Chordata > Mammalia > Rodentia > Sciuridae > Marmota > Marmota flaviventris. Next base: position 104,633,773 of record NC_092510.1, on the reverse strand, counting down.
CCATGCCGGCCAGGGAGGACCTGGAGGCAGCTGCTGCGATCCACTCCAATTAGCCTGGAGGACCTTATGCTGCATCCTCATTCGGCAACTCAACTGCTTACTTCATCCCCTTCTACAGGGAGCAACTGCAGCCTGAGCCTGGATTTTCTTAAATTGTTTGTTTGGTGTTACAGAGAGAACTGTGCCCTTGCAAAGCCCTGATGTAGTACCATTGACAGGTCCTGGGTCAGCTGTGGGCTGGCTCTATGAGCCCCTATCCAGGTCTGGAACTGAGCACAGGGAGGAGGGAAGGGCTGGGCAGCAGGTTCAGGACCCATGCTGGGGCAGAAACCTCATGCTCAGCAGGCCAACCTTCCTCTTCCTCCAGGAAGCTCTCCTGCCTCCCACACAGAGGCCAAGCAGCACCTGTGCCAGAACACTCCATCTTCCCTCCCTGTGCCAGCCTGGCATCCACACAGGACCCAGTCTCCCAGGCCTCTCAGCGCACCCCCATCCCTAGGCCCTGTGCTCACGGCAGTCTGAACCAGGGCACAGGTGCCAAGGATAAAGCTAACCCCTGACAGCATGCTGCCCGGGGCCTTCTAGCAGCTTCAGATTCTAGACACCCCCCACTGCTCCCCACTTACACCCAAAGGACACGAGACACGGTCAAGACGCCTCTGTGTAGCCAGAGGGCCCCAACTCCAATGGTATCTGTTCCCTCAGTGGGACCAGGAGCTTCCGCCAAGTGCACCACACACACCACACCCTCCGTCTGTTCTCCTAGAGAGCAGGACCCCAACTCCAGAATGCCCGCTGGAAGCTACCGTGGTCCTGCAGAGAAGGGACTGGTGCCTGCAACAGAGATGACAGCCCAGGGCCAACCACAGCCCCAGCCTTCTCAGCCTCTGTCCTCAACTGCCTAGGCTCGTGACACTCCTGTCCACTGCCTCAGGAAAGTGGGGGACATCGTCGGGAGTCAAGTGCCCAGTTTTGAGCTACAGATTATACTTTTGTAAGAGTCTTGAAAATGGGGTGTCCTCTCAAGAGGGAAGGGCTTCTGCATGACGCGTTGGAGACAGGCCAAAGGGTTGTCCCTGCCCACAGGTGGAGGGAGCTGGGGAGCTTCGGAGGATGCTGAACCACATCTGCTGTCACCACACTGACAAGGTAGGGAAAGGGGACAGCTCCTGAAGGGCTCAGGGGAGTGTCACGTGTGCTGCTGTTCCACACTGACCCCCTTGTTTGTGTGTCTGTTGGGTGGCCTCCTGTTTCGTCTGCAAACAAATCCAGAGCCCAGCCATGGACCCCATTACCCCGTCTCTGAAGGCAGAAGAGTGAGGGCCCAGAGAACCCACATTCTCAGCTCAGGTCCCCACAAGAATCAACCCCAGGAAAATCCATTCCTGGCTCTGGAGAGAAGTCTAGGGTTTGAGACAAATGTGGATCAGGAGGGGGACGCCCTGGTCTCCTGCGAAGTGATGCTCCCTCTGTCTGCTTCCAGGCTCCTCCCTCGGCTTCTCCTGGCTCCTCTCCTGGCTTCCTCCACTCCGCAGCCTCAGAGGTGCAAGCCCGACAGGCGTGTGTGTGTGTGTGTGTTATGCACACACAGGTGCATGGTATGTCATGGCATGTGTAACAGTTGGGGGGAGTTGTGAGGGTATGTGTATGCATGTGTGCTTGCACATGCGTGTCCACACATTCATGTGTGCGTGTGTGGATCAGAGCCCACCACATGACAACCGGTGCCAGTAAGGGAAGGAATGCACCCCTTCCTCCCAGGGAATCCTAGCTTCTAACACTCCTTCTATAGAAAGAGAGAAAAAATACACCTTCTTCTCTTAAAAAGATTATGAGAAGAAATGGAGCGATCCTGTATTTCTTAAAACACACACACACACAGTTGAGATCCAGCCCAACTCAGGGAGGACAGCGGGGCCATCCCTGCAGCCTGGACAGGGGCCTTCCTTCCTCTGGTTGCAGCCCTTCCTGTGCTGCCGGAGGGGGCTGGAATCAGTGCCAACCCGCCCCCCAGCAGAGCCAGGACTGAAATGTGCTGAAGTTTTCCTCAGAAGACAAGTTGAGCAGCGGAGGGTGTGGAGAAGGAGGTGACGTTTGGCACTCAGGACTTTGCTGCCCATGGAGGAAGAGCTCAGCTTCCGGTCTCGGACCTGATGCTCATCCCTGAGGTGACAGCAAGGCGCTCAGACTGAAATGTCCCAGGGCACAGCACGGAAGGGCCAAGGCTCAGAAGGGAGCTGGGGTGCTTAAAATCAAGTTGGTTCCGTGGACCTGACTCTGCTCTTCCCACCACCCTGACCTTGCCTGAGCCCAGCTGCCCTGGGTCTTCCAGCTCTGCCCTCCAGTGCCAAGCCCACTCCCCTTGGCACCTCCCTGTCCTCAGGGTCAGTGTCTTCCCACCATTCCTCTCACTCAGTGTTGGAATGACTAACGAGGTAGACTGGGAGGAGGACCACATCTGAGTGCAGGGACAGCCAGCGTGTTCGTTTCCCAGGGCAGCCACAAAGCCCTGAAATAGGTGTCACTTCAAACAGACGCACACTGTCTCACAACTCGGAGGCCAGAATTCTAAAATCAAGGTGTTGGCAGGGTTGATCTCCCTCTGAAAACTGCGGGCAGGGTCCCTCCTTCCTCTTCCAGCTTCTGGTGTTTGCTGGCAACCTGTGCTACCCCTTGTCTCGCAGTGTTAGAAAAAGTACCCAGCGATGTTTTTTAAAGCAGGGGAGCAGCTGTTTTCAGGATTCTCACATAGATATAGAGACCTCTGCAATGGGGTCTGTGGAAATGGCCAATCAGAAACGTGAGAGAGCCTCTGACCAAACTGACCCCATAGTATTCTTGTTGGAATGAGGGTGAGCAGCCATCACCAGGGACAGTCAAGACAAGAGACCCAACCAGAAAGGGAGGAAGACAAGGTACTGAGGAGGAGCTTGTGCTGTGCTCTGGAGCACTGGATTGTACAAGGAAGGGCGGACGCGCACGGATGGGCCCAGGAGAGTGTTTGGAACCTGATAGAAGTTTGACAGGCAGAGAATCTCTGTCAGTTTCCTGTCTTGTTCAAGAGAAGATATTCTTTTCTTTGAAAATGTTAAGTCCATTTTCTCAATTGGTTATTTTTTATTTATTAGGGATAAACTGAACTGTGTCGGGACTTGGTCACAGAGGGTATTTGTTAGGTGGTGCTGGCAGTCACCATTTAATGAGGAGAAATTTCTACAAAAATAAAGAAAAGCAGACCATTACTGTGGAGGCAGGCCAGTGTCAAGTCCCGAGGGCAGCCAGCTGCATCTCCTTCCTGCTGGGCTCGAAGACGGCAGTAGCAGCCCAGCAAACGCCCTGGGTGGCAGCTGGAATGTCATTGGCCATGGCTCTGAGTGTCTTGGCTCACCATCTGAGGGACCCCACAGCAGCAGGTGTCTTCTATGATCTAGAACAGGCGCAAAGCTCTGCTCCGCATGTCGGCCAGAGCAGGAGCCTGTGGGGAGGGCAGTGTCATTTCTGTGCAACACGACCTTCACGCGGAGCTTCACTGTCAGACTCTTCTAAGCCGTCGCCACACTTAACTCTTCTACTTAACAGAACGAGCTGAATAAGTATGGAAATGTCTTTACTAATTTTTCCTATGAGAATAAAGGGAATTGGCTGGATTGGATGGGTGAGACTGGAACATCCCAGAATGCATGATGCTATGGAGAAAAATTGCTGAAGAGAAAATGTGTGAAACCACCTGGAACTGCATTCCTTCTTTGTAAACAACCACTAGAGATCACTTAAAGGCACAGGGGCCCAATGAGAAGTGCAGAACTCTGAGCACATGACAACTGGGCCCAAACCCTGGCACTAAGAGTTTTCACCAAGTGAACCTACCAGGCTCAAGTAGCTTAGGGTGACCCCAGCAACACTTCCACCTCCACCACCTCCATTAAAACATTTGCCTCAGGAAAGCTCAATACTGCCAGGAAAACTTACCATGTTCTAACCCACACCAGATGACAGGCCCTGACCTCCCCTTCTTGAAGTATTTACTAAAAAGGGCTTGCAACTGAAAATACGTTTCTCTTGCAACTCAGAAGGGCCTCTGAGAACAATTCCTTTGGAATGTGATTGAGAAGGGGATGGGGTATCTCCTCATGCTTGTAGAAGCTAGAATCCTTACTCAGACAACTGTCAGCAACAGCTGGCCTAACTGCATATGCACTGAGATAGGTGGGCTCTGAGGGAGAAGGAGACGCTCTAGTAGATGGAGACCTTTGGTAAGATGAACAAAACTTTCAGTGCATGCTTGCAACAAATTGATGAGAACACGAACATATTAATGTACAAGTCTCCAGGTTCAAAGAATTGCACAACGTGCCCCCAGATGACTTACGGCTGGACTGTTTCGACAGAGGAGGAACATCCTGAACTCAATGCAGGATGACTGTTGAGAGACTGAATCCTGAAGAAGCCTAAGGACCTGCACTTTTCTCCCCTGGAAAGTCACACACACAGGGAGCTCACCTTTGGCGTGCCTCAGTCTCCTCCCTGAGGGGCGGGCAATACACTCTGCCGTGGGGTACGTACACCTTTGCTGCCCTTAAGACCTTTGCTGTGTCTCACCTGTCCTCACAGGAGTGCCTCCTCGATCCCTTTGGTGACACACTGACCCTCTGCCTCTCTACCTTGTTGACTCTCTTGAACTCAAACACTTCTCCTCCCTACTTTCCCCTTCAAAATGTCAAACCACCTCTACACAAATGAGAATGGAGCTTAGCTCCTTCCACTACCTCAGTAGTTACTGGATGAAATCTGTTCCCAGCCCTTGAACTGACAAATGCCTATATTTATCTCTGCTATCACCAGAAGTGGGAAAAGAGAGAAGAAAAAGCAGTAAGAAAACCACCTGTTTCAGGAGCCTGGGTTTAAGAAATTGGATGTAAGAACCAGAGACCACTATGAGGAGAAACTGCAGCTCGGGAGCAAAGCCCCCAGGGTCTCTGGGAGTTGCAGGATGCTCTCCACCTGTGCCCGGGACAATAGGTGTCCACTCACCCATATGTGGAGATCCGAAGGGGGCCTGGAGGCCCCTGGGAAAGGCAGTCCACACACTGTGGAGGCCAGGACCTCCGCCCACCCTAACCCAGCCACACTTACATAGGCAGGTCCAGAATGTCGCACTTTCTCCTGCGCCTTCCTGGCTGGGTGCCCCGCCCATTAGGTGCATCAAGACACGTGCCCACGTACCACAGGCAGCATGGCAGGGGTTTTGTTTTTTATTTTTTTTTTTTTTGCTAAGTTTTTATTTTAATCCAAGGACTTTGCTTCATACAAAATATCGTTGTAGAAACAATATCAGAATCCAAAGTTTGGCTTGTAAATATTACTCAGGCAGCAAACAAGTCAATCACAGGATTCTTTTTTTTTTTTTTTAAGTAGATACCAGTTATGTTCCATGGTTGGGTCTCTCTCTCTCTCTCTCTCTCTCTCTCACTCTCTCTCTAACACTGCTGTTAAATATAAAGTTTTGCAACAAACCTTCAATTTATATCAAATATAATTAAAAATTAACAAATGAGTACATTGTATCAAAAAGTAGGAAGATATACACTTCATGCACATACTGGAATAACGTATATATGTGTATATTCTACATGCACACGTGACTTGTTCAAGGTCAGCCGCTGCTTGACAGGTTCCAGATGCAGACAGCTGGCTGATGCATTTCAAATTTGGCAACTCACTGTAAGACTTCAAGGGAAACAGACGATAGCTTGAAAAGAGACAGTACAGAAACAAACCCGAAGTCAAAAAGGCAAGCCCTGCTGTCTCCCTCCCCCACCTTGCAACTGCCATGAATGCCAATGCCTAGAAGGATCCAGGCCAGCCAGCTAGGTTGTGTGGGTCTAGAAAAGAGGGCTCTTGACCCAGGACTGCCCAGAGAGACAGCTGTGGTTCTACATGGAATGTGTGCATTCGGCACCCAAGAACACGGGCTAGGGCAGGAACAGAGACAAACACCAGTATCAAAATGCACAGCCCTCTACTTGCCACACAAGTGCAGAGTCACATGCACAGTCCAAGATTCCTGCTTAATTTTATCCTATTGGAATAAAATATTCTGCTAATTGTTAAGTTTCAGAGTGTTGTGCCTTCACATAAGGAAATTCTATAAAAAGGTTTGGTCACAATCATGCTGAAACCCTAGACCAGGCGGTGGGCCTGTGTGTTTGTTTCTATTGAATGTGTCTTTTGTTGCATAGCCCTATGGTTGTCGACACCACTCAGTGACACACCTGCACACGCCCGTCACCTGTGAGCACACACGCACACACACCCACAAAGCTTCTTTGAGGAGACTCATGGGGTAGAATCCAAAAGTCCCAGAGATATCCTCTGAAGTTTCAAGACACGGAGGACACGGCCACGGACTCACCCACACATGCCCAGTGGTGAGCCACTTTCTCTTTGGAGAGCGGCCATGAGGTCAGGTTTTGTTTGGGTTGGGACCCCGGCTGGGCTGGCACACCCAGCCTCAGCCCAGGAGTCACCTCTCCCCTGCCAGTCCCCTCCGGCAACTTGCTCCCTCCTGCCTGATGGCCCGACACACAGCCCTCGGTCAAGTCTCCCCCGCCACTGGCCCTTCAGTCTCCCCAGCCTTCGGTGAAAACTTCACACACAGAGATCACGCCCTCCTTCGCAGGCATCCGTCCCTGAGAATCAGACATAGAACAGACTGAAAGCGCCTCACTCAAGTACATGCCCTGCAGCTCCGCGGCTTCCTAGAACCTCCTCACTGCGGGAGGTTCGTGGGGCAGTCACCTGTCACCAATTGTGATGTGCTGCTGTCGTCCAGGACCACCAGCTTTCTACCTGTTGGCCACTATGAGCAGTTCTCACACAATCCACCCGATGGTTCAGAGGACTCGCCCAGCGTGTGATGCCAGGAGCCAGAGGTCAGGCACTTGGTCGAGCGGTAGAGCCAGGGCGGCCGGGGAAGGACCGAGCTGGGGGAGTCCACACAGAAGCACACAACAGTGGAGACCTTCCTACAGGTTGGTTTTTAAAGTCAACATTTCCTCCCCTGCTTTCCTATGTTCCAGATCAAGTATACAGAAATGACAGTGAAGGGTGCTGCAAACAGACGCCGACAGCAAGAGCCTTCTCCAGACTTAGTCCCTGCGGGGCAGCAGTGTCCAGGGACAGATAGATAGAGTGTGACTCTACGCCATCTGCGGTTCAGTGGCAAGAGCAACAGCAGTGTGTGAGCAGGAGGCCCGCTGCCGGCCACAGCTGGCTCCTTTCCACGCTCTCGGGCGTGCCCGGCCCGCCAGCACACATTGGGATGTGAGTGCTCCCCACGAGACTCAGGCCTCCTCCACGACGTTCTGGGCACCTGCTCTGGATGCTGGAGGCCAAGACCTGGGATTCGGACCCATCAGGTCTGTCTCAGCTCAGCCATGCCCTGCTTAGGCTCTGACGTGTGGCATGAGACCCAGGAAGGCAGAACACGAGGGGTTAGAGAGCCATGTCCCTCTAAGAAGGGCTTTATTAGTCCATCCAGTGTAAAAGAGGAAGGAGAGAGGAATGGGAGCCTCCACCAAGGAGGTGCATGGCGGCCCCTCCTCCTAGGGCTGCGGCCCTGAAGCCCAGCATGGATGATAAAACTCATCAACGGGAACCCACAGGTGCCTGCCGCCTTGAGGCGCATGGTCTCCGTGCAGCTAGCACCAGTGGTCTTGGTCTGGGTGGTGGTAGCTGTGCCGCGCCCGGCTGCCAGTGCCGAGTCCCAGAGTGCAGTGGTAGCCGTTGGGCACACGGCGGAGAGGGTGGGACTGAGAGGTCAGGGAAGACACATAGGAAGTCCTGGAGGAGCGGCCTGAGTTGGTGGCCACGGCCTCCTCAAAGGTGAGTGTGTCCTCAGGCAGGGTGTGGGCAGAGGCCTCGCTGTCCATGCGCTGCCCCAGGTAAGGGTCAGAGCTGATGCGAGAGCCTGGAGCCAGGGGCTGGCTCAGGGGGTCTCTCTGGAGCAAAGCATTGTGTTCAGAAAGCCCACGGCTGAGCCGGCCAGGGGAGAAGGCCGGGAGGCCACTCTGAGCCCCAGCAAAGTGGACCGGGGAGGAGTTGGCCGTCTTGTAGGTGATGCTGGGGCGGGGAGTCAGGGGTGTCTGGGGGAGCTGCCTCCGCCCACCTCGGCCCGGGGTGCTAGCACCAGATGTTGACAGCAAGGGGCTCCCGTTAATTGAACCACTACCCTACACAAAGAAAGAGAGCAGCAAACAAAAAATAAAACCAAACCAAACAGACACAGTGTGCAGCACAAGGCAGCAGGGGTCATGAGGCATGGGGAAGCAGGAGGGAGGGCCGTGGGGGATGGCCCTTTCCCACAGCACAGCAAGGCTGGAGGTAAAGAAGTGGCTGGGAGAGCAGCAAGCCCCTGGCACAACCACGCAGGGACAGCGGCTGGAGTGCAGGCTGAGTGGGCAGCAAGGAGCAGTGTAGCTCAGGCCCTTCAGGCAGCAGGCGGCAGGCGGCAGGCAGAGCAGGGCGGCTGGGTGGCCTGGGGAAGGAGTTGGAAGGGGCCCACACCACCCTGCCACTCACCTGTGGTGGGGGTCCCGGCTCCCCTGCTGTTGGGGACGTGGGGTGGCTGCTGAGGGAGGGCTTGGGCTGAGGGTGCTCACGGCCTCCAAAGCGGTCACAGGAGTAGAAGCGCTGCTTCTCTGAGGAAGAGGACGAGGGCTGCCTCCTCTCCTGGGACCGGCCTCGCTCCTGCTTGCGTTCCCGTTCCCGCCGGCAGCCTGGGGGCCCCTCTCCTGGGGGCAGGCTGGGCCCTGCAGTGCTGTTTGGTGCTGGCCAGGAAGAGGAGAAGTCAGCTCGGTTGGGCCCAGCGTAGGCAGGAAGACCTTTCCAGACCCAGTCCTCACAGGGAGCAGGACACACCTCAGCGGTGCTGGGGAAGGGAAGCCGGTGGCATGTGGTCCCGACTGGTCCCCAGACCTAGAACTCACTCCTCTTGCTCTAGCCCATTTTGGGGCCATGAGAGACACCAAGGAAGAGGATTCCCGTGGGCTGTTGGGATCCCCCAGATCAAGCCACAGCCCCATAACAGGCACCCCAGGCCCCTCCACACGCACCGCCATCTGTGTCGGCATGCTGGCTGGACCCCTTCTCCAGGGACCTCTGCTTTTTGTCCCTACGGCGGTGGCAGCGATGGTGGTGGTGATGTGGTGCCTGGCTGGGGGGAGGGCGGTCCAGGGTGGTGTTGCAGAGGTGGCCCCCGTGTGGGCGCTGGGCCAACGTGGAGATGGAGCGCTTCATGGGGCTGGCATCAGGGGCCGGCTGTGGGCAAGGAAAAAGGACAAGGAGGTGCATGGCCTGGGCCTGGGGAAGCACAGGGCTGCAGGTAAGGCAGGCTCGGGGGCAGAAGGGCAGCCCAGGTCCAGTCAGAAGGAACCTGCTGGGAGTCACAGATGCCTGGCCCTGTGTGCAGCCAGGAGTGGGGCCATTGGCCTAGGTGGAGAATCCCAAGCGGAGCCCAGAGCTGCCTAGGGATCACTTTCCTCAGTCTGTCAGAGAGACTGGTCCCTGAAGCTGCCCCCAAGGCTGCACTATGGAAAGCGGCTCTCCCTGTGGGGCTGGGGCACAGCCAACCCCTATCAAGGATGAGGAAGCTGCTCTACACTTGGCCACCATGGGGGCTTCAGGGCCAGAAGAGGCAAGAACAGCAAGAAGAAAGAAAGGATAGTGAGGGTCAGGGTGAGCACCGGTTAGGGTTAGGTTAGGCCATGAGTAAGGACATGCAAAGAGCAGAAGAGACGATGTCCAGAACCAGGAGCACAGGAAGGAGGTGTGGGCAGCAAGGAGCAGACATGCAGCCAGGCAGCCCTGAATGTCAGGGTGGAGGCTCAGGCCCCTGCAGTCCCTCCAAGCAGACCCCTCTGTGTCTCACGGGGTAAGGCCCTCACTCACCCTCACCCTGGACAGACCCCTCCAGACTACTCACCTGTGTTTCTGCTGCCAGGCGGGGCATGGAGGCAGCCCGGCCCTGGCTCTCCAGCCCAGGTTGGGGCTCCCCATCAGGACCCCTCAGTGCCATGTTCTGCATCTGTACATCCGCAGCCTGGGGGGACAGCAGCCTCCTAGTCACACCCCACAAGGCACGGTCTACCCACCCCCACCCCATCTCATGTAACCCCCTCCAGGGAGGGCTCACCAGTGTTCCTGGCTGCCCCACAGGGAGCTCTGCTGAGTGGCCACGTTCCAGGGGTGCCCTAGCCTCATAAAGTGCATCCTGGGTCCTCTGAGTGCCCCAGGACACGGACTCCTTGATGCCACTCTCTTGAGTTTGTCTGCAGAAGAGAAGAGGGATGCTCTGTAGGGTTAGAACACAGGCTGCAAAATGCCTACTGAGGAATCCTCACTGGCTATCCTCAGCAAGGCCAGGGGTTCGGCCACCTCTCCATGGTTGAAATGAGCCCTCCCTGTCATAGGAGTCCCAGCATGGCTGTGCAGGCTGGAACCAAGTGCAGGCCCCTCGCAGAGCTCAGGCCCATGAGAGTCAGAGCTGGGGGCGTGGGGGACTCCAAGGGCAGAGAAGCCTCAGAGTGCTCATTCTGAGGGAAACCTGTACCTGTCACCTCCTGATCCAGGGACAATCAGCAAGTTCCTCAACCCCACAAGGGCTCATCTGTGAAATGGGTGCAGGGCTTGTCCCTCCTGACAAACGGCAGATGCTGGCCCCAGTGCTAGTCCTGGGCTTCCTTTCTCAGGGGTCCCCTGCTGGCAGCTCCTGACTCCCTGAACCCCAGCCTGAGGGCCTTCCCAGCTTTCTGCTGTCTGCTCAGGCATCCACCCACATAGGCCTGCTTGCTCCCGACCTACCCTCACTATGCACTGGGTCTGCTGGGAGAGCTCCCTTGCACTGTGATCCTGTCACAGACTGCAGCACGGCCCACACTGAGCTCAATGTAGAGCGCCAGCCTTGCTGACCACAGTGGCAGTACTGGCAGCAGGCCAGACCTGCCCCTGCAGGGTTTCTGGGAGGAATGGCCTCCATCTTCCAAGGGTGTTGCAGGCACCCTCCACACTGGGTGTGTAGGCAGCCCCTGAAGACTGGCACTGGGAGGACAGCAGGGCTGGACCTGGATCTGACAAACCTAGTGAGCTCAGGTGCTTTTTTTACCCTCTAAGAGCCACATCTGCCACCTGCAGGGTACCTGATTCTGAACACCTGGCCCAGAGTAACCCAAGAGACACCTCACACCCCCACACACCCAGGCACATACCTACACTCGTCCAGGCACAGGCTCCCCAACACTCACCAGGCACACCCCACACACACAACACCCAGGCACGGGCTCCCCAACACTCACCAGGCACACACCTACACATGCCCAGGCACAGGCTCCCCAACACTCAGCAAGCACACCCCCGCCACACACACGCCCAGGCACAGGCTCCCCAAAACTCACCAGCTACCCCCCGCCACCCACCTACACATACCCTCCCCACACACACCCAGGCACAGGCTCCCCCAAACTCACCAGACAACCACACACACACACACTCACCCAGGCACAAACCCTCACCCCCCACATGCCCAGGCACACATGCCCCCACACACACACCCAGGCACATACCCTCCCTGCCCCCACACACCCAGGCACACATGCCCCCCACCCCACATGTCCAGGCACACACACTCTCCAACACACACCTGGCACACACCTGGAAGGATCTTGCTGTGGAAATGTACAGGACAACATTCCTCTAGTGAGCAAACTCCAGGAAGGTGACCGGCACCCTTTTTCCACACTTGGAACATTCTGCACTTTCCCCAGGAACTAGTAAGATGAATGATACATGTGCAGTGCCTAGCTGCTGTGGCAGTGCCCTGCATGAGGAGGCTCTGTGCTAGAGTCTTATCAGTCTCCACCTTGTCTCAGGCACTCAGCTCCTGGGAATAAGGGAACTCTCTCATTAGACAACCACAATGTTTCATCAAGCTATGCTCAGCCTGAACCTGTCCACGAAACAGTGACTTTAAACAATGGATTTTCCTGAGAGCTACACAAAGCTCCTCACATTGCACATTTCAACTCTAGTATGTAACTGAGGAATAAGGTGCATATTGTTGCTGACTCTGTAACCTGCCTAATGACGCAATGAACACTAATGCACTACTGATGCCAGTGACGTAATGTGACCTGTTGATAAAAATAAGGCTGGCAACTTGGACAAGGAGCTTGCTGCCTTTCTGCCATCCTGCCACTTTGTCTCTGCACCTGGATTCTGTCTCCTTTTGATCTTCTTATACACACCCTCCCCTCCATACACCCAGACACACACACCCTCTAACACACACTACCAGGCACACATGCTAACACATACTCATGTACACACATGCACACATCTGTACACACACTCTCCATAGACACACATGCACGCACATGCATACCCTTGGCACATGTACACACTGTCACATATGTTCTCACACACTCAAGTTCATTCACTCTTACACACTCATACATCTGTAACACATACTCTTACACACAAATATACAAAGAATCATCTGTTTAATTCTAAATGCAAACCTGGAGCCCCCAACCCACTTGCAGCAAGGAGAGCATAGAATGGGTGCTGTAGGGCTGGGCCAGGCCAGGACGGCTCTTCCTCATAGCACCTGAACTCTGCATCCTCCTCTGCACTGCCCACAACTGGACACAGGCCTGCTGTACAGTGCTTGGGTGACTAGGTTGCATTCCACTGGGCAGGAGCACAGGTTCTAGCAGGGTCTGCATCCTGGGTGCCTGCCACTCATTGGGCCAGTGCAAGGCAGCTGGGCCCACTGGTGATGACAGGTGACAGACAACACACACCTCGCAAACCAAAGCCTGCTGTCCAGGAAGCCTGCAAGAGCCCTGCCCCGTGGAGACTGCCTCACCCCTCAGGGAGAGATGATGGCACATGGGCTTGGGTGGTTTGGCACTAAGTGATATGGCAAAAGTTAAGTGATAGAACTAAGACATGACCGATCTGTGTATGAAATACAATAGCCTCAGAAATCAATTCCAAAATGGGGATCTAGGACAACATGTGGAGGAGCCAGGAGGAGAGAACACTGACAGGCAGACAGGAAGGGTGGGCTTGAGGTGGGGCAACAGCTTCTGATGGTCTGCAGGCACCAGAGCAGAAGCTGGAGGAGAGAGAGGAGCACCTGTCGCCAAGCTGTCCTAGCTGGCAGCTCTATGCTGCTACCTGAAATCGCAGGAGTCACCTGCAAGTCCAGCCTCAAACTTGGCGAGTGGAGAACCACTCATGGTGACGATTATCCCAGGCTTCCCTGCAGCACACCAGAGGGCATCTGGCTGCACCCACAGTAGAGTGGGCAGGTGGCCAGGGCCAGTCCCTGAAGCCAGGATGGGATCCAGGGGCTCCCATCCTTGGGAGCCATCAAGGTTCCCAATGAGCCCCTCAGGGAGCAAACCTGAGGCCAGCAGGAAGTGAGAGCCAGGCAGGGTGAAAAAATGGAATTTTGCTTCCTCTCCCACTGGCTCTGGGCCCCCTGCAGCCCACCCCGCCTGCACATGGCACTCACATGGCCCCACCATTGCTGAGGGACGTAGAGCTCTTCTGCCGAAGGAAAACCCGAGCTCCTCGGAGTACGGCTGGCTGCGTCTGCTCCAGGGTGGCCTTCAGAGGGTGGAACAGGGACACGGGGCCCATCTGTGAAGGGCACAGGAAGAGGGACTGCTCTAGGGGCCAGCCTGGTGGACCTTGACGTGCCCTCAGCATGGAGGTTGCACGTGGCATGTGATGGAGCCAGTTCCCACCCAAGCCCAGCTCAGAGCTCCCTGTCCTACAGTGAGGGGCCCCTTGCTTTCCCTGTTCCACCTCAGAAAAAGAACGTGTGATCAGAGCAGTGGGTGGGGAACCCTCACACCTCCTACAGGTCTGCCCCGTGAGTGGCTTTGGCAGAGCTCACCACTTCTGAGAGTCAGGGTCCCTCCTACAAGTCAGGGTCCAGACGGCTACAGACAGTAGAGCAGCTTCATGTCCCCTCAACTGCAGGACTGCTGCCTGGAGCTCTGGACCGTGTGTGCATGCCATGCCCAGGAAGGGGTGCAGTGTGAGCACCAGGTGTCCCATCCACGGTCTGGTGAGTACCCTAGGAAGCTGTGCAACTACAGAACTTTCCAGACAGAGCCTCATGTGCCCACTAAAGACACAGCTGTGACAGCACCAGAAAGATGGACCCAAAACCTTCCTGGTCAGAGCCATGTGCAGCACCAGCAGTGGCCCTGCCTACATGCAAGAACAACAGGTTCTCCTCCCACCCACCTGCTAAAAAAATCCTCCTCAGACACTTGGCATCTTTCTTCCATTGCCTATCACAGAAGAGGGATGTCACCCAGAGCCTCTATCCTCAGCCCTCTTTCTTCTGCCCCTTAAGAGCAGCTCTGCAGCTCAGGAGCTCCATGATACCACCAGGCAACAGTCCACGGAGAGCAGGAAACTGGGGTAGAGCCTCCTCCCACTGCTGCACTTTCTCTAAGCAGGGTGCAAATCTCCCCACTGCCCAGTTCCCAAGAGGCCAGGGCTTGTAGGCATGAGTGCTGCTTCTTGGAATCCTGAAGCCAGGTACCTGGGATAGGCCTCCTGGAGCTTGGTGAATCTGATCTCTTGTGGTTTTGTTCTGTTTGTAGAAGTCGAATATCATCAGCGCTGCATAGACTTTCCCCACCGTCATCTCATCAGCTAGAGAGAAGAGCAGGCAAGGGAGGACTCAGAGGTGGAGGTTTGGAGGAAAAAGAGCACAGAAAACATGGGCAGAGTGAGGTAGTGAGGCAGGCCCTCTCCTTCACCTCCCACCCCCTATGGGGACTTTGGGACATGCCCTCAGGTTGAGGGACTCTCAGGCCATAGCTGCTCAGCTTCTTGAACCCTCCAGATGCTGCAGTTGTCCCACCTGGTGTGGGGCTGATGTGCCCCCATCTTGGCCACACAAGGGCCCTCCAAGATAAATTAATTAGGATCCATTCTGCCTTTCCCTGGATGTCTTACAATCCATTCTCACACTAGGAGGACTCCAGACTACCTCCCACAGTCCCTGAGCCATCCAATGTCCCTGCCAGGGGGACCAGGGGAGAAGACCACCTCTGCAAGACAAGATACCCTTGCCTCTCCCTCCCGGCCTCACAGGGATGGGGCAGATGGGGGTAGAGGGCATTTCTTGCCCTCCCACTCACGCTTGTGGGGTGGCACCAGCAAGTCCAAGGTCTTCTGGGGCAGATTGGCCCAAACACAGGAGATCTCCTTCCTCAGCTCTGCATCACACTGGTGCTGCTTTGCCCCAGCTGGGCAAGGGCGATTGGGGAGGGAAGACAAATGTTAGAAGCAATCCTGAAGCCCCCCCACTCAGGCAGAACTAGGGCAGGCAGAGGGGAGGAAAGATTTTGGGGGAAGATGGGATGCAGAAGGTGCTAGAAGAAAAAAGGCACGGTAGGAAGAAGCACCAGTGTGGAGGCTGGCCAGAGCTATCTGAAAAGCACCCAGCCAGCAGGAATATGTGGGCACATTTGTGCAATGTGCTGCCTGTGTGTGCAGTGTGCTGCCTGTCTGTGTAGTGTGCTGCCTGTCTGTGTAGTGTGCTGTCTGTGTAGTGTGCTGCCTGTATGCAGTGTGCTGCCTGTGTGTGCAGTGTGCTGCCTCTGTGCAGTGTGCTGCCTGTCTGTGCAGTGTGCTGCCTGTCTGTGCAGTGTGCTGCCTGTGTGTGCAGTGTGCTGCCTGTCTGTGTTGTGTGCTGCCTGGTGCAGTGTGCTGCCTGTGTAGTGTGCTGCCTGTGTGTGCAGTGTGCTGCCTGTCTATGCAGTGTGCTGCCTGTGTGTGCAGTGTGCTGCCTGTGTGTGCAGTGTGCTGCCTGTGAGCAGTGTGCTGCCTGTCTGTGCAGTGTGCTGCCTGGTGCAGTGTGCTGCCTGTGTGTGTAGTGTGCTGCCTGTGTGTGCAGTGTGCTGCCTGTGTGTGCAGTGTGCTGCCTGTGAGCAGTGTGCTGCCTGTGTGCAGTTTTCTGCCTGTGTGTGCAGTGTTCTGCCTCTGTGCAGTGTGCTCCCTGTGTGTGCAGTGTGCTGCCTGTGAGCAGTGTACTGCCTGTGTGCATGTGTGCTGCCTGTGTGCAGTTTTCTGCCTCTGTGTGCAGTGTTCTGCCTCTGTGCAGTGTGCTCCCTGTGTGTGCAGTGTGCTGCCTGTCTATGCAGTGTGCTGCCTGTGTGTGCAGTGTGCTGCCTGTGTGTGCAGTGTGCTGCCTGTGAGCAGTGTGCTGCCTGTCTGTGTAGTGTGCTGCCTGGTGCAGTGTGCTGCCTGTGTGTGCAGTGTGCGGCCTGTGTGTGCAGTGTGCTGCCTGTGTGCATGTGTGCTGCCTGTCTGTGTAGTGTGCTGCCTGGTGCAGTGTGCTGCCTGTGTTTGCAGTGTGCTGCCTGTGTGCATGTGTGCTGCCTGTCTGTGTAGTGTGCTGCCTGTGTGCAGTGTGCTGCCTGTGTGCAGTGTGCTGCCTGTGGGTGCATGTGTGCTGCCTGTGTGAGCAGTGTGGTGCCTGTGTGTGCAGTGTGCTGCCTGTCTGTGCAGTATGCTGCCTGTCTGTGCAGTGTGCGGCCTGTCTGTGCACTGTGCTGCCTGTGAGCAGTGTGCTGCCTGTGTGAGCCGTGTGCTGCCTGTGTGCATGTGTGCTGCCTGTGTGTGCTGCCTGTGTGTGTGTTTGGGGGGGTAGCAATGGGAATTTACAAGTGACACATAGCAGTTCAATCACTCATCCACTCATTCAACAATACTAAGCACCCATTAGATGTCAGGTACTGTTTTAGGTGTCAGGACAGAAAATCAGAAAATAAAAAAAATTTTTAAAAAAAACTTCCTTTATGAGTTTGTACTCTGTTCTGCAGAGTAGCAGAAAGTAAAGAAATCCAGTACATTGAACAGTGAGAAGTGCCACGGACAGGAAGAGCAAAGTGGGGAGAGGAAAGAAGTCCGCAGAGGGCTAAATTTTGGACAGGATGGTCAAGAAGTTCCCAGGAGGAAGGCGTCATACATGTGAGACCCTGCAGGCAGAAAAGGACCACAAGTACCAAGGCCTTTGTGCCAGAAAGGGAGTATGGTGGGGCAGAAGAGGGAGCAGATGGGAAGCCAGCAAGATAAATAACCTGGTTTTGTTTTCTTTAACACCAGTTTTATTAAGGCCTAATTCACATCACTACAATTCATCCTTTGTAGTTCTGCCATTCTATATCTTGATGAACGCACCCACCACCCTAATCAAGACGCACAACAGCCACATGCCCCCAGCCCTCTGAGCCCCTGGCCAGTCAGTCCTCAGCCCTGCTACCAGCCCTGTGGTTGCTGATGTGTTTGTGTCTCGCAGTTCTACATCCTTCAGAACATCAGGTGAGCATCGCACATCTCACTCTGCAGGGTGTTTGAGACTCCTGATAATGCTGGCACTGCTGTTTTTTTCCTTCATTGCCAAATATTATTTCAGTGCGACAATGTGTTGGTTTGTCCACTCATCTCCAGTTGATGGACACATGAGCTGTTTACAGTTCAGGGCGATTGAGAACAAAGCCATAAACATCTGCATGCAGGCTTCCATCTCCTAATGAAAAGGCTGAGCCACCTAAGCATCAGCAAATTGTTTGGCAAAGGGCTGTACCATTTTGAATTATTACCAGGAACACATAAGAATTTCAGTTGCCTTGCTTAATACTGTCAATCAAAAGAGTATTTTAGTCATTATAATGGCATGTAGTGTTATCTCATTTTATTAATTTTTCCAATTAGATCTTTATATGTGCTTGTGTACTTTCATGTATCTTCTTTGGCAATGTGTCTATTCACATCTTCTACCATTATTCACTATGATTGTGTTCTTCTATTTCTTTCTCGTCTGGGTGTGTGTGTGCACGTGCGTGCACATGCACACACATGCATGTGCTTGGGATTGAACCCAGGGCCCTAAACATGCTAAGCATGCACTCTACTAGTAAGCCACATCCCCAGTTCTTTTTATTTTTTGAGACAGGGCTTGCTAAGTTACCAAGGCTGGCCTTGAACTTGGGAGATTGCAGGCCTGTGCCCTTGTGCTTAACTGGTTTATTTTCTTATTATGACTTGTTAATTTTTTTTTTTTTGCAATTTCAGTTTTTATTATCTCTATATCTATTTATCATTAACATAACACCAAATTGCCTTACAGAAATATTATAAAAGCTTCCTTTAATTTTAACAGTGTTCAAAAGTCCACATTTCCCTATCTCTGTATAGTCCTCCTCAGCACTATCACTCATTTTAAACATGGGCAGTCCTTAGCAAGAAAAGTGAAGCAGGAGGCATCACAGTACCAAACCTTAAACTATACTACAGAGCCATAGTAACAAAAACTAGCATGGTATTGACACCAGAACAGACATGTAGACCAGTGGTACAGAATAGAAGACACAGAGACAAACCCGCATGTATACAGTTATCTCATACTAGACAAAGGCGCCAAAAACATTTCTTGGAGAAAAGACAGCCTCTTCACCAAATGGTGCTGGGAAAACTGGGAATCCATATGTAACAAAATGAAACTAAACTCCTATCTCTCACCCTGCACAAAACTCAACTCAAAGTGGATCAAAGACTTAGGTACTAGAACAAAGACCCTGGGCCTAATAGAAAAAGTAGGCCCAAGTCTTCACCATGTTGACTTAGGAATTGACTTCATTAACAAGTCTCCTGAAGTGCAAAGAGTGAAATCAAGAATCAATAAATGGGATGGATCCAAACTAAAAAGCTTCTTCACAGTGAAGAGAGAGCCTATAGAATGGGAGAAAATCTTTATAACATGCACCTCAGATAGAACATTGATCTCCAGGATATATAAAGAACTCAAAAAATTCAACACCAAAAAAAACCCCAAATAACCCAGTCAATAAATGGGCCAAGGAACTGAACAGAAACTTTACAGAAGAAATACAATCAATCAATAAATACACAAAAAAATGTTCAACATCTCTAGCAATTAGAGAAATGCAAAGCAAAATTACTCTAAGATTTTATCTCACTCCAGTCTGAATGGCAGTTATCAAAAACATAAGCAAGAATAAATGTTGGCGAGGATGTGAGGGAAAAGGTACACTCACACATTGCTGGTGGGACTGCAAATTGGTGCAACCATTATGGAAAGCAGTATGGAGATTCCTCAGAAAACTTGGAATGGAAGCACCATTTGACCCAGTTATCACACTCTTTGGTTTAAACCCAGAGGACTTAAAGATCGGCATACTACAGTGATGGAGACACATCAATGTTTATAGCAGCTCAATTCACAATAGCTACACTATGGAACCAACCTAAATGCTTTTCAGCAGATGAATGAATAAAGTAAATGTGGTATATATACATAATGAAATATTACTCAGTCTTAAAGAAGAATAAAATCATGGCATTTGCAGGTCAATGGATGGAGATGGAGAATATCATGCTAAGCGAAATAAACCAATCCTCCAAAACCAAAGGCCGAATGTTTTCTCTGATATGCAGATGCTAATTCACAATAAGGGGGTGCTAGGGAAAAATAGAGGTACTTTGAATTAGGCAGAGGGGAGTGAAGGGAGGGGAGCGGGTACAGGGGTAGAAAGAATAGTAGAATGAATCAGACAGTATTACCCTACGTACATATATGATTACATGATCAGTGTGATTCTACATTATGTACAATCAGAAGAATGAGAAATTATACTCCATTTATGAATGATATGTCAAAATGCATTCTGTTATAGATAACAAATTAGAACAAATTTTTAAAAAATCACCCTGATAGAAAAGGACAAGGGCATGGACAGGGAATTCCTAAATTTGCACAAAGAGGTGTTAATTAGAAGAATTAAGAATTTTATATATTTGCGTGGGCTCTCTCTCGTCCAGCGAGGAGGTCCACAGAACTGGGTAGAGGAGAGTGTGGCTGCGGGGTCACGGATCAAGACCTCTGGAGACCAAGCTAGAAGCAGGTCTGATTTTATTGCATATAACATTTTATTGCATATAACCATGCATATAACAGTAGCTAAGCAGATCATAGGCAGCCACCAATACAATTTCTTCCAACTGTACTTGAGGCAACCAATCAAGGAGCAGGCCATGGAGCGAGTAGTTACACACAGTCTTATGCCCAGGGCTGTGCCTACAGGTAAGTGGTTTGCCACTCAGGTGCCCTTAACATATGTCATGTAGGAAGTACTCCATGCACTTGTCCCCACACATACTGTCTTTGAGTTTTGTAAAGGTTGAGAGTTAGGGGTTTAGTTTCATTTTGATACATATGGATTTCCAGTTCTCCTAGGACCACTTGATGAAGAGGCTGTCTTTTCTCCAATCAATGTTTTCAGCACCTTTGTCTTGTATGAGATAACTGTATATATGTGGGTTTGTCTCTGTGTCTTCTATTCTGTACCACTGGTCTACATGTCTGTTCTGGTGTCAATACCATGCCAGTTTTTGTTACTATGGCTCTGTAGTATAGTTTAAGGTTTGGTACCGTGATGCCTCCTGCTTCACTTTTCTTGCTAAGGATTGATTTGGCTATTCTGGGTCTCTTATTTTCCAAATGAATTTCAGGAGTGCTTTTTCTGTTTCTATGAAGAATGTTGTTTATTTTCTTATTGTGACTTTTATAATATATTATGGATACCATCCTTATATTAGACATGTGTTAAGCAAATATCTTTTCTAAATCTTAGGCTTGTCTTCATTTTCTTAAATACCTTTTTATTTGGGGGCAGTGCTAGGGATGGAACCTAGGACCTTGCACATAATAATGTAAGTGCTCAACAGCTGAGCTATATCTTCAGCCCCTTAAATATCTTTGGAAGAGCAAAAATTTTATTTATTTTTGAGACAGGATCTCACTATGATGCCCAGGCAGGCCTTGAACTTAGAACCCTCCTGCCTTGGCTTCCTGAGTTGCTATGATTACAGGTATACAACACTTTGCACAGCTAAAATTTTAATTTTGGAAATTAGATGATTTTTTTTTTTTTTTGCAGTGGTAGGGATTGAACCCAGGGTCTCACATATGCTAGGCAAGCTCTACCACTGCAATATGTCCCCAGCCTAGAAATTTTAATTTTTTTAATATTTTTTTTTTTAGTTTTAGGTGGACACAATATCTTTATTTTATTTTTATGTGGTGCTGAGGATCAAACTGAGTGCCTCATGCATGCAAGCTGAGCACTCTACCACTGAGCCACAACTCCAGCCCAAAAGTTTTAATTTTAATGAAGTTGTTTATCAACTTGTTTTTTTATGGTTGATGTATTTTGTGTGTTAAAAAATCTCTGCCTAACTCAAACTTGCCAACATTTTGTTCCAGATGTTTTATGTTTTGAGATTCTATATTTGTCTATGACCCATTTCAAGTGCTATAGATTGAATTGTTTTCCCCAAAAATTCACTTAAAAAAGCCTCATCACTGATGTGACCATGTTGGAAGACCAGGCCTGTCACAGGTAACTGGTATTAAATGAGGGCCTAAGGGTGGGGCCTGACCCATAGGGTCCGTGTCCTTATAAGACCCCAGAGAGGGCACGCGTATTCTCTCACCTTGTGCAGAGGAAAGGCCATGAGATGACAGCAAGAAGACAGCTGCCTAGAAGCCAAAAGAGTAGTCCTCGGGACAAAGCCTACGCTGCCTGCACTTTGCTCTCAGATTTCGCAGCCTCCAGAACTACGGGAGGTGAGTTTCTGTCTGCTTAAGCTGCCCAGTCTTTGGTATTATGTGCAGGCAGCCTGAGCAGACTAAGATCGTGAGAGTCAAGAATTTTTTTCATGTTGCATATACTTGTCTGAATTTTTCCAGCAGTATCTGTTGGGAATGATGATCTTTTCCCCTTTAATTGCCTTTGCAACTTTGTTGAAATCAGCTGATCACATGAGTGAGAGAATCTATTCTACCCATTGCTCTGTGTCTCCACCCTTTTATCCACACATAGACCAAGGATGCTTTGTTGAAAAGGGTAAGTTTCGAACTCTGTTCTTCATTTTCAGAACTATCATTCAAGTTCTTTTGCTTTTCTCATAAATTTTGGATTTGATTTGTGAATTACTACCAAGAAGCCTGTTGATTTTGATGATTAATGTAGAGAGAACTGATGTCCCAGCAACACCGAGTCTTCACATCCATGAACATCACATAGAAACGCTCCACGTATTTAGGTTTTCTGATTCCTCTTATGAATGTTTTCTAACTGATAGCACACACATCCTAAGTGAAGACTCTAAGTAATTCCATGGTTGTGGTCTACTTTCATGAGCCCTTTGCTTCCACTTCAGCCACTCACTGCCAGCCCAGAGTCACACATTGACCTTTGTGTACTGGCCTTACATCCTGTGAGCCCGTTACACTCACTAGTTTCAGCAACTTTTACAACAGACTCTTTGGGACTTTTCGCACAGGTAGTCATGCCAATGGTGTACACAGGGACTTCCACTTCTCGCTCTCATTCTTCTTCTTGCCTTATCACAGTGACTGAGACATCAAGTACCACATTGAACATAGGTGGTGACTGCAGATCTCTGCTTTGTTCCTGATCCTAGGAGAGAATCTGTCTTTCTTTGCTTAAATATGGCATTAGCTGAAGTTTTCCCATAGATAACCTTTATCATTGTGGGATGATATGTTAGGCTTGAAGGAGGTTTCTTTCTGAGCTTACATAGAAATTTTATCATGAACTAATATTACATTTTGTCAAATGCTTTTTCTCTGTGACTACTGATACCATACAGTTTTAATTGTTTAATATGGTAAATTACATTCATTGAGTTTTGAACACCAAACCAGCCTTGCATTCCTGGAATAAACCCCAACTATATCGCCATGCACTGTCTTCTTTTATGTATCGCTAAATTCTGTTTGATAAAGTTGTGTTGAAGATTTCTATATCTCTGTTCGTGAGGCATATGGGTCTATAAATTTATTTTTGTGTTATATCATTGATTTTAGGATCAAAGTAAAGCTTATTTAAAATAGGGTGGGAAATACTCTCTCTTTTGTATTTTCTGGAGGAGTCTATAGGATTGACCACAGTCTGAACATTTCTCACTGAATGTTTAGTAGACTGACCAGTGCCACCATCTAGGCCTGGAATTTCTCTGTTGGAAGGCTCTTACTATTAGTTTACTTAACACAAATAGCATCACTGAGGTTATCTACACTTGAAAGAGCTCGGTAGTTTGTGTTCTCAAGGAATTTTTCCATTTCATCTAAGTTGTTGAATTCACTGACACGATGTCGACCATAACATTCCATTGCTATCCTTTTCCTGTCAACAGGATCCACAGTGATGCCCTTCTTTTATTCCTTACATTGGTTATCTGCAGCTTCTCTCTTCATCAGAGGAAAAAGAGAGGACCATCAACTGTGCTGGTTTTCCCCTGATCATTCAGGTTGTCATGCTGAAGGGCAGACACAGACCAGGTCAAAGGCTGCAGCAACACATCAAGAGTTGACAGGCTGGGACCAGGAGCTGGCAGTTGGCAGAGAGATAGAAGTCAACACTTCCTGGATATATTTTGAAGGCAGAGTCAAGAAGATATGATAAGAGATCAAACACAAATCCAAAATTAAAAGGAGAAACGGCAACAAGGATGATTCCAAGGTTTGGCTATGGAGCAGGATGAATAGTTCTCCACTGATGAGGCCAGGAGACTGTGAGACCTGGAGCTAAGTTCATGGGAGTCAACTGCGCAGCACTGACTGGGCTTCCCGGTGACACAGTGACTTGAGGGACACTGGGGTGGACCAGAACGCAAGACTGAGTTCCTAACATTCAAAGCCCTGGGAATAGGTGAGGTGGTGAAGGAGCAAGTAGAGACGATGCTTTTGAGGCAAAGAGAATGCCTGGAAGCATACTGCCATTCAGAGTGAGGACGGCAAGGAAAAAATGAGAGATGTAAAAGGTTTCAAGCAGAAGGGAGTGGGAACGGAGGAGGGCTGCAGCAGGGCCACCAGGTGAGCACTGAAAACTGACCTCTGGGTTCTTCAACATGACACAGATCCAACAGAGTGGGCCATGAGCCCAAGTGTGGACTGGAAAAGAGAACCAGAGAGCAGAGACCAGCACAGGGAGCTGGCTGCCAAGGGGGAAGGAATCAACAGAGAGGAGAGAGCAGAAGCCTTTAAAGGAAGGAGAAACGGATACAAGTAACCCAGGAGAGGGAAAGTCCACCAGGCCAGAGCTAACACATGTGTGTGAGGTCCCTGAGGAGTGGGACCTGGTGTGCAGGGGGCTGGCCTCAATGTCTCCCAGCAGGAAAGGGCAGAGCCCCAGGGTGGATGCAGGGCGGGGCAGGGACAGCAGGTCCCATCTGGTGGCTTCAGGCTCTCTGTGAAGGGGAAGGGAGCAGAAGGCACATGCAGCCTGGGCTGGGCCATGTCTGGCCACCACTGCTGGCGGTGCCTTGGCCTCCTGCCTGAAGATGGGGCCACTCCATTGCTCACGTGTGGACACTACCAGGAGCGAGAGCTGCTGCTGGGTACAGCTGTCCCTCCAGACAGAGCCGCCTCCCCACTCTTCCCTGCAGATCACCTGGGGTTGGTTCTCTAGGCAGTGGTCATGGTCTGCCCTCCCTCCTCTGAGACCTCACCTACCTGGGGCCAGCTTGATCTCCAGTGCAGTTCGAATGAGGGCCATCAGCGTGGATGTGAAGTGCACAGTCATGTCCTCACTGGAGATGGGCATGTTCATGCGAACCAGGCGCTGGGGAGGAGTGGGGGCAGGTCAGGGCCAGGTGCGATGGGGTCACCCCACCCTAGGACTATGCCGTGCTCAGAGTCCACGGAGGCCTGCTGAGCTCCCTGAGGTGGTCCCTGCAGGTACCTAGGCCAAGCGAGTCTGGGTGGATGGGAGTTTTGCCAGCATTCACACTCACCCTCGGCCCTACCCTCATCTGAGCTAAGGATTCTCCTGGCTGTAGAAAAGTGGGGACTCGAGTAAGGATGTGGGGCCAGGAGCCAGGGCCTTCGGGGAAAACAGGGACACTCTCAGCCAGAGGGATCTTTGTCCACTGCCCAAGGATAGAAAAAGGGACTGTGGCCTTGGCTAAGGGAGGTCCGAGACAGAGGCCTCAAGGAGGGTTCACAGACAGGAGGGGGCTCCTATCCTGCACTCTGTCATCTCGCCTCCTTCTGTGTAGCTCGGTGATCTGGACAAGAGGTGATGGCCCTGAGTGTTGCTCTGAGACCCAGATGGCATTGAGCACCCCTCAAGGGGTGACTTTAACTCAGGCCCATAAGGGCTGCACCTCTTACCATCCAGCTCAGTGCCATCAGAAGGCAGAGAACATCTCAGCTCAAGGCAGCAAGAGGAGTCCTCAAGACCAGCTCCTTCCAGTCAGAAGGACCCAGAACTGAGGGCACTGCATAGGGCCTCTGGCTCCTCCAGCCACAGCTCGGGTGGCCAGGAACACTCTCTCCCCATCCCCGTGTTGAGTGGGCCCTTTCCCTCTCCTCAGTTTTTAGGGCAGAGCAGTTGGAGACAGGCACATTGGCAGTATGGTCCTCTGGGCTGGGCCCATAGCTGACCAGAGCCTCAGGCACTGAGAGCCAAGGAGGCCTAGAGGGAAAATGGGGGATTGGGTGCATCTGGGGTGCTACATGGAGCCCACAAGCACCCTGACCACGCTGTCCCCTGCCCACGATGGGGGCTGCGGTCAGGAACTCCTTGCTGGGGTGTGTACCCTATGGTAGCACAGTCCTCTAGTCCCTTCCCTGGGGAGGCTACGCAGCCCTGTCCCCAGCATCCTGGCCCTGCATTCTGTGGCCTCAGAGTGACAGAGGTGGGGGTGCTGAAGACACAAGCCAGACGTTGTCCCCCGAATGCTGGCAAAGCTCCACTTGGCACATCCAGCCATGGTGTCAGGACCTCACACAGCAGGTGTGCTGTACACCAGGAAAAACCTGCTTCCCAGAGCATGGCGTCCCTGCAGACCGGCACCGATGGCAGTGCGAGAGGCCAAGGAATTCCTCTCCCAGGGAGGGGAGTCGGGATGGGAGTGAAAGAGGAGCAAGCAGATGGTTTCCCAGAGGGGAGAGCTCCGTCCAGGGCGCTTGAGGGCTGCACTCACCAGGGATCCCACTACCTGCCCAGGGCCCCCAAGGGCCAGGGACCTCTGAGAAGTATAAGGGCAAGGTCAGGGCAAACAGGTATCAGCTCCCTCCCCAGCTCCCCAGGGCCATTCGTTCCCACTCTGAAGCCTTCCAGGGTCTCACCACACCCAAAACCTCGGAGTCAGGTGGCAAGGCTGGGCAGGGCCTCACAGCCTGCCACCCAGCCTGGTGTCGATGTGGACAGAGCTCTCCCTCCTGGGGTCACAGCTACAGCCTTGCATGCAGGGCCTCTGGCAGACACAACCCGCATGCGAGTCAGGGGTGGGGAGGGGCCGAGGAAGACACCAGAGGCATCTGTGTGTGGCTGGGAGGAGCTGCTCAGCTCCCACAGGCTGCTCTGAATCAGGTGGCAGATGAAGACCTAGAATGGGGCACAGAGACAGGGTGGACAGGAGACACCCAGCGAATTGGGGAAACTCTGTGAGAAGCTCCCTTAGACAGAGGGAGACACAGGCCAGTCCTGTTTGCTGGAAGCAGTGGGGCCCCGAAGGGGCCCAGAAGGGGTGGGTGATTGATGATGGTACGGGCAGGGACAGCGGGCTTGGCCTGCCCAGCCCCAGGAGGGAGGCCAGGAGACACCCTTGGTCTATCCCTTCCTTACAGTTGGGCCACCTTGACTCCGGGCCCTGAGAACGTGCTTCTCCTGCAGTGGCCGCTGAAACCCCATGATTGATGGCAAAATGCCCCTCTACACCCTTTCTTTCTTGAAACCACAGTGCTTCCCTCCCACCATGGAGCACAGGAGCCTCTGGAGACTGTAGCCTGGCCTGGGAACCTGTACTTAAAAGAGCTCGGCAGGCAGGTGTGTGCAGAAGCACCAGAGGTCCTGCAGTTCCCACGTGCACCCAGGGCCTGACCTGAGGACCTGACAATATCACCCACACTAGAGCCCAGGAAACAGGGCAGCAGAGTGGCTCTGAGCCCAGAAAAAAAACAACCTCTGTCCAAGAAGCTGGTCTGTCCCCTCATTCCTAGGAAGGGAAAGGCAGGGTGAAGGGCAGGGAGTGACCTAAACTCTGGCTCCATCTTCCTGAGCCTCTCTGGGGCTGTCAGCAGAGGGGGCAGCCAGCGCTGTGTACCCTGGGCCAGTGCAGAGACATGGTGGTGGCCATGTCCCCTTGTCTGGGATAGGAGCAGAGAGGGCATGGGGTAGAGGAGACAGGAACAGGGAGGCAGCCGGGTGCAGTCAGCCAACAAGCCCTGAGGAAGCAGACAGGAGAGCCCAGGAGCACCCTGTGGCTGCAGGCCGGGCAGGCCCAGCCCTGGCACAGACAGCTCTGGGGTGCAGGCTCAGGGTCTACCTTGTATGCAACTCGAGCAGGGCACTTCTTCCCCAGCCCCAGAGGCGGGGACATGTGCTTCAGCATCTCAAACATGTCATTGTAACTGATGCGCCCACTGGAAACCCGTCCCAGAGAGGCCCAGGCACAGTGGGTGGTCCACGGGAGGAGGCACAGCAGGAGGGGCAGAGCAGGGAGCAGGGGCAGGGAAGAAGCAGACAAGAAAACAGATCCAGTTAATCAGTGTCCGGTTAGATGCCCACAACCAAGAGGCAAAGTGAGGGCTCTCTCTGCTTGACTGGACCCTGCGGCCCCACCCCCAGCCTCACCTCCTCACTCCAGCCCCACGCAGGACAGCGGGCAGGGTGACGTCTGAGCTAATGAACATGGAGGGAAACGGCTGCATCGGGGCGGCTTTGGGCTGTGAATTTCTGGTTTACTCTTTTAGAACACAGATAAGGCCAAATCAGAAAGCGCTGTTTCACCATGCGGGAAGAGCTGCGGAGTGCTGTGGAGACAACGCTGTGGCTGAGCCACAGCTGCTACGGCCACTGCCGCAGCAGTCAGATTGGCTCCCAGGTGAGACCAGAGGCTAGAGTGAGGAAAATCCGCGACAGACCAGGAAACTAGAGAGGGAGTCTGGAAGCTCTATAGCCAAATTCGACCCTGGGCCAAGTCCTGCTCCAAGCCCAGAGACGCCCGAGGCCAACCCGGGCAGGGCTGCTGCTGGGGTCAGGGCTGGGTAGGGAGGAGACTGAGGTGGGGAGCAGCTGGGCAGGCATGGCCTGGTGCCACTCTTGCACCGCCTGACAGCGTAAGTCCCACCAACAGAGAGGCAAGCCTCCTGGTGGGCCTGGAACCCAAGGCTTGGACTCAGGGAGGTGTCTGAGGCTTGTGATGAAGTGTTCCCCAATCAGAGAGGCCACTGGGTCTGGGGCCTCCCTCAGCCCTTGGGTGCCTGCTCCCAGGCTTGGGGTCCCAGAGGCACAGCAGGTTCAGACCCAGCCTCTTCCTGGCAGGTGGGTCTGCCCAGCACTGCTCTCCTCCCACAGTTCTACCCCAGGGGCTCCTCCGCTGTGCTGAGCAGATCCACCTAGAGGCAATGCAAGTGGGCTTGTCTTTGGGCCCCACTCTGCCTCTGCCTCCCCCCAACCCCCAGAGAACCAGAAACCTCATAGGAACCAGAGGGGCAGCTGCTCCTGTTTCCTAGGGTCCAAGCTCCCTCCCACGGGCCCTCAGCCTCTGGCCTATCTGACCGTCAGCCCACCCACGAGAGCCTGGAGGAAAAACCCGGGTGAGACGGCTGCATCCTGGTGCAGAACCTGGCCCCACCCAGTGGCTGGTCCTGGCTGACATGGCCTGGCCAGAAAGCCTTCTGTGCACTGTCTCCAAAAGCTGCCTGCCCCCAGCCAGCTGGAGGGATCAGGGAGATTGACAGGGAACCAAAGCATCAAGGAGGCCAGAGTGCGGGGCAGGGCAGGGCAGAAGGAAGACAGGTGAGGTGTCATCATTCCCAAACCAGGCAGGGAGTGTGTGCTGTGTTTGCGATTCGGGCAGGGAAGTATGTTGGATGGAGGCTCTGAAGTTGCAAACCTTGTAGGCCAACCTACGAGGGCAGTTCTTCCCTAAGCCAACGGGTGGCGCAATACAACGCAACAAACTGTACATATCCTTATAATGAATCCGGCAACTGGAAAGGAAATGTCACAGGTTATGGCAACAAAGGCAGGGTGCAGCCCATCCCGCCCGCCCACCCAGCAGGAGGGGAGGACGTGGTCTTGAGCAGTCCTGAAGGAGGCGGGAGTGCAGCTGGGTAGGTCAACTGCTGCGGGCCTGGGGTTTGGAGCTCCCCAGGAGGTGTGTCAATCCCAAGATAAATTCCGGAGCCCAAGTATTCTGCAAAGGTAGAACACATCCACACCCACAGGCCCACGCTGAGCCCCCGTTCTGCACACACTGCTCCCTCCCCGTGCTTGGTGGGGCTCACCTGGGCCTGCCATGCCCTCCCTGTCTCTGTCTGCCCCTCTCACTCCCTGAGTGCTGGGGCCTCTCTCCACAAGTTTCTTTCTACCCTGGCCCCTTCTGGTTCCCCATCACAGCAACCGGAGGAAAAACCCGGATGAGATAGCTGTGTCCTGGGGCAGATGTCCCCTGACAGTCCCCATCTCACCGACACACTGTGTGTTGCCCTGGAACCTGCTGGTCCATCTAAGGACACCCTTCTCCAGGGCCAGCAACCCTGGGCCACCACTGTTGCCCTCCTCTCCTATGCTATAGTCCCCTTTTTCCAATCAGTTCCAAGTCGTGTCAAATTTCTTCTGGAAGAAGAAGAGAAACCTTCACTCTGGCTTCCCCCAAGGTGGCTTGCTCACCTGTTGGACCCTAGTTACCATTAGAGGGTGCTGGGTACATGACAGATTTTTGGCCTCAGGACTACCCTGCCTATCAAATCAATCAGATGCCACTAGAGGAAACATTGGGGCCTGATACTATCAGTCCCCAATTCAAAAGTTTGCCCACTGTCTACAAAAAAAAAATATGGAAGCAACTTGCTCAACCCAAATTTCAAGCCCTGTCTCAGCCATCCCAGACTCCTTCCAGGCCCTCTGTAATGCATTCTCCACTCCAGCCTGGCACAACCCTCCTGCTCTTCCCACACCTCTGCTCCCACCCTTCCCTCTCTTCCACCCATCTTGCTCAAGTGGTATACCACCTTTCCTCCTCAGAAACGCCTGGCCTCGAGTGAAGGCCATGGCCTCCCACAGTGTAGCCTGGATGCTGCTCTGAGACATGTGCCTGCTTCCTCTTTGGACCCAGCCCAACACACAGCTACACTCAGGAAACGTTCACTGGCAGAGGGGTGAACATAAAACAAGCAGACAGATCACTCCAAGAAATGTGACTGTGGTTCTCCTCTCGAGTCTCCACAGCTCACCACAAGTGCTAAGGCAACAAAAGAGGCTGAGGAAAGGCAGTGCCAGAAATCAACAACCCATGCCTTCCTTGCCTCCCACAGCATGCACGCGCTCACACACATGCACACACAGCCATGTGCATACAACACGTAGTGAACTCACACACCTGCACTCACAGCATGTGCATGAACCTGTGAACACCCCTCACGTGCACACAAATATAGGCATGTACACACAAAGATGCAGCTCCCTTGCACACATACACACACATACTCTCACAATCACATGTATGCCCCAAACATGCACATGTACACACATTTGTGTGAACACACATTACATACATATTATACATGGGCTCACACATGCACACAAATATACCTGTGCATCTGCACAACGAACACAAGTCTGTGCTTGTGTATACAAACCTAGCCACACATGTGCATATACATGCATACACAAATGTTGGGAAATTTAACAAAGTTTTGTTACAGATTCAAAGTTTCTCTCAAATCAGGAGGAGACCAGGGAAATAAAGATGACTACTCGCCTGAATCTGTTGTGGAGGCTACTGAAGACCAAGGTTCTCTCTCCTCTACCCAGAGGTGGATCCAGACACAGGCTGCCTGGTCACAGCTTCTGGGCTGTCTGCCTCCTCGGGCAGTCTAGAGGCACTAGGCACACATGGGAGCAGTCCCATGTGTTGCCTAGAGAGCGTGCCTGCCCCTCGGGGTTCCTGGGTCTTATGTGTCATTTATGCCCCACTGGGGCATGGCTCGTGCTCTGCTAGCTACTCCTCCACAGGACTTTCTTTACCATATCCCAACCACCCACACCTTCCAGAGCCCCATGTTCTTTTCCCTGGAATCTGAGAGAGAGTCTGAGCTCTGCTGCACACAATCACAAAGCTGCGTGGGCCCACATCCACTTTTGCTTCTGCTCTTGCCTGCCGTCACCTGTGGAGGACCTGGCTGTGGCCTCCCTGTGGCTGGCTTCCTCCTTCAGTGCAGACCACATCACATAAGCATGCTCTGCATTATCTTGTTTGAGTTTTGCAGTACCGAAGGTTGAACTCAGGGGTGCTCTACTACTGAACGACATCCCCAGCCCCCAATCTGAGACAGGGCCTTGCTAGGCTGGCTTTGAACTTGTGATCCTCCTGCCTCAGCCCCCTGAGCTGCTGGATTACAGGAGTGCATCCGGCAAAGTATCTGTTTTCTGCAACACTCTCCTTCTGGGAAAACATCCAGAAATGGCAGTGACACCTGAGGCCACCAGGCCTGGATGACTTTCCTGGAGCTGTCCTAAACCATGCCTAAGGTAGAATCTGCCTGCCCTGCCCTGTGTGACAAGGCTCAGTCTCCTGGCCACAGACCCGAAGCCTGTGTATTCTAGTAAGAATCTTGGGCATAGAGGACAAAGATACGGGTGCACCAGCAACACAAGGTTCTCCAAAGCCGGGGAAATGGGCATGGGCACCACTGAATGCACATAGCCACTGCTGTGCTGTGAAAATGCTGCTCCTGTACTGTGAAAATCCACAAACCTCTCCTTAAGATGGAAAATATACAAGGAGATGCTGTGGTCTTAGAGAAGCCTGGACAGGAGCGGCCAGTGTCTCAGAGTCTCTAGACACTGGTGGCTATGGGATTTGCCCAGATGAGGAGGCTTCAAGTCGTACCCCCTGTGTCCTTGCTGTGATGGGGGGTGCTCCCCAGAGGCCAAGGGAGATGGGATGAAGGAGTTCCATCAAGCCCCAAGGTAGGGAAAACTTGGCTCCAGTTAAGGAAAAGCAGGCAGAGCCCTAGGAGATCCATGGAGTGCAGAACAACAGCACAGGGGGCTGGCCACCTCCTCCAGGCTCTCTGCCCATGTGAGGCAGAGGTGGTCGGGCAGGCAGCTGCCCCACTGCACAGTTCTGTCATCCCCACAGGGCACAGGAAGTGAGTGAGCATCAACCACCCATTGACAACCACCCATCACAGCATGGCTCCTGAGCACTCAGGGTAGAAAGGCACAGGCAGGCCTCCCAGACACTCCCCTGTGTCCTATCTTGCAGGGGACAGCCTTCAGGCACTACTGTCTGAGTGAGTAAGTAAGTGAATAAGTCAGAGAGGGAGTGAGCAGGTGAGTGAGGGAGCAGGTGAGGGAGGGAGGGAGGGAGCAGGTGAGGGAAGGAGGGAGGGAGCAGGTGAGTGAGGGAAGAAACAGGTGAGGGAGGGAGGGAGGGAGCAGGTGAGGGAAGGAGGGAGGGAGAAAGTAAGGGAGGGAGAAAGTAAGTGAGGGAGGGAGTAGGTGAGTGAGAGATAGAAGGGGCAGGTATGTGAGGAAGGGAGCAGGTGAGAGAGGGAGGGAGCAGGTGAGTGATCAGGTAAGTGAGGGAGGGAGCAGGTGAATGAAGGAAGGAGGGGCCAGGTGAGTGAGGGAGAAAGCAGGTGAGAGCCTGGTACTCTGCCTGCCTTCCTGACTGTGGTCTTGTCCTAGGGTCACAGCACAGCATGGGTGTGCAGGGCTCTTTCATGGAGCAGGGTCTCCAATGACTTCACCTTTGGACCAAACCCTCCCCATCAGAGCCTTGCTCCACGTGGAAAACAATCACACCTCTTTTATGTAACATGGTAAACCTTCCATGGTAAAGGGTCTTAAACGTACTAGAGCCTTCCTGGTAGCTCCCTTGTTTTCAATAGAAGCTCACCAAGTACCCATTATGTGCAACCAGGGCTGGGGCAGAGGTACACCTCGGCTTCTATTCCCAAGGGAGATGGCAGAGAGGAAGACCCCTGGGCCCTGCGCGTGGGGTCCCTAAGACCCCACATTACTTTTGTTCTCAAAGCTCTCCAAGCCTCACAGCATGTGGGGCCATGCTGTCTCCTCCCCGTGCACCCCTGACATGATAGGCCTTCGGAAAAGCAAGAAAGCCCGTGCACTAGGAGCACCAGCCTCACAGGTCCCCTGGGCACAGCCAAACTGAGGCTTCAAAGTCCATGTCTCTGCCCAGAGCTGCATCAAAGTACGTAAGACCAAAAAGAAAGAACCACTGAGGGGACATCAGCACCATCCTGGGCACCAACCAACACTTGAAGGGGCACTCAAGTGAGACATGTCCAAGGCCACCCACCCTGTCCTGGCAGCCAGGGGTGGGGACACCCCTGAAACCACAGAACACTGGGGCTCACTCACCACGCAGCTGGGTCGTACTCAGCCCAGACCCGGATGAACTCGTCCAGGTGGTGAGGCCCAAGGATGGAAGAGTCTCGCGTTAGGTACTCAAAGTTGTCCATGATCACAGCCACAAATAGATTTAACATCTGCCGGACAGAAAGAAGAGGTGATAGGGAGACTGCAGCCTGCCCTCTTGCCTGCCCTCATCTTCCAGCCAGTCTGTGTATGGGAACCCTGAAGACAGTAATGATCACTCTGCTTCAACCAGCTCCACACAAGACTGGCTCCTACCTTGGACTGGGGATGCCAGTCTTGCACTGGGACTGCTGGGTCTTCCTCGGCCTCCAGGGCTCTCAATCCTGCACATTTAGTCCCCAACACTAGTCTGCTGGCAGCTCTGCTCTCTCCTTCTATTGCCTTTTCCTAATTTAGGTCCCATAATCTCCTGCCTATCATCCACCCTGCCATCCAGGGTGTCATTTGCCCAATACTACCATGGTCACCATCCCCTCAGGTGGCCTTCCCTGAAAGCAGTGATTTCAGGGAGTTAGGAGTTTGCGCACCACAGTCAGCAGCTTGTGGGGATTTGCTCCTAATTAAGTTGAAATTCACTTAATATGCAATTCATCATTTTAAAATGTATGATTCAATAGCATTTAATGCAATCACCATATTGCACCACTATTTTCTCCAAATCTTAAAAAAAAAAAAAAGCATTATATCACACTTGAAAGACACTCAACACCCACTGAGTAATCATCCCTCATTCCTCCCTCCCCCATCCCTGGCAACCACCAATCTCCTTCTGCCTCAATAGATTTGCTTATCCTGGTTATTTCCTATGAAAGGAATCACAAAATATATGATCTTTTATTTTTTCTGATATAATTAATTTTAATCAATTTAAACAATGCTAAATTTGCTCTAATATATCTTTCGTTTTTTATTTTATTGATACATCATTGTTTTACATAATAGTAGGTTTGTTGTCACATGTTTGTACATGCATACAGTAACAATATAATTTCCCTAGTATTTTCCCTTTGTCTCCTTCCTCTCTCCCCTGGTTCCTTTCCTCTACTTTACTGATCTCCCTTTGATTTTCATGAGACCCCCACCATCACTTTTTTTCCCTTTATCCTCTAGCTTCCATATATGGAAGAAAACATAGGACACTTGACCTTCTGAGTTTGGCTTATTTTACTTAACATAATGTTCTCAGTCCCATTCATTTTTCTTCAAATGACAAAATTTCATTTTTCTTTATGGTTGGATAAAACTCCATTGTGTGTGTGTGTATCATACTTTCCATATATATATACCATATTTTACACACACACACCATATTTTCCTTATTTTTTCATCTGTCAATGGACACCCAGGCTGGTTCCATAGTTTGGCTATTGTGACTTGTGCTGCTATAAACATGGTTGCATATTTTTTTAAATCTTTATTTTATTTATTTTTATGTGGTGCTGAGGATCGAACCCAGGCCCTCGCAAGTGCTAGGCGAGCGCTCTACCGCTGAGCCACAGCCTCAGCCCCAAACATGGTCGCATATTTATCACTGGAATATGATGACTTTAATTCTTTATACCAAAGAGTGGTCTAGCTGGGTTGTATGGGAGTTCCATGCCTAGTCTTTTGAGGAAACTCCATACTGATTTCCATAGTGGTTGTACTAATTTATAGTCCTACTAAGAGTGTAAAAGTGTCCCTTTTTTTCTGCATCCTCTCCAGCATTTGTTATTTGTATTCTTAATGGGTGTCATTCTAACTGGAATGAGATGAAATCTATCTACTTTTGATTTGATAAATATGTTGAACACTTTTTCATATATTTGACCATTTATATTTACTCTTTTGAGAAGTGTCTATTTAGCTCATTGGCCCATTTATTAATTTTTTTTCCTTTGGTGTTAAGCTTTTTGAGTTCTTTGTATATTCTGGATATTAATCTTCTGTCAGATGAGTAGCTAGCATAGATTTTCTCCCATTCTATATATTCTCTCTTCACATTCTTATTTTCTTGGATCCATCGATAAATATAGGGAATGCTTTCGGCTTTCCCCACTCACTGTGGAGTTGGCTTGGGTCGGTCATAGATAGCCTTTGTGATGTGGAAGTAAGTTCCTTTTCTTACGTGGGCAGGCACTCATAGCTATAGACTTTCCTCTTATACCCGTCTTCACAGTGTCCCAGGGGTTCTGGTATATTGTATCACTATTCTCATTTGGTTCTAAGATAAAAATTTCTCTCCTGATTTCTTCTATCACTCATTCATTGTTTAATCTCCATGTTTTTATGGTTTCTGTAATTTTTTCTTGGTATTGATTTCTAATTGCATTCCATTATGACCTGATAAGATGAATGGAATTATACAATTTTTATGTATTTGTTAAGATGGCTTTGTGCCCTGAAATATGGTCAGTTTTGGATAGGGTTCCATAAGCAGCTGAGAAGAAAGTGAATTTGGCTGTTATTGAGTAAAATATTCCACAGATGTGTGTTAAGTCCTTTTGATTTATATGTTTTTAGAGCCAAAGAGTCTTTACTGAGTTTATGTCTGGATGATTTATCTATTGGTGAGAAACACATGTTGAAATCACCTAGTACTGGGGTCTATCTGAGTCTTTATGTTGAGTGGTATCTATTTTATGTGATTAGGTGCACCAACATTTGGGGTATAAATATTTAATATTGTTATATATTTTCTTGTTGGATTGAAATTCTCTTTATCTCTTCAGATTATTTTGACTTGAAGTCTGCTTTGTCAGATATGAGAGTAGTTACTCCTGCTTGTTTTCAGGGTCCATTTTTGTGGAATATAATTTTTCATCTTTTTACTTTCTACCTGTGGCTGTTTTTGCCTGTAAGGTGAATCTCTTACACACAACATATAGTTGGGTCTTGTTTTCTAATCCATTCTTCCAGCCTGTGTCTTTAGTTGGAGAGTTTAGACCCTTTATATTTGATATTAAGATAGATGTTTATTACTTCCTGCCACTTATATTTCTAATGTTTAATTTGGTTCTATTTCTCATTTGCTTGGCTACTTTTCAAATGCTATTTTTCCATTTGAGAGCTCTGTGATTTGGTTTTTATTTCTTCTGTGTACAGCATGTCTTTAAGCACTTTCTGTAGTATCAGCTTAATAGTTATGACAGTCATGAATTGTTTTAGTTTCTGTTTATCTTGGAAGGTTTCTATTCCTTCTTTGATCCTAAAGGGTAGCTTTGCTGGATATAGCAATCTTGGTTGACAGTTACTTCTTTCAGAGCTTGGAACACATCATTCCATTTTCTCCTGGATTTTAAAGTTTGTGTAGAGAAATGAAAAGGGATTCTGACTGGCTTGCCTATAAATGTGACCTAACATATTTCTCTAGAGGCTTTAAAAATTCTATCCTTGCTCTGTATGTTATGCATTTTAACTATAATGAGTCATGGAGAGGTTCTCTTTTGATTTCGTCTATTTGAGGTTTTGAATGCTTCCTGTATCTGAATGTCTACCTCCTTCCCAAGATTTGGAAATTTTCTGTTATTATTTCCCTGAAGAGGTTATCCATGCCGTTAGTCTGCATCTCACAACACTCTTTTTTTTTTTTTTAAAGAGAGAGAGGGAATTTTAATATTTATTTATTTATTTTTTTTTAGTTTTCGGAGGACACAACATCTTTATTGTATGTGGTGCTGAGGATCAAACCCAGGCCGCACGCATGCCAGGCAAGCACGCTACCGCTTGACCCACATCCCCAGCCCTCACAACACTCTTTGTATTCTTAAATTTGGTATTTATGTCTAAGATTTCTTGCATATTCTGGTCATGGTTACTTATTTTCTTTTCTTTAATGCTGTCTGAATGTTTGAGGAAGACCACTGTGTCTTCCAGCCCCGAGATTCTGTCTTCAGTCTGGGCTACTCTTTTACAGACTATCAACTGAACTTTTTATTTGATTTATGGTACCTTTCATTTCCAAGATTTCTGTTTGTTTGTTTTCAACATCTCTATCTCCTTTTGAATTTTTCATTCATATCTTATATTGACTTCCTTAATTCATTGAGTTGTTTTTCTTTGTTCCCTTGGAAGTCATTGGTCATTTTTATAATCACAAGTTTGAATTCTTCGTTGTTGTTGTCAATGGACTTTTATTTATTTCTATGTGGTGCTGAGAATCTAACCCAGTGCCTCGCACATGCTAGGCAGATGCTCTACCACTGAGCCACGGCCCCAGCCCCTTGTCCTTATTGCATCCACTTCAATATCTCTGGAGTCAGTTGCTGAAGAATCATGAACATTATGAGATGTTGTGCTACTATATTTTTTCATATTTTTAGTGTTACTGAGTTGTGTGGGAGACCATCCTTGCATGTGACTGAGTTTCCTCCCTGGCTGGGTGTGAGGTGCTCAGTTGCAGAAACATGACAGAGTTTTTCCCACCTTCCTTGGGTTCGAGAAGTTTCCATGTAGAGGTGTGTCTCACCACTATCCTAGGGATCCAATCACCTCGTCTGACCTTGCACCACTGCCCCCCATTGACCTTCATTGGATGGGATTTTCCCCAGAATTTTTAGTTCCCCAGTAAAAGCCCTCTCCTAGCGTGCTCGCGCTCTCTCCTAGCCTCTCCTATAAAACCTCGCTTCCCTCGGGGGAGCTTGAGGCCGAGAGCTCCAGGGGCTGTCCTGGAGCTGGTTTCCAGGTAAAACTGTGTGTCTGCGTCTTTAATTCAAACTCCCTGAGAATTTTCCCGCCTGACGGAACCGTTCACTGTCTGCCCTGGCTGCGGGCTAAAGTGTTGATACAACACATTGCGTATCTACTGGGATAGATTCATCTTCCACTATCATGTATAGGCCCTTTTAGGGCATAGCCTTTTCTTGGTGAAGTGTTCTGGGATACCTGATTATTGTGAGATTTTCAATGAATTTCCAAGTGGGTTTTTCCTCGTACAGTTTTCCTGCTAGTTCTTGGGTGATGGTCAGTGTATTTTCATACAGTGAGCATTGTGTCAGAACTTGAGGCTCCCACTTTCCCCGCAGGTCTCACAAGAGCAAGGTCCTTCTTATAGGTCAGGCAGTTGTGTTGCATAAAGCAGGGTGTGTGGCACAGACCTTCAGTGGTCGCCCTTCCACACTTGAGAACTCTGTGTGTCTTAAAGGGGTCTGGGAGCAACCTAGACTGACACTCCTCAGACATGGGGCATCCACAGTCTTTGTTATTTCTCTTTGTTTTTACTGTAGGAGTGAATATCCATGTGAAAGACGTGATTCCTACCCCCTAACTGTTCCTACTTGGGGCCTGGTTGTTGGTTTGGAGTTTCTGTCCCCTCATTCTTTATATTAAAGCATTATTGAAGTTTGAGTGTGGCTGGTTTATGTGTTGAGCAGGGTATGCTGTCTCTTGGCTGGGTTGTGAGTGTAGCTTGGCAGCAGGGTCTCTATCCATGAACTTGTGGTGTCCCAGTGGATCCCTAGCACTTCATAGAAAAGAGAAAAACAACAGCAACCATAGCAGTGAACAATGTACAGCATTAAAATCAATCCTCAGTGCCTAACATGACATCAACAACACTAATTTACCACAAAAACAGGAGTGGTGGGTCTGCAACTGACAATAATAACAACAAATAGCCATGAATTAGATCTGGCACTAAACAACAGGTGCCAAATACACCGTTCATAGTACTAATAACTGCAACAACATGAATGGTGGGGACAGAGACCAAATATACAAACCAAATAGTTCTAAAAATTTGTAAAAAAAAAAATAAGAGAAAAGAAAATGGGATATGAAAGTAAAATGTTCAAAATGCGAACAGAGAAAACAGAAGATACATGGTAAGTAATAGCTTTAAAGAAGAAGGAAATATAGAGAAGTAAGGAAAAACCAAGATGATCTGGCTGTTAGAGGGAGGAGAAAAAGAGTAACAAG
This sequence comes from Marmota flaviventris, assembly GCF_047511675.1. Lineage (NCBI taxonomy): Eukaryota > Metazoa > Chordata > Mammalia > Rodentia > Sciuridae > Marmota > Marmota flaviventris. The sequence continues at coordinate 104,594,318 of NC_092510.1, read as the reverse complement.
AAAAACCAAAAAAAGAACAAAACAAACAAAAAAGCCTAAGCCTCAAAGAACAAAATTAAGTTTTAAAAGAGTAAAAACTGAGAAAATAGGAACAAAGATGTATATGTGTACATCCACAAACCAATCAGCATGGAAAGAACACCACCACCACCACCACCACCACCACCACTCCCAGCAAAGGAAGGAAAAAAGACTCCTAATGAAAAATGAAAGGACTCTTCACTAAGATTGTCAAAACTGTCCTCATGGATGGATGGTCCCTGGTTATGCCCAACTATCTTTCTTTCTATTTCTTCTTGGTCCAAGTACTGGGGGTGAGGGGGACAGACAGACAGATGGAAGAGGGGGGTCGGGGGGAGGGTAGCGCATGCAAGGGCTGGGGTTGTTGGCCCCTTCCTCCTTTGGTGTTGCTCACAGAGCTGCCAGCTGGAGCGGCCTAAGCCTGAAGCGGGCTGAGAAGTTCCCAGCTTCCCTTCTCACCAGTACAAGGTAGGACAGAGTGCAAAGTGCTATCACTGGAGTTCTGTGTGGAAGACAGACGGACGCACTCCTGGGGGTGGGCTGCAACAGAGTTCTACGTGGGGAGTTCTGGTGCGGGGACGATTAGCTCTGATCAGATGTCTGGGACTTTGTTGAGTGGTGTCTGCATTGGAGAGATTGGATCTGCACACTCCTAGGAACAGGCAGGTGCCAGTCTCTGCTCAGCATCTGAAACTCGGGGGCTTCCTGAGAATTCTACTCATGGGCAGAGTAGCCACTGATCCACAGGCCTTGCACACCCCACCACTCCCAAATGCTGCCTTCCCAGGCTCAGTCTCTGAGTGAATGGCACTCACCTGTTCACTTCTCTAACCTTCTTCAGCTGGTCACCTGAGCCACCAGCTCAAAAAGAAAGCAAGTTACACTCCCATCCATATCCCACTTGAACCCCTTTGGGCACAAATCTCCTCTGTACCTGTTTCAATCACATTCTGCTAGAGCTGCCCTAGACTACGTGGTAGGTGCTCGCCAAGACAGCAAGGCAATATTTGCTATGATCTCCCAGGTTGCCCCAATAAGTTCCAGTGTGACCTCCTCAAGATGGCTCCACCTCAGCTCTCTGTTTACCAGTCAAGAAACACGGAGGAGTTTTCAAATACCCACTCCCTGAGCAGGCTCTGGTTCAGCTAAGTTCAGACTGCTTTTCTGTTTTACAGATTTTCCATGAGAAATTTTTCCATTGTGTTTCTCTATGTTCTCCCTCCCCTCTGTAGTGAACCAGAGCTGCCACAGACCTGGATCCAAGGTATTCCTTCCTCTCCTCTGTCCAAAGTACCCATTTCTGGGTCTCTAGGAGTCTCTGACTTTCCAACACTGAAGTTCAGTGAGTTGCCACTGCCACCCACTTCACTGTTGCTAGAATTCCAAGCCATGGAGAAACTGAACATGTGAGCTTTTACATCTGAAGGGCATGATGTAACGTGGGGCATGTTGCATCAGAAAAGAGGAAACTTAACCTGCTGGCTGCTACCCACTTCTCAGTCCTGGGGCCACCTGTGGCTAAGAGAGCACCTAGCGATTAGCCAGAAGGCATGGCCGTGGGTTGTGATGAAGAATCGGGCCACCTCTAGGATAGGCTCAGAACCCCTCTGCCCTCAGGATGGGTGTAGATGTAAATTCTCCCCACCCTGCTGACCTTTACCCTGACTGGCTCCTGTACATTATATTAGCTGTGTGTGTTTTCTCAATAAATGAGATCCTGCTTTGACTACTCTCCCTGGCGCGCGTCTCATTGTCCTGCGTCTCATTGTCCTCCGGAGACTTGGCCAGTCCTGGTCAGGGCGTGCTCCCCTAATCTCTCCCACAGGTCAGGAGGGAATGGGGGGGGCTAAAAACCCCAACAACATCTTTCTTCTTTTTATCAATGTGATGTTTTTGATGCTCATTCATATAGTAGCATGTATCAGTACATCATTTAATTTTATAGCCAAAGAATAGTCCATTATAGGCATATACCACATTCCTCCATCCACTGACAGACATTTGTGGCTAACATCATCAATCTTGCTGTAAACACTCATATGTAAGTTTCTGTGTGGGCATACCCTTTTTTAATATTTATTTTTTTGGTTGTAGTTGGACACAATACCTTTATTTTATTTATTTATTTATTTATTTATATGTGGTGCTGAGGATTGAACCCAGGGCCTCGCACGTGCTAGGTGAGCGAGTGCTCTACCACTGAGCCACAACCCCAGCCCCTGTGTGGGCATACCTTTTCATTTATCTTGGTTATATGCCTAGGAGTGGAATCACTGGGTCACATGGCAATTTTAATCTTCATTTTTTTGTGAATTGCCAGACTTTTCCACAGCTGCTATATCCTGCTGACACTTGTTATTCTTCTGTTTTTTTTAAAAAAAATATTATTATAGCTATCATAGTGGGTGTGAAGTAGTATCTCATTTGGGTTCTGATTTGTTTCCCTTATAACCAAAGATGTTGACCATCTCTTCATGTGACTTCTGGTCATTTGTATATCTTCTTTGCCCATTTTTAAATTTTCTGTTTTGTCTTTTTGTTGTTGAGCTATAAGAGTTCTTTATATGTGCTGAATATTGACCCCTTATCAGATGTGTGATTTGCAAATATTTTCTTCCAATAAGCATAAATAAATAATCTGTGTTTTCTTTTTTTGCTCATGATTTTGATGTCAAATCTAAGAATCCATTGTCAATTCTGAAGTCTTTAAAACTTATCTCCTATTAAGTACTGTCATTGTTTCAGCTCTTCTATTTAGTTCTTTGATCAACTGAGTTAACTTTGTATATGGAGTGAAGTAGGGGTCCTACTTCATAGTTTTATATGTGGATACCCAGCTTGGTCATTACCAAGGACTATCAACAAGGGCACCATCACTGCCCCCCCCCCCCGCCCCGTCTTGGCTTCACATGTCCCATGTCATTCCAACTCACTTGCTCTAACATCTGCATCCCAAGGCTGCTTTGTCCACATGAAAACCTCTAATCTAGGTTCCTGCCCTCACCTTCCTGTCCCCAGCTTTGACCATGTTCAGCTCTATGACTCATATGTACCCTTCTCTCCTCCTTATACTTGTCTTGGAAAGCCTGAATCTGGAAAATTCAATTCTCTACTTAAGGCTCTAAGGAGTGGACATGGTTGAGAAAAGCACAGGTCACATTAGCCCTGCTCACAGGCTATGGCCGCAGATCTGACGCTTCCTGGCACCATCTGCTGCTGGGAAGAGCTGCTGTTCCCTTCTATGCCCCTCACCTCCATTTTTAGTCGAATCCACCAAAAGGGTTTTGTTCCCACCATGCCTATACCAACTGTCCTCGCAAGAGTCACCAGGGGCCTCTGCCATTCTTTCTTAGTCCTTCTCTCACTTTACTTTCCAACAGCACTTTGTGGGGTGGGCTATTCTCCCTCAAGAGACACTTTCTTCCTTGGGCCTCCGGGGTGCTGCTCTCTCCTGGCTCTCCACCTGCCTCACTGACAGCTCCTCAGCCCCTGGATCTAGCTGCTGAGAGCCACAGCCCAAGCGGCCCAGCAAACTTCCAGCTGATTGGCTCCTCTGCGGTGATGCTCACTGGGCTGTTTCCCCGCCCTTTCAGACGACGAGCTGCTCATTAGGGGACTCTTTTGGCTCCGCCCACGCGACCCAGCCAGTCGGCCTCAAGAGCGGGAGGAGTGGGGGGTTGAGAGGCTCACTGGAAGCCAGTGGTGGCAGTTGGGCTCTGAGGGAATTCCTGAAGAGCTCCTGTCATGCGGTGGTGTGTGTGTTCTAAAAATAAAGTTCGTTTCTGCTTGACAAGTGGCTGGTGAATTGTGCCCAGCCAGACTGCGGCATCTAGCACTCCTGACTGCTCAAAATTCAGCACCAAGAGTTTGTTTAAACTCAAGATTCCTGGATCCCTCTTCCAGAGATCCTGATACAGTAAGTCTGGGGCCCCTGGGAATCTGCTCTTTAAAACAGCATTCAAGTGATGCTTAAGCCACACATAGATTGCTGGGCTGCACTAAAGTGGGACCCAGAGAGCATCCTCCACTCACACAGATACCCAGAAAACTGATGGTAACTCCTTCCATTCTCCAGCCCAGCGGTCATACCTGCAGCTCTCCACACTTTATCTCAGAGGGGCAGCGCCTCACCCATCACCAGGGAATCCCAGGGTGTAGCTTTCTTATCTCTTTTTCCATCAGGCCAACTCTGCCTTAAAATGTAGCACCACCATGTAGTCCCTCATGCCCTTCTCTAGGTCACTTCAGCCCGCTCACCTCCATGTTCACACTATAGCCCCCTCCTCACAGCCACACAGAAGCCAAGCTGCAGAACAGGAAGTAGACCTTGTTGCACTCTTGCTCCAAGGCTTCCGCAAGCCTAGAGTAAGATCCACCCTCCTTAGACCAGCCTGCCATTTCTCCCACCTGGCTCATTGCGCCAGGCATGCTGGCTGAGGGGCTGCTTCTTCACCTCCCACCACTACAGTGAACCTTCCAAGACACTGGACACTGAGGGGCAGCTGCCCCCTGAAATGCAACCCTTTCGTGGAAGTCAGGCAGGGCCACTAGAACTTGTCTTCAAGTGGGTCCTTCCTAGGCTGAAGAGGCTGTTGCTCTCAAGGAGCAAAGGCCTCACCACCGCATCAGCTTACAGTGTGGCAGGGGTCAAAGTCAGTGGCCAACAGGAGATGCAGGGCCCTGAGCTAGCCTGAGCAGACAGACAGGGGCACAGTGATCAGGACTCACCAGGAAGGAGCAAAGGAAGATGAAGGACACGAAGTAGAAGTAGGCAAAGTCACTCCCACACTCACTGGCATTGGCATCTGGGTCACAGGCCCGGTTGCTCAGACAAGACAGCATGATTTCATGCCAGGCCTCCCCCGTGGCACTCCTGAAAAGAAGAACAGAGCTGTGAGCCCATAATAGGAGGCCTGGAGGGCAAACCTCCAGTGACACCAGAGCCCTGGCCATCCCAGAAGGTAGGGGCCAAGTCCCCAGGAGAGCTGGGCCAAGGGGAGCCCTCGCTGGGCCCCTGTACATGGAGCCTTTGCCATTATGTTTCCGAACTGGTCATCAGTCGAGGAGAGTAATCCAGTGCACAGTGAGCACTCCTTGGAGGACACAACATAGTCTCATCCCAAACACAGGCCATTCTTACCCTTGTTTCTAGAAGCAGCAGCTTCTAGAACGGCTACCTTTCCAGCCACTCAGGCCAAAGCAACTGAATCATCCCTGCCTCCTCCCTTCATATTCTATCCATCAGCTCAGGCTCCTTCAGAAAGAGCAGCTCTGTTTCCACCTGGTGCCTCACAGCAGCACCCTTCCAGGTGCCATGCGGGGCCACAAGGTGCAGGCCTGAAGTTGTCACTTCTTTCAGACCTTCCCATGCTCCCTCACTCCTCATGAAGACCAAACCCACATAGCTGAGCTCAGCCCCAGGGACCTGAAACCTGATCTTCTCCCACCCTCAGCCCTCAGCCCTCCTCAGTCCACTTGCACACCACTCTCTGTGCCCAGAATCCCTGGAGGACACCCTGCCCTGAGCAGCCACTTGGGACTCTGCAGAACACACAGCCAGCACCAGTGCCCACCAATGATGCCAGGGGTGGGGGTTTCCTCTAGTCAATGGGCCTATGCTAATCCAAGTGATGGAAGCACCCCCTTGTGATGCAAAGTTCAGGGAAACAGAAATCTTGGAAAACATAGGCCTAAGGCAGACTCAGAGGGTGGCCTCAAATCTTTGTGGCGTGGGGAAGAGCAATAATAAATGAAGAAATAAATCTAATGTAAGTGCTGAAGCTCGGAGAATCAATATGATCTGAGAAAGAATGAGCCTGAGGATGCCTGTCTATCTTATGCAAGAAACAAGAGCCAGAATGTTCCCCAGGCGGTGCAGCAAACAGGGGCCCTGAAGCAGCCCTGCCTCTGCATGAAGGAGCTCTCTGGAAGGTCTGATGTCAGCACCCACCCCATAAGTCCCTAAAGAGTTCCTTTCCTGTCCTGGAAAAACGAGGGAGACGCAGGAGGCAGTGAAACACATTCACCCTTCCCCCAGCCCTCAAGTCTACACCCAGACCAGGACAGCCAGGGCCCAGTCATAGAGAGTGCTCCACCCAGGACAGCATCTGGGCTTGAGCTGCTTCTGAACACACCCCTGCCAAAGAGGCCTGTGCAGGCCCAAAGCTTGTTCCCAGGGTCTCCAGGTTCCACCTCCATGCTCCCACATGACACCTTTTGACTCTTGCTTACTCTTTGGCGTAAGGGAGGTGTGTCAAGACCAGAAGTTCTGGCCAGCAGAGCTCCTTGGGCCCTGAGCAGCAGCAGTCTCCCCCTCTGCACCTGCCTCTCCCTTTCTCACCCATCCCATCACCAATACTGCTTCTAGCTGTGGAAGCTGGGGCCAGCTCACTGCACAACCCTGCAGGCATTCCCTGTCCTAATAGGGTGCGGCCTCCTGGGAGCCTTCTGGCTGTCAACCACACAGCAAGGACAAGGCAGGCAGGCCTGGCTCAGAGCTCCCAGGTTCCTCCCTCAGGGGCTTCTTACCAGTCTGTCCTGAGGCCAGGGCAGACTTCCAAGAGCCTCTGGAAGAGTAGAGAGGGAAGGACTGGAAAAGCCCTCTAAGGAAAAGCAGCATGGTTTGAGGGTTAGAAGAGAGTGGTCCCCATGGTGAGACCCACCGTCCTCCATCCTGAGCAGAGTGGACATCAATGTGACCACACAACATACCTGAACAGCAGCATCAGGGCTTGTAAGAATGTGCGGAAGTTATTGTGCCGGTTGATGCTGGTGTCGTCGTCCAAGGCAATGTTTCCAAACACCTAAAATGGAGAATAGCAGCATGTTGATGCTGCAGGATTCCCAGAGCCACAGTGGGTAGACCAGGCAAGAGAGGGAATGCGTGCAATCTGGGGGGCCCCACATGAGACAGCTGGTCACACCCCAGTTCCATGGCTCAGCATGAGCCAGACTCCAGGAGCTCTGAGCCTGTTTCTAGATGCAGGTCTGATGAATGGGAATGGGGCCCGAATGTGCTATGCCCAAGACAGGAAGTGTTTCAGGTAGCTCACTTATCAACAGTTCCAAAGCAGGAATCATACTAATATACTGGCAAAAGCTCTGAGAAATCACTGGAAATATTCCTTTTTTTTTTTTTTCTTTTTTCAGTACTGGGGATTGAACCAGGAGTTCTCTGCCACTGAGCTACTCCCTTAGCCCTTTTTAATTTTTATTTTGAGACAGGGTCTCACTAAGTTGTCTCAAACTTGTGATCCTCCTGCTTTAGCCTCCTGAGTAGTGGAATCATAGGTATGTGTACACCCAGCTATATCACTGGAAAAATTCTTTTAAAACATTTGTGCAAATGGTGCAATGGGATTTTTATCTATTATAACTGGTTTTTTTTCAGGGTAAGAATGCAAATGAATCAAGAACCATCTTCAGCTTAAAATTTGGCTGAAAATTGATAAACTATTACATTTCCACAAAGATCAGTAACATGCATGTTCTTATACATCCAAAAACTAAAGCAAGTGTGTGTGTGTGTGTGTGTGTGTGTAGGTGTGTTTGCTTTAAAAAACATCAAATCTCAGCAAACTCTAAATCAAGAGAACATTTCAGCCTGTGAATTAAAGACTTGGATACTGGCACCTCCCACACTAACTTTACACTCAGTTCACTCTCCTCCCCACTGCTGGGAGGGGCCAGATGACCATGGGTTATAGCAGGACACTGCTTTACATATTTAAGTATTTTTTCCCCCAAATAACTGACAAAGTATTCTTGGGAAATCAAACAACTTAAATCACACAGACTGAGATCATTGAGGACCTGATCTGAGGCTCCTCAGGAGCATGTGATCTCCACTAAGGAGTGGAAGGGGCACCTTCAGACTGGCCAGCAGCCACTCCACACCATACAGATGTCTCCAATGCCCCAGTTGTACCTGAAGGCCACCCAAACCTCAGAAACATGGCAGTGCACTTTCCCAGAGAGAAAGGAGTGGATGGACGGCTAGACTGCCCCTCCTGGGAGTGCCTGGACACCCTCCAAGCAACAGTGTCTGAAAACAGCTGTCTCGCTTCTCACACCAGTGTCCGACTCACAGCAGAGGCTCACTATGTGTCAGTTTATTACTGTTACCATTTAAGGACCACAACACATTCCCAGTGGCCCAAGTGGACGAGAGCTCTGCATCCAGCCCTGTCAGGGCAAGCAGCACCCACCTGCATGCCGATGATGGCGTAGATGAAGAACAGCATGGCAATGAGGAGGCACACATAGGGCAGCGCCTGCAGACACATGGGCAGGTCAGGTCCTCTACCTCTCCACGGCCACACAGACCTCAGCCTAGCCCAGCTCCAGGCCCACCCTCCAAGTGACAGGCCCTGTTTCTTCATCTATAAACTGGGGTCATAAAACCGATCTCAATGGTTTTGTGGGCATTGAGGAGATAACCTGTGGTCACTCAAACTGTATTTATAAACTGCAAAAGGACAATGGTGCACACACCCTTCCAAAGAAGGGGGGAACTCTGGGGGTCAGGGAATCATGACAGAGGAGGAGGATGACAGCCCTGGAGGGAGCTGCCCTGCCCTGCCCTGCCCTGCCCTGCCCCGCCCTGCCCTGTCCTGCCCCTGGCGCCTGCTTCACCTTGAAGGACTGGACGAAGGTCCACAGCAGGATGCGGATGGTGTAGCCCTGGCGCAGCAGCTTGACGAGCCGCGCAGCTCTGAAGAGGCGAAGGAAGCTGAGGTTGATGAAGTTGTTCTGTAGAGAAGAGGGATGCCCTCTCATCTTTGGAAATTGCCCCCCAAAAGGGCAACCTACACCCCACAACCTCTCCACAAGTCCCTGTGGCCCCAAAGTGGTTAAAAAGAAATTGAAATAAAGTCACTACTCAGTCTAAGCAGTAACTGGCCACCAGAAAACCTTCCAAAAGGAAAGCTTATTGTTGCAAGTTACGCTTCATGCAGCAAATCAGAGACATCCCCTATTCTAGGGCCACCCTGACAGGGAGACACAGAGAAGGAGCTCTCCAAAGTGGCTCCTTGCTGCCAGGTGGGGTAGGATCACCTGTGGGACTCCAACAGTGACCACCTCTCATGGGACACAGCCAGCCAAGCTGTCCAGGTGCTGGGCATGATGGTTCTCCAGTGGGCACCCCTGAAGGGACCCCCCCTGCCTGGGCTTGGTGGCCGCGCTCCTCCCTACCAGCCCCAGCCATTTCTACTGGGACCCACTGGGCTCTGGGGGACTGCTCCAGGAGCTGCTGACACTTATGAAAGGGACAGGTGCAGTCACTCTGCTGCTCTCACCCCAGGTCTCTGCTGCCGAGAACCAGGATACTTGGTACTGCGCCCTCACCCAAGGGCTCAAAACTAATCACAGAGACAAACCGATCAACCCCAGACTCCAAAGTTTACCTGGGAGTGAGGAATCCCCGGCCCCAGACACCCTGGACTATTGGCAAGCCTTTTCAGAAGAGGGTGGCTCTGGGGAGGTGTCCGTGCATAGGTGGGGGTTCCTGTAGAGCCAGGCACTGTATGTTTGTCTACTTGGGGACCAGGTACCTGCACACAGCCTGAGAGCAGCTTCCTGACACTCTGGTATTTTTAAATATACAAGCAGCTCAGGCTCAGACACATTTGTGTTGCCAAGATTCAGTCATCAAATAAAGAGAAAAGAGAACACAGATGTTGAATGAGACAGCAGCAGCAGGAGAGCACATGCAAACGCAGAAACAGGGAAAGCCCGGCAGCACTCAAGGGCTGCCTATCACAACAAGGGAGGTGGAGGGATGGGCTCACACTTACTTCCAGGGACCCACTCTCAAGGGACACTTCTGCCTTGCCTGTGGCTCCCACCAGGGTGGCAGGATCTCTGAGTTTCTCTGCAGGCTGGAAACAGACAGTCACGGGAGGTTCTGGCTCTCAGGCAGAATGCTGAGTCCTAAAGGTGGGATCAGTGGGCATAAGGGTGATGTGGACCTTGTCCACATCAGCAAGAGGGTGGGAGTGGGACTCGAGGCATGCCCTGCAGGGTGCACAGCTAAGCCTGCAGCTCCCCACCAATTCAGGCTGAGGAGATAGAATCTCAGTGGTACACACAATGGAAATAACTGCCCACTGACCACTTCAGACCCCAAGGACATAGACAGTCACCAGTGGGGGCTCCTTCTGAAACCCCCTACTCAAATAAGTCTGGAGAAGCAAGGATCTTAACAATGCAAGGCCTGTCCAGCGCAAAGCAGTCTGTGGCTGGGCAGTGGCACTCAGGAGAATTCCTGAAAATGTGGGAGGAATACAGACTCCTGGTAACAAAGAAGGGGCAGAATATGAGAGGGCAGACAAAGGGCCGGTGACACTCAGCCCCACTCAGCTGCTGTAGTGGAGACCAGTTCTCCATCCCTGCTCCTAGGCTTCTCTCTGGGCTCCTGCAAGTGCTGGGGGAGGGTGAGTGCAGACAGACAGGCAGCCCTGGAGAGTTGTGAAGGCAGATGATAACAGTCACAGATGCCCAAGCAGAGTGATGGGCTGGGGACCACCATGCTAACTGCATGCAGGACAGCGGGGGACAGCAAGACAGGGCTGTGTGCCGTGCACTGCCACCTCTGGCCTCAGCCGCCCTGAAGTTAGACATGGCCTGCCCTTCCTCCCAAGACCCATGGTTTCTGCTGCACAAGAAATGCTACGCCCACTTCAAAGCTACCCTTTTTGCAACCTCACTCAGCCTGTGCACCCACAGTAAGACGAGGGAACACTGGTCTCGCCCTTCCATCTCAGTCTCCTTGCCCACAACCTGGCAACACTAGGGACATCAATGCCCAGGTGGCAAGGGACAACTGAGGAAAGAAATTCGGAAGTCTAGTGACCTTTGTAAGGACACTGTCCCACAAAGCCAACCTGGCTGACCCAGCCATGACTAGCGTCTACATCCAAGGCCACCATGCTTCTAGCCAGTCACAAGAGAGGGAGGCCTTACTCCTGAAGGCCTCCAGGGAATTCAGTCAGACCCATGGATACCTGATGACCACACACCACACCACAGGATGAGGTCCTGCTATCATAACCAAACTGCTCTCTTAGTTCCACTAACGTGGGCTGATTGTGCAAAGGAGAGGAAATGTGCACATACACATACTCCCCACGTCCACCAGTCATGAAGGCCAGGACAAGGAGGAGAGAGACAGGTGGCCACTGCCTGGCCTGAGCTGGAGGCTGTGCAGAGGATGTGGCTAGGCATTTCCGCAGCATTCAATGCCATTTTCTCAAAACGCAAGCTTTCTACTTTAGATGTAGAACCCTGTGCAACATTCAGTTTCTGCACAGAAACCTCAAAGATCTGCTCCTTTGGATGAATTTTCACAGCCACAGCTAAAGCTAATTGCTACCAAACACCCTTATTCTCTCAAAACCACTGAAGAGGGCTGGGGCTGTAGCTCAGTGGTAGAGTGCTTGCCTAGCATGTGTGAGGCACTGGGTTTGATCCTCTGCGTCACATAAAAAAATAAATAAAATGAAGATGTCATGTCCACCTACATCAAAAAATATTAAAAAAAAAAAAACTTCTGAAGACTTGGAGGGAGGCCTCAGTTGCACCTGTATACTGCAAGAGCTTGGCCAACAGTGTGCACACACTCCAGTGATAATCTAGAGTTGGGATCCCTGAGCCTCTCTGTCTGCTGGGGCAGAGACCTTCCTACTCAGGCCCCAAATGACCCTCTCTGATTCAGAGTCCAAATCTCCAAACTTCCCATGAGCCCAGTGCCCCTGGCCCAACTCCCTAAGGAAGGGCTTATCCAGGAAGGACAGATGCAACAGGGGACTTCACCAAGGCCACCTGGGCAAACCAAACCTATGCTGTGCGTTGGCATGATAGGGACACTGAAGAGAGGAGGTGAGAGTGCAACAGAAACCACAGACTCCCAGGGACCAGGGCCAACCTCGTCAGGCCAAACCTCCTGAGTCATGCCAGTCTCAGCAGGAACTTCTGCCCTGGGCACTTACCCCCCATCCCAGAAAGTTCCACTTGCCCTCCTTGGCAAGGGCCCAGATTCCAACAGCTCCTGGAGGCCCTCTGAAGCCCCTGCTGGACCCCAGGGGTAGGGGAGAGTGCATGGGAGGCCAGAGGTGAGAAAGTACAGCAGAATCCAGCTCACGCCTCAGAGGGCAGCAGGTAGGAGCCCCAGAAACAGAGAGAAAAGAAGAGCAGGCAGAGCGAGGACTCGTAAAACTGTTTAAAGTCACAAACCAACCGTTTCCTATATGTGATGTTTTCATGGATGGGTATTTGCGTATTATTTACAAATTGGGGTGGTTTGAGCAGCAGGCGCGCAACATACAGACGGAGACATGGGTTTTCGCATTGTATGTTGGTTGGGTGGCGTGAGTCAGCAGGTAGGTTAAGGTAAATCAAGAACAAAAACAGGAAACAAAAGAGAAAATGAGTCATAAACACAAGCAAAAACTTAAACTCTGAATACTTAACTAGAAAACTTCAGGATTTTGTAAACTGCATATGTTTCTTGAAATGCATGAAATCAAACATATTTTGAGATCTGTAGGTTATGAGACTGCAGCTCTATTTGCATTCTTGTTTTAATGCAAATCCAAAGATGACTCACAGACAATAGTTCATTTTTATTTCCAGGCAAAGAAATCAATGTCAGTTTTATGTGAGTTTGGAGCCCTTTCTCCAGGGATCCTTGCTAAGACTATGGATTTATTTTGATTTTTAAATTGGGGATCAAAACTGACACTCATATTTTTGCCTAAGAAAAAAAAGTGCATTTGCAAAGTAAATATATGACGTGGCTCCAAATGAAAAACAAACAAATAAACAAACAGAACACCCCCGGTCCATGTGATGGCTGCCCTTTCATCTGTTCTCCTCCAGGCAGAGAAGGCCAATGACCAAAGCTCCAACAGCCATGGCAGCCAAAGGGTAGATAAGTGTTCACTCAGGGCAGCTTCTCCCTCTCCCACCAGCCTGCCAAGGGCTTGCTTTAAGTGAGGCCTGACAGCTTACAGGCCTCCCTGGCCTATCCAGCAGCTGAGGGACAGCATGCGGGGGTCATTTCGGTGGCCTACACTGCAGGAGGCCTCTGTGCACCTGTGATGTCAGCCAGCATCCCTGCCCACCCCCTCTTATGCCTTCTCATCTATCAGGAGTCTGGTCAGAAACCCTGAAGTTGCCCTTCCAACTTGGGGCTGTTGGATCACTTTAGCTGGGGAAACAAATATTCCTGTTTCCAAGAAGCCCCACAGGTCCCAGGGACTCAGCCAGCCTGGTCTTCAGAAACTGCACTGAATGTGATGCTTCTGGGGGGATGCACACAGTGATGGGGCAGCCCCCAGGAAAGCCACCCCACCAGGAGCTGGTAAAGCAAAGCAACCTTGGTTTACTTTTTTATTTATTTTTAAATGTTATTTATTTTTAATATTATTGTATTTTTCTACCTTTATTTAATCAATTAATTTATTTTTATGTGGTGTTAAGGATTAAACCCAGTGCCTCACACGTGCCAGGCTAGCGCTCTACCACTGAGCTACGACCACTGCCCTTGGTTTTCTTTTTAAATGGAAGATTTCAGCCTCTTTGCTTAGAATACTCACATAATTAACTGTTGAAAACCATGAAATATACCACATAAACAAAATAATATGTCTAAATACTTTAAAGAACAGTAAACCAAATATCCATATATTTATCACACAGCTGAAAAGCAGATGGCTCCTGTCACTGTGATGCCCTCCTGCTTCCTTCCTGCCCTCTGGATGAAGCAGCTGGCCTTAATCCTGGTCAATAATTACTTGTCCTTGCAGTTCTTTCATAGACCCTAAATGCACCCCACATCTGCTAGTTCTCAGCCTCACAGTGGCAGCTGTGCAAACGTGGCTGACAGTGAGCAGACACTGCCTCCCAGAAGCATCCGTATCACCCTAGCCATCAGTCCCGTGCCTGCAGTAATCTCACCGTCTCCTCAGTCTTCATTGCCTTGTGCTGCTGACACTCTCTCTACACATCTGGGTGCTTGGCTGCTGGCTCAGCGGCAGTTATCACAAACAGATGTTGTGATGTCTATCTGAAGACACGGAGGCAGAGGTGCACATCACCAACTTGATGCTACTGCAAACTTTTCAAAGAGGTGGCCCCCATTGAGACCTCACCAGCTGGCTTGGAGAGCTCTGGGCACTTCACATCCTTGGCAACACTAGGCACTGTCAGCATTTGCAAACTCTGACAACCAGCAGATGTGAAATGGCATTGCCATGTCATTTCAGTCTATATTTCTCCTATTATTATATTAGTAAAGTTGAGCATCTTTTCCCGTGTTAATTGGCTACTTATGTTTTCTACTCTGTAAAATGCCCAATTGTACCTTCTGCTCAAAATTTAGTTGTTTTTGTTTTTCCAATCAACTTGCAGAAAAGCTGTGCATATTCTGGACACTAGCCTCTGCCCCTGGTATATGCTCCTGCTCACCGCCCCAGGCTCTAAATGATGGGGGTGTCCCAGGGCTCAGCTACTCATCCCATATACCAACCTCCTCCTGTCTTGTGGGTCTGACTCCATTTTATATGCTTAGGATCCGAACTTCATACCGCTAGTCTGAACTCGCTCCCAAATTCCGGGCCCTCTGTACAACCCTCTGGGGAGTCTCACAGAAGCCCCAGACCTAACATGCCCAAGTTGCACCTGAACTTCATCACAAACCCACTCAGCCCATACTCTTTCCCATTTCAATTCAAGCAGCCCATTTTTCCAAGTACTCAGGCCACAGTTCAATGTCACTCTTGCCTTGTCCTACATACCCACATCAGGTCTGGCTGCTGCCCTACTAGAGACGCAGCCAGAGTTCAATAGCTCCCTGCCCCACAGCCTGACTCCCAGCAGGAATGCTCTGCGGCAAGGCCCCCAGGCCTCACACCTTAGGCCAACACCCCAAATCGGCACCTCTCTCCTGAGGGCTTTTCCAGGCCAGGCCAAAGGGGTCATGGGTCTAACATTCTCTGCCCTCCCCTGCAAGCCTTCAGCTGTGACTGAGCCCCAGCACCCCATGGAGGGAACAGCCCTTTCCACATGGTCAGAGCCCCAGTGTGACTGAGCTCCAGATGTCCCAGGTGACCTTCTGGATAACGCGCCTTCTGTTGGCAGCCACTGTGCCCCTCCTCATTTCACCATTCCCTACCACTGCCCCCAGGATCACCTCCCAGACAACAGGCTTGCACCCAACTCACACGTCAGGCTGTGCTTCAAGGAGGTCCCAACAGAGAGTGCCCTAACAGGTCCACTGCCACTGCTCCCTTCCCACCGAGCAGGCAACGCTGTGTCTTGACCACCAGGTCGCATCATTCCTCTTCCTCAGACCTTCCAAACTCTCCCAACAGAGAAGCCAAGGCGCACTGATGCACAGCCTTCCTCTGCCCTCCGCGGCCACCTCCCCTTGCTCAGTTGGCTCAGCTGCACCTCCTGTCCTCCCTCACACACCCAGCTGGCACAGACCCCGTGCGTATGAACAAGAGATCGGACAGAGCTTCCAGCTTCTTGTTAACAAAGTCCTTCGTTCACCTGAAACTGACTTGGAATGATCTCTGGCCTCATCCATGCTAACCTCCAGTGACCCTCACGAGGACGGCAGCAGAGTCAGTGCCGTCCTACACCACCCCGTACACAGGAGAGTTCTGACCTGAGGCTGACCCCCCTCTTGCTCAGCCTTCCCTGAGCCAACACTGCGTGTCCTCATCACCCCAGCTCTACAGCTAGTCTCAGCAGGAGGAGCAGACTCCCTCTGGCACCACCCAAACAACCCAGTTGATGGCCTTAAATATCCTGTTTGAGACTGTTTCTCTTTCTCATTTCAGAAGCAGCTTGTAAAATTCCAGAGTAAATAAACAGAAAAACAAAAACATTGGTATTTTTATTGGGATTGCATGAAATCTACAAATCAATTTGAGGGAATCAAAATTCTGTGAAATTGACAGCCATTAATTCAACTCCATCTATTTAAGCCTTCTTTAATGCCTTTCAATAAAGTCCAGCAATTTTCTGCATAAAGATTTTGTGCAGATTTTATTAGGTTTCTGTCAGGAATGCTGACTGAGTAATCTACCCTCTGCAACCGTGCTCTGGCCAGTCGAATGCTCCAGCACGTGCCAGTCGGTTTTAGACCCCCCACCCCCTGGACATGGCTGACAACTGTGCTCACTCCCTCCTAGCCCTTACATATTTGTTTATTTATTTGTCCTACTCATTCAGTAAGCCCCCACGGGAGACCTACAGAGCAGCAGGTGCTGTGCTACGCATCAGGGAGCTGACGTCCTCCTGAGGCAACAGGCAGTCTACTGCTGGTCGGGCCTGAAGCTCAGCCTGGAGGAAGACGGACAGCAGAAAAAGCATGGTGTTTCCTGACTTCGAAAGGAATTCTTTCCAAATTTCACCATGACATAATGTGTGCGTAGGATTCTTTGTAGCTATCCTTTATGAAGTCACTAATTCCTGATTGCTAATAACATTTATCATGACTAAAATTTGAATTTTATTGGAGATCTTTTCTGAATCCATGAGACAATCACATTAATAGTCTCCTTTGATACGTTAATGTGAATTACTGTAATAGCTTTTCCAAGTTGAACCTTGAATTCCTGGAATAAGCCTGACTCATATTTTCTTTTCTGAACACTATTAGATTTAGGCTGCTTACATACTGATTACGATTTTGCATCTCTCATTAATAAGTAAGTGTGGATTGTGATATTATTTCTTAGATAATGGTATTGAGCTAATATTAGGCATATATAATTAGTTAGGAAATGTTAATTCTTTTTCTAGTCTCTAGAAAAAATTGTCTAAGACAGGAAATAATCATTCCTTGTATTTTAGATAGAAACCTCATGTACAAGACCATCAGAGCAAGGTGTTTTCTTTATGGGAAGATTGTTTTTGGACTCAGTGGCTTTCTTGCTGCGATAAAGGACCACTTAGGGTTTTATCTCATCTCTGTCAGATTTGATCACTTGTATTTTTCTAGTAATTATTCATGTACCTAAGTCTGTAAACACACTAGCAGAAGTGATTTGGAGCAATCTGGGTGTCTCCCTCCCCTGCGTCTGCAGCCACCACTCACCCCACCTTCCACTTAATGACCTTCTTCTCTTTGGGTGACCAGCCAGAGTATGTCAACTTCTAAGTCTTCCAAGAACACACACTTCACTGATTCTCTTCTGTGTGTTTCTTTTCTCTTTAATTCTGTGGGGTTTTTGTTGTTGTTGTTCATTTTGCTTTCACTTTTCAGTACAGAGACTTGAACCCAGGGCTTCACATGTGCTAGACAAGTGCTCTACCACTAAGCTCTACCCCAGCCATGGCCCCTTCTTAATTTCTATTCTTATATTTTCGTGTACTTTATTCAAACTTATTCTGTTCTTTTTCTTTTTTTTAGCTGTAGATGGACCAATATCTTTATTTTATTTATTTATTTTTATGTGATCCTGAGGATTAAACCCAGTGCCTCACATGTGCTAGGCAAGTGCTCTACCACTGAGCCACAACCTCAGCCCCTCTGCTCTTCTTTTTCTAACTTATATTAATGTCCAACTCATTAATTAGAATATAAGCATTTAGGAGTTAGAAGTCCTTTCCAAGTACAGTCATTCTCAGTTACTATGCAGATCGGTCTTCGGAGCATCCCAGAGACTCAAGTCCCTTATATAATATGGTACAGTATTTGCATATAACCTATGCACATACCTCTGTATTCTTTAAATCATTTCTAGATGACTTCAAACAACTAAGATAATGAAAATGCTCTGTAAACTGTCACTATACTGCTTTGCTCAGGGAATAATGGCAGGAAGAAAGTTGGCCCATGTTCAGTACAGATGCAATTTTTTTTCAAATATCTTTCATCTGTGGTTGGTTGAATCTGTTGGTTGGAGGTAGGACCCACAGATGCTGAGGACCAACTGTGCTGCCAGGCTGTGTCTCATGAGCTTTACTGTATGGTATTCTCACTGTTTTCTGTTGGATGTATTTTGAATTCACATCATTACTCCATTTTGATCCATGACTCGCTGGGAAGTGTCTTTGCACACTATTGTTGCAGCCACACCCCTCTGATCTCTGCTACTTATGCCACACTGGATCCCCATGCTTTCTCATGCAGAAAGCCTGACTCTGGATGCCCAGGCCCCTGCAGCTGCCAGAACCTTCTCAGCAGACGGAGGCACACAGCTGTATACTCCTGCCTGGCTGGGACAACACTGAAGTGAGGGCCACACTACCTGGGGTCCCATGGAGGAAGGCCAGCACTGTGCCTTGGAATTCCTTGACGCTGCCTTCCTCCCCCTCCTTACCAGGTACTCCTGGGAACAATTCCTAATGAGTTGCATTTGGATTACAGGGTTGAACCTTCTCTGGAAGCAGACTCTCGGGAAGAGCCCCGGGAGTTGCTCACTGGCCAGATTAGCAACAGAACTGTGGACACCTGTCCTTGGACAAACCTGAGTGGGGCACAGAAGATACAGGAAGATGCTGGGAAAGACCTATGTGTAAGACCCAAGTACCACCAGCTGGCTGGCTCCCAGAGAGACAGCACCAGGAGGCTCTGGCACTGCCCATGTCCACAGGCCTGCACTACCTCACTAGGGCCCCACCCAGTGACAGCCTCTGAGAGACTGGTGAGGCAGTGTGGACAAAGAGGTCATCCTGCTTAGGATGACAGGGTCCCAGCAGAGGGAGAGGCTGGTCAAGTGTGGAGAAGACAAACAGATGAGCCCTGAGAGGGGCATGGTGTGCTGGGCACTATACCACACACAGCTGCCCACCAAAGCACAGGCCACTGAAGACCAGTGTTGGACAAGCTGATGTTAGCCAGTCTCTGCCCTCACTAGTCCCAATGCACACACGGTGGATCTCTGAAGGGAGCAGCCATGATGGCCAAGATCCTCTCAGCAGAACTGGGCTAGCCACAGTCAGTGCCCATTGTGCAGCACATTGACAGGGGTCCTCAGGCAGTGCAGAGCCCTTACTGCCCAGGTATCCATCCCTGCTCACCATGAGAGCAGAGAGGCTGCCTAACAGTAGGGGAGGGAAGATCTGTCTGGGAATCAGAAGTTCCCTGGGGCCTTCTTGGATGCTCCTCTGGCCGATCTTAACTATGACTGGACCATTACACAGCCATATCCAGACAAAGGATGCCAAGCAGGGTCTTGGCTATTCAGAGTCTGGGACCCCTCATCATGCTACCCACCAGAGCAACAGAAGACCAGCTATAGGTCAGGGGCTCTGGAAGTAGTGATGCAGAGATGAAGACATCCCCTCTGCAGAGGTCCACACAGCAGGGAGCCCTACCCAGTCTCCCACAGGCTGTGACTAGCACCATCTCAAGAATGCACAGTACACCCAATGAGCAAGGGCAGAGCAGAGGGGGACCACAGGAGCCTGCTTTCCAGCACAATCCTGTGACGATGCGGCCAGTGACTGCCAATGCCAGAGTCTGTGTCACCTGCAGGTGGTATTCTTGGGGAGTGGGGGGGTGCCCGAGGATGACACTTAGCCCCATGCAGCTCCTTTTCCCTTCAGGGACCTCTCAAGAGGGGTAACCCCAATCATCTCCCAGAAGATTTGGCTCCAGATGTGGCAACGCTGGTCCTCTTCCTCTTTCCCAGCCATTTTCTCAGCCCCTCTACTGGTTCTTCTTTTAAGAAGTAACTTTTACATGAATCCTCATTTCAGAGTTTGCTCCCAGAGAATTCAATCTGGGGCCAAATCAATGAGATTTTCTGCCATTTTGTTTCCAATAACTCATGACACTATAAAAAATGGTACTTTATGATTCAAGAGTTTGGAATCTGTTGAGGTGAATTTACGTCCCAACACTGATCACTTTTAGATACAATCCGTAAGTGTTTGATAGGAACATCTCCAGGTAGAGACTATGTGCACATATACATATACGTGGCACAAACCTGATTTTTAAATAGAAATTCTTTTTTTTTTGACAGAATTTTTTAATATTTATTTTTCAGTTTTCGGTGGACACAACATCTTTTTTTTTATTTTTATTTTTATATGGTACTGAGGATCAAACCCAGCGCCCCGCGCATGCCAGGCAAGCGCGTTACCGCTTGAGCCACATCACCAGGCCTTAAATATAAATTCTTATTGGATGCGGCTTACATACTTTTGAGACCAAGTTGCTAGATGCAACTAGCAGTAGACACCTACAAACCTAAAGATTCATGTCTTCTTGATCAGGTAATACCATGGAGTTCCAGGTGACCCTCAGGCCACCAACACAGAAGACATCTGGGGCCACTTTCTCCTCCAAGAAAGAACATCTACTGCCACAACACCCAATCCCCAAGGTACTCCTCCGGAAAGGAGCCTCCCCTGCCCCAGGTATCCTGGGGGGTTCAGGAGGGAACAAATACATCAGGACCTGGAGACGCACGAAGGAGAGAACCCTCTAGAAGGAAACCATGTGAGGGCCCCACTGGTGGAAGCAGGAAATGCCACTTACCGCAATCTCTGTTACCAAAATATCAGTAATACTTCCCAACACAGTGACAAAGTCAAAGACATTCCAGGCATCTCTGAAATAGTTCTAGAGAAAAAGAAGGGCAGTTAGTGCCACTGACTGGCAAGGGCTCCACCGGGCACACTGTCCATGATCAAGAAGCAAGCAAGGGTGACAGATCCCAGGAGAAGGCCCGTGACGAGTAGATACCTCCAGCCCGGGCAGATGCAGAATTGAGAGCCATATGTAGAGAGAGGCGGGTCCCAACCCGGCATGCACCCAGGACCAGGACAAGATTCAGGCAGCTGAGAGTGTAGGAGCAGCCCCTTCCCTGGGGCCCCCAAAGAATCACACGAGTTCTGGAGACTTGGGGGAGTTCCCAGCTCCAAACTGTGAGCCCCAAATGCTGCCTAACAGAGAGGGAGCCACCATGCAGGCCACCAGAAGGCTGGTACCTACCAGCACCCCAAAGGCGATGATCTTCAGCACACACTCCAGGGAGAACATGGAGGTGAACACCATGTTCAGGCACTTCAGCATCAGCTCATACTCGTAAGGCGCATCGTAGAACTGCCGGGAATGAGTGCCAGTGGCTGAGGGCTCGGCAGCCACAGGAGGCAGCCAGAACTCCACACCTGCCCACCCCTCCTTGTTTCTCTTGAGTTCTCCCAGAGCCTTCTCACTGTCTTGGCTCCCAGACCACAAAAGGAACAGCATCCCATAGGCACCCTGTGCTGGCCAGGACAGAGGCAGCTGCAGCTCCGGCATGTGCCAAAAGGAAGCAGATCCACTCCCACCCAGGCTCAAGCTGGGCACTGACCCCCTCCTCTGCATGGGGCTTCGTACCTTCATCATCAGCACTACTGTGTTGAGGGCTATCATGGCCATGATGAAGTACTCGAAGGGGGGGGAGACCACAAACGTCCACGTCTTATACTGGAACGACTGCTTGTTTTGGGGCATATACCGTGTCAGGGGCTTGGCGCTGATGGCAAAGTCAATGCAGGCCCTCTGTGTGGAGAGAAGGGCAGCTTGAGCCCAGGCGGAGCCTAACCCATCAGCACCTCCCACAGCAGCACCTGCTACAAAGTACTACTACAAACAATAACACTGAAAGAGCAGGCAGCAGAGGCAGCCCGGGGCCTCCTCCAACAGGCCCCAACTGCCCAGACATGGTCTCCCATTACAGGAAGAAGGAGGCCTGCCCACACTGTCCATGAGTGACGTACGTGCAGAAGGAAAGCCTGGTGTTCTGCCCACACTGCCCCTCACAGAAGGTGCCAAGGCATCACCTACCTCATTCTTCTCCAGGCTGCATTCAGACATCACCTTGTCCCCCTGCTCCTGGAAGGTGATGATGATCAAGGCCACAAAGATGTTGACAAAAAAGAAGGGGAAGACCACAAAGTAGACCACATAGAAGATGGATAGCTCCATGCGAAACCCAGGGCTTGGACCCTGCTCTTCATAGGTGGCATCCACGGAGTGTTTCAGCACCCTGGTTGAGGGGAGGGCAGTGTCAAGGGAGCTTCCTGGGAAGCTCAGGGCACCGCAGGACGGGTCAGGTTGGCACCCTGAGGCTGGACGGGCACTCACATGGGCCACCCTTCTCCGGTGGACACCGTGAAGAGTGTGAGCAGGGCCCAGAGCACGTTGTCATAGTGGAAGTCGTATTTCTTCCACTGCCTTGGTTGAGCTTCCACTTCCTCCTTTTCATAATCCAAATACTGACCCCTGCAGGCAGGAGCACACATAAGAGCACAGTTAAACCTAAGGGACCCAAACAAACCTATGTGTCCATGGTCAGCTGGCGTTTGGAGAGGGTACTAAGTACACTCCACATGGAAGGAGCAGGCTCCTCCACAGTCAGTGCTGTAGAACTGCATTCCACTCAGGGGTGAGAAAAGCTGACTCAAGCTCCTATCTCAGTCCACACATAGAAAGTAACTCAAGATCAAAGTCCTAAATGTAAGTGCTAAGACCACAAAACTTAGAAGAAAACGGACAAATCTCTATGACTTCGTATTTAGGAATGGAGTCTTAGATATGGAACCAAAATCATGAGCAAGAAAAGAAAAAAAAACGGTAAATTGAACTTCATCAAAATTTAAAACTCTGTACCTCAAAGGACACCATCAAGAAAGTGGAAAGACGATCCATGAAAGTGGGAAGAGTATTTATTAATCATCTACAGATCAGGGGTTGGTACCCAGAAAATATAAAGTACTACTACAAACAATAAGAAAGACAACCCAATTTTTAAAATGGGTCAAGTATCCAAACCGTCATTTCTCCTAAGAAGACATACAAAGGGCCGACAGGCACTTGAACAGATGCTCAACAGCAGCAGCCATTGAGGGAAAGAACATCAAAACTCTCCTGAGACATCAGTCCACTTCGTGAACAGGAACATGATGAAAACAAAAGACAAAGGAAGGAAAATAAGAAGTGTTGATGAGGACCTGGAGAAAGCAAAACCCTGGCACCAGTTCAGATGGGAATGGAAAATGACTCAGCCACCCTAGAAACAGCCTGGCATCTCCTCAGACAGCTCAACACAGCTCCCAGACACCATCAGGCCCACTCCTGGCCTACCATCAGCAGGCCCATGAACAGATACCCCATGGCACAGCAGGGAACAGAGAAGGCACTGACCACCACAGCACAGAGGGACACCAAGGCCCCATTCACTGTGCTGAGGCCAGTCCCGGAGGGCTGCATAGTGTCTGCCTCCACACGTGGAATGTCCACAGCAGGGCAATCCAGACATGGAACACCAGCTCAGAGCTACATAGGGCTAGGGACAGGGACAGAGAGGACAGCTAAAAGGTACAGGTTTGGTTGGATTTCATTTTGTTTGGTTTGGGGTTTGGGGTTTTTTTAAGGTGATAAAAATGTGTGTCTGTGAATATAACAAGAGTCACTGAGTTGTACACACTAAATGGGATTATGTGAATAAGCTTCATGGCATGTGAACTATAAAAACAAAGAATCCCAATGCAGTAGGTAAAGGATGATCTTGCCCAATCAGTGGTGTTGGGAAATGGACACTCACCTTCAGGAAGTCCATCTTTTGCCCTGCCTCACACACACTCAACTCCAGTAGGCTGCAGATCTCAACATGAGAGGCAAGGGCAACACTGTCAGAAAAAAACACCCCTGACTGCAGGACATGGAGGCGTAAACATGAGAAACTAAAAAAGTTAAGTTGCACTATGTTAAAATCAAAAACTTGTTCTTTAAAAGGCACCACTGAAAGAGCAGAAAGCACTCTACAAAGGAGGGATATCAGTAAAGGCCTACCCAGGAATAAGAGCACTCCTGCAAATCCACCCACAGAGAGAGACAACCACACACGAACACGCAACAACTGGGATGGACACTGCCCAGGAAGGGCGGCTATGCAGCCAAACTACCCAGGGGAGGGGGCTCAACCTTGCTGGTAGCACATGTGCAAATCAAACCACAGAGCCCAGGAAGGCTGGAGAGCTAGACAGGGACACAGGGCACACTGGAAGATGTGGGGTACCGCGAGCTCCCGTTCACACTGAAGAGGTGTCACTGCACAAGCATGTGGCAGCATCAGTGACATGTGCATAGCCTGCGACCCCTTCTAGATAGACAGCACCCAGATGGGACGTGCGCATGGATGCTCACAGCAGCACTGCTCGTGACAGCCCCCCGGAGATCTGTCAAGAGCCTTCACCACAGAGTGGATGAGTGAGCAGGGAGACATCCACACAGCCAGAGACAATTGGGACCGCTGCTGCACAGGTGGGAAGGAGCTGCCAGCACAGTCTTGTTTAGGTGCACATAGTCACCCTTCCACTCCCTGGCTCCTCCCTGAGGGCACTTCTCCTGTCTTTCTTGAAAGTACGGCCAGGCCCAGGAAGATCTGAGAAACCCCGTGGACAGTGAAAGCAACACCAGCCATGGCCAAGCCCTCTGATTTTCATGGTCCAACCTAGACCTCCAGCAAGATTTAGAGGGCCCTGACATACCTTGATGGCCAAGGTGTGTGCAGGATAGCGGCTCCTTGGCTAGCTGCTGGCAGGAAGAAGTACTCTGAGCACAGCTGGTCCCCGACCCCTCAGAGGAGGGGATGGGGCACACTACCCCCTCTTGTGCATGGCATCGGCACATCCCAGGCAAGCCCTCCAGCCCTTGCCCAGTGTCCCCACTTTGTAAATAAGTCTCCTGAGCCACGTGACCAGCCCCACACGATCCTGAGGGAACACCAGGGGTTCTCTGCAATCTGGGGCTGAGGGCTTTGCACCCTGCCTCAGTTTACCTGCAGTCCCTCTCCAGCTCCTTGGATTCATCAGTGCAGTAGAAAAACTTCCCTTTGAAGAGCTGTACTGCAATGACGGCAAATATGAACATGAAGAGCATGTAGACAATCAGGATGTTCAGCACATTCTTCAGGGAGTTCACCACACAGTCAAACACAGCCTGCAGGGGGGAGGGACACAGCCGTGAGGGACAGGTGGGGGCCAGAGGAGAGGCCCCGCCACGTGAGAAGGTAGAGCTGGGATGAAGGGGTGGGACCACAAGGGAGGGAGGAGCCCTGAGGGAGGGCAGGGCTATGGTGGAGGTGGAGCCATGGGAAGGGCAGGGTCACCAGGGAGGGTGGGTCCACAAGGGAGGCAGGGAGATGTGGAGTCAAGGGGAGACACAGGGGCAGGAAAGGGGACCAGAAGAGAGGACAGGGCAGGGCAGCCTACAGGCTCAGAACCTCAGGACCACTGAGACCCAGACACCATGGGCATTCCAGAGCCCTGAAAGGCCCTCAGGCTCCTGCCCATGTGAGGCCACCACCAG
The DNA here is from genome assembly GCF_047511675.1 of Marmota flaviventris. Classification (NCBI taxonomy): domain Eukaryota; kingdom Metazoa; phylum Chordata; class Mammalia; order Rodentia; family Sciuridae; genus Marmota; species Marmota flaviventris. The sequence continues at coordinate 104,568,973 of NC_092510.1, read as the reverse complement.
GCGACTTGACAGGAAGTTGACTTGTGCTGTCTCTCATGAGGGGAGCCATGCAGAACCTATGAGAGTGGGCAGGAGGTGCTAGAAGGGGCAGATGAATGCCCAGAAGAACTCGCTTTACAGTTGGGAGTTGGGCCCCAGAGGGGCAGGGCCTACTCAGAGGGGATGTGGAAGCCTCCTGCCCTCCCCCTGGTCTTGCTCCTACTCATGAACAACACAGATGTGGGGCAGACTGAGGATGAGGCAGCAGAGTGCTGTGGCTCCAAGGACTACAGGACAGGGACTCTGGGCACATTCTGGGGCCCTGAGGGGACTCTCTGGTCCGTGACTGACCACCACCCATCAGGCCTGCTCTCAGGTTCTGGACCCTGCACACCCAATGCTGCTCTCAGAGCTGAGGCAGCACCTCTCAGGATGTCCTGCTACACATGTCCACATAGGTCTGGACCCCTGAAGCCACTGTGCTGTGTGCAGCACCCCTCCTGTGCAGCACCAGGTGTAACTCCTGCCAGGATTGAGGGCCTCTGGGTACCTTCCTAGGCCACATCAGATTCCAAGCAAATGCTTTCTGCAGTTCCACGTGGCCTCACGAGAATGCCCGGTACAAAGTCAGGAGTGCTACTCTGTGCCTGGTGCAGACCCTGTAATCACTAGACTGGGTCGATTCTCTTCTTTATGCAGAACTTCAGTTGTGTCCACCCTCCAGGGCCCAGTCCCACAGTCACTTTCTGGAGCCTCTGACTGCCAGCAACGCCCCTCACATAACACATCCCCCTCAGCAGCCCCTTCCTTCCTGTCCTGCATGGCTGAGGAAAATACCATCTCTCATCTGGCACTGCTGGGATAAGAAAGAGGGGTCTACAGGAGTCTGTTGGGAATGAGCTCTCCTTAGGCAGGTGCTTAGAGCTGAACAAGTCCATCCTCATGCATGTACATGTTCACACACACTCTTGTACCACCTGCACACACATGCATGCACATGCGGACGCACAGCATGCCCCTCAAGCCCCAACTCCAGGCTCCAACCTTGAGCTTAGGCAGTCGTTTGATGGTCTTGAGGGGCCGCAGGACGCGAAGAACTCTCAGGGACTTGATGGTGTTGATGTCTTTCCCTTTGGATCCTCTAGAAGGGAGAAGCCGCTAATGCAGATAGGCAGAACATGTGGGTATGCCTGGCCCCGCACGGCCCATGGGGTCTGGCTCTCAATGCCCTGAGACTGCAGGGTACAGCACCCAGAGCAGAAAGGTCTCTTTCTGTAGCTGCTTTATCCGAGAACAGGGGCCAGACGAGGGCCAGGTCAGCACAACTAGTACACAGGGACAGTTGAGCTTACAGTTGGAAGAACCCATTCTTGCAGACCACAGTGGCTATTTCCATCTCTCCAGTGCTCCCAACACCCACCCCTAAATCAGCTTCCAGCAACAAAGAGGACTGAGGGGGCTGGTGTGTGCCTGCAGACCAGGAGTGAGGGCGGTGAGCACGCCTGTGGTGCTAGAACCTTCTCCCAGCACTGCAGGAGTCATGAGCCCGCTTTTCACTCCACACAGCAGGAGTAAAGGGATTTGTCTGGCCTCTGCCCTATAGACCTCTGCCTATCCTCAGCTGTCCAATGCTCCTCCAGGTGACAAGAAACCAAAAGGAAGAGGGAAGAGGGAGGTGGAGGAAAAGAGTAAGAAAGAGACAGTTACAAAATTAGGCAGAGCAATAACAGAAGCAGAAAGCAGGAACAGGGAGAGACAGAAAGACACGCAGGCATAGGAAGCTACAGAGACACTAAGGTCATCAGGAAAATAGCAGACAGAAAAACTCAGATGAAGGATGGGGAGACAGGAATTCATATGGGAAAATTCAAGGCACCAGAAGCAAGCTATGGAGCCAGGGGTCAGCGGACCCAGATGGGGACCCTCATGGAAGAAGCCAGAGCAGACCCAGAGGGTTTTCGCTGCTGTCAGGGATCCAGGAAGTGGCAGCCTGACTGGAGATGTGAGGGGTGATGGCCCTGCCCCTGCCCCTTACCCCCAGTAGGCCAGCAGTGAAAGAAGGTATCCTGCTGAAGAGGTCATGCTCAGAGGCAGAGTGGGCAGCAGCCACTCACAGGGACCCGGCTCCAGCCTACTCTGAGGCCCTTTCCCACCAAGATCCCTGGGGCCTGGCCTGCATGGGGTTGGCCTGTCCCCTTGACTGCCCTTGGGTTCCAGCAAAGCTCTGGACGGAGTGGGGAGCAGGCTGTACAGCCCAGGCCTTTCTGATGGGGAAAGGAGAACTTGGGCCCAGCCCCACATTCCAGAATCAGATGGAACTGTTTCTGAAACACTGGGTTTGGCCACTTCTCACCCAGCGCTCCCTGAACACACACTCCCACCCAGCTCACCCCAGGAAAAGAGGGGAACAAAGGGGCCTGCGCCAGGCTCACAGAGCCAGGCCAGGACAGAGGCTTGCTGGGAAGAGCTCTCCCAAACAGGCTACCCTTGGGGCTCAGGGCCTCTCAAGGCCACAGGGCTGGGTCCCATCCTGCTCCTGCTCCTAACTGGGCCTTCTCTGACACTCCTGCTGCAGTTCTTGTCCCAAGGGCCCTCACTGATGTGCTGGCAAAATCCTCACTTCCTTCGTCATAGAAAGAGATTTACTGGCACACCCAGAGGGGACACCAGGAGCTTCAGGGGGCTGGCCAGGAGAGGAAAGAGGAAAGAAAGCCACATTTCCAGAGGAGTCCCAGGGGAAAGCGCCTCAGCACGTCCAGCTTCCTGGCCCATGGGCACAGTTGGCAGTCCCACTCAGGGCCCTCATTGCCCTCCAAGCCGAAGTTTGAGCCCCCATCACTCACACCCTGCTCACCAAGGGCAGTGTCAAGCCCAGCCAGCCCCAGCTCCCACCCCAGCTCCCACCCAGTCCCCAGAGGCATGGCAGGAGAGGTGGCCTGGGGATGGCTCCTGGCAGCATGCAGCCCAGATGGGGTGGAGATGAATGGATGAGAGTGAGGCCAGTGGAGGCTGTGGGTGTGCCATGATGTTGGGCAGTAAGGGGCGGGGGGAGGCATTACCCCATGAAGCTCCTACCGGAGTCCAGCGACAGGAAGACAAAGAGAACAGAGTCAGTGCTAAGGGAGGCAGAGTTGGGGCCTCTGTCAGTGTGTCCCACCCCAGGGGCGGGGAAGATGAAGAAACTTCTCTCGGTGTCTGGTCTCTACTGGGGTTTTCCTTGTGTCTGGATAGCACCCCACAACTTCCCTCATGCCTCCTGCCCAAGCACCCCACTCCCTCACAGGGCCTGAGGATCAAAAGGAACACTCTGACCCCCACAGGAAAGGGGTCCACCAGCTCTCACTGGGGCAGAAAACACAGGTCAGGTACTGACCTCCAAGCAGGTAAATGTACTCCAAAGGACCCCCCAAGGCAGAGGCCAAAAAGCCAGAGAGGCTGCGCATCCCATCCCAGAACCAGAGGCTGTGCTGGGAACAGATGGGCCATGGATCCTCCTAACCTACACGGTCCAGTCCCAGCAGGCAGGGACAGTCCCCCCCTGGGCAGTCACAGAGCCACATCTAGGGAGACCATCAGTGTTCCTTTCCCTCTCTCCCACACCCCCACACCCCAGTGTGGTCCTGGGATTGCACCCACAGGATCCAGAGTAGATGTGATTACTTACGAGAAGGCAAATGCCACCAGGGCCCCACTGACCACAATGAAATCCAAAATGTTCCACAGGTCCCGAAAGTAGGCTCCAGGGTGCAGCAGCAGTCCTAAGTCAATCATCTACAAGGAAAAACACACATTAGGGAACAGTATATTCCAGAAAGAGAGGCAGAGCCAGGCTCCAGCCATGGCGCAAGGCATGGTCTAGGCACACCCTTCCAGCAGGGAGCTCAGTGCACAAGTACGCACAGCTAAGACTTCCATGCAGCTCTATACACCTTCCCACACTCTTGTAGGTCACAGCCTCTGATGGCCTCAAAGAAGCCTCGACCCAGCTACTCCACAAGGTGCATGACTGCTTGGTGCCCAACTTCCTGGCTCCCCATGAGTTGGTGAAGTCTCTGTCTCCATTCACTCCTCCACTGCTGGGGACAGGCACACACTCAGCTCCAGCTCCAAGGGGCTCACACCTTACCCAGACCTAGGAGGGTCAGGTCAGGGCAGTGGGAAGAACTACTGGTCAGAATTCCAAGGACTTTCATTCTCATGCTGGCTCTGCTACACCTAGTACTGTGATTCTGACAGGTACTGTGACTCAGCCTCAGCTTCATCGTCTGTGAGTTCTGTGTCAGTATGTGACTTTGCAAGTACACAGAATAGCAGAGGTAACCTGTTTGGGCACCCTTGTGAGTGCTCCGCACATGGAACCACCCCAAGTACACTGCACCCTGCCACAACTTAGGCTACACTGAAGTCACAGATGTTCAGCTGGACACACATCTATGCAAACGTACCTCAGGACACCCTTGCCAAATGTGAACAGGGGCCCTGCAGAGGAAGATGAGGTTGCAATGACACGGTGAACTTAATCTGTCATCAAACCCCGGATTCCTGATGCATGTAGTCTTCAGCATTCAAAGCCAACAGTCCTCCAGCCAAGTCCTCTCTCCCCAAGATCCCTGTGTCCCCTGCCCCCGCTCCCTTTGCAGCTGCCAGGCAATCCTAGAGGAAGGACTGAGTCCACACACACAATTTAAAGGAAGCCCATAACCTGTGTTCCAGAGTCAAGTGCAGGGAGACAGGGTGCCTCTGGGAGTACGCCCAGGGTTGGTGTGATGCGGAGAGCCCTCTGTGAGGGGCAGCACGTCGCACACACATAGCACACCTTCACGTCTGCACACGCGCACATTCGCTCCCCGAGCACATGGCCAGTATACGCTCCAAGCACCTTTGTGCAAGGCCACAGGAGCCACATCTCACCTTCATCACCATCTCAAAGGTGAAGACACCTGTGAAGATGTAATCCATGTACTTCAGAGCCTAGAACCAGAAGCAGGGATTCTCTCAGGGCTTGGGCCAGGAGCCAGAGACAGGCCCATGAGCTCCAGGTCCCCCCACCAGGCCTCTGAGCAGATGACAACAGTCTGTGGGGTCTCTGAGACAAGCGTCCCTCTGAAAACAGCCCCCCACCACAAATTAAAACCCCAGCTCTGCCCCAGGACGTCTGTAACGGGGGCTGGAGGAAGTGGCCTCCTCAGATATTTGGTTCCACTACCCACAGGAAGGACAAACAGAGTGGTTCAGGGTCGTGTGTCATGTAAGAAGACAGGCCCTGCACGCCCCCATCCCTGGGCACCCCGCAGCCTGATGGGGCCACCAACCCTGCCACTCACATTGTTCCTGGAAGAGTCTGTCCGCACAGGATCCTCAGCAGCCAAGGCGATGCTGCTCAGGGCAATGACCACAAGAATGACCATTTCAAAGTACCGCATAGTGACAATGTAATGGCAGAAGCGGCGAAGCCTGTGAAGATAGGCACAGATGGGACAGGGCCCATGAGCTGGGGTAGGTGCCGGGGCAGGTGCTGGCCTCCCCAACAGGAAGGACTCACGCTGGCCAACATAAAAAGGCTGGCACCAGAGTGGAGTTTTACCCAGTGTCTCCATGGCCAGGGGACAATGGCCAGGTGACTGGTAGTGACTAGAATTCCTGACAGGGGTCCCAGGTTCAGAAGTCAGAAATTTACATCAGGGTCAGCACATGACAGCTCCTGGCCAGACAAGGTCCGTCCTACTGTGTGGAAAACATTCTTTGCGAGTGTACCTGCATTCATTTACCTGCTTTCTGTGGCACCCCCAAGCCCAACAACATGGACACCTGGCCCTGTGCAGAACCAGGAGCTACAGGTAGAGTGGAGGGAGAGGTCAGGAACTGTACAGCATTCCTGCACAGAGCAGTCCTCTCCTGCGCTGGAAGCACGTCCTGGTCCTCACTGGCTTCTGCGGGTTCCACCTTCACTCCCACTCTCCACTCCGCCCAGAGCACTCTCCCTCCCCTTCCTCAAGCCTGCGCTTCCGCTTGAGCCCCCACTGACCTTTCCCAACCCCACGCCATGTTTCTTCCTAGCACTTATCACTGTGGCATCTAGTGACCCCCTGACTTATCCCGTGGGTCATCTGCCTCTCCCATTCCCATGCACCTGGTAAGGACAGGTGCTCTTGTCTGTCTTGGTGACTGATGCATATTCCCAACACGGAAGATGCTGTTCACACATAAATGTCAGCTGGATTAACGAATCACTGAACTGAGAAGTGGAGGATGAATCCATGACAGATCAGCACAGGAGGGAACACATGCTCGAAATGGGAACATGCACTGCACACGCATGCATGGGCAACAGCATGATGGAAAGGCAGGGTGGGCACGCATGATGGATGTAGAGTCCCTGTGTGCAGCCATGAGCCATACCACGGGCAGGGGCAGGGACCCATTAAGAGGCCAGGCTGCATCTGTCTTTTGGGCGTTCCATCTACAAAATGAGGTGATGGGGCGTGCATCAGGGGATCGCTGACTGATGCCATTCACATGGACAAAGTGCACAGAATCAGCCCCTCGTGGTGCCATTCCACACATATTGGCTGCTGAGCTCACACAGGTCATGGCAATGAAGGGCCGGACCAGCACACACACACAGGAGCGAGAGACTCACAGGTTAGTGGGGCTTAGACAGAACATGGAGCTGTACGGGACGATGGGCCGGGGGCCACTCCTCAGCACATCATCAGCTTCTGCCTCCTTCTTCCCCTCTCCTTGGCTCTCCAGGTCCATGTTACCACCTGCGAGGACATAGGGCCTCTAGGTTAGGGGTGCGGTGCACATAGAGCCCACATATGGACCCCCTGGGGAAGGGCATGTGGTTGACAATACCGCTGCCCAGGCAGAGCAGGACCACAACTGGCAGGGCCAGCACTTTCCAGAGCTGGAGGCATAGGCCATCTGCCTCAGACTCCAACAGGCCTCTGCCCACCTCCTGCTTGGCTATTGTAAGGGAGGAGCACCAAGCTAGGTACTGTGCCCTCAGGGGACACCAAGGCCTCCAGTATTGCTCAGTGCCAGCACCTGGGAGCCCGTCTCTCCACCTGGGGATCTCAGAGCTACAAGATGGCAGAACAGAGCCGGCCCAGGGCTCACTGGCCCACAGTGCTCCCTGCATCCTGCCATCAGCCTGGCTTGGCGTGGAGAAGGGCCATGCTACTCCAGGGCATCCAGGAAGATGGTTGCCCAGGCAAGTTCTCCTGGACCCCTGCAGGCAGTTCTTTCTCCTGGACTCACACTGCATTCCTGCTCATCATGGCCCCTCTGCTGGGGCCCCTCTGCTCTCCTCCCCACAACTATCACTTTTGCTCCCACAGATTAAACTCCCTTAGTAAAACTGCTGTGGGCTTCCTTCATTTTAGGTAGATCATGCAAATTTCCCTCAATGAATCTTTTTCCTTTTTTTTTTTTTTCCTTCTTCCAGTACTGGGGATTAAACCCAGGAGTACTCTACCACTAAACCCTGTCCCCAGCCCTTTTTAGGTTTTATTTTGCAATAGGGTCTTACTAAGTTGGTGAGACTGGCCTTGAGCTTGTGATCCCCCTGCTTAAGCCTCCCAAGTCACTGGGAGTATAGACATGTACCACCACACCTGGCAACAGGTCTGCGTCTTTAACTGTGATGATGAGCATTTCAGTTCTTATGGCTGACAGGGTCCCTGAGACCTCAGAGCACTGAGGGGGACAGTACAGTGACCTGAGCACCCCCACACACACACTGCTGCATTTTACATCCACTTCTTTAAGGAAACAAAGGCAAAGAGGATGTCAAAGAGCAACCAAAACAAAGGAGCTGATTCCCAGAGCCTGCTGAGGCCAGCCTCTCCCAGCTTCTCCCCCATTGCCGGCCACTCTGTGGTCCTGTTTGGAACCACTGAGCAGAGGAAACGGCTGTACTAACATTGAGAATGGGGAAAAGCACAGCTGCCACTTCAGAGCTGAGATGACCTTCTGCAAGCACTTTCAGTGTAGCCGCTTTTGAAACTGACACTATCCAGTTTCCCCTAATGAAAATGTAAATTATATTGGGGCTGGGGTTGTGGCTCAGTGACTCAGCGGTAGAGCACTCATCTAACAAGTGTGTGGCCCTGGTTCAATCCTCAGCACCACATAAAAAAATAAATAAAATGAAGGTACTGTGTTCAACTACTTCTAAAAAATAAATATTTTTTAAAAAATAAAATGTAAATTATATAATATTCTGATAAAGTAACAGGCAATGCTTACTTAAAACAGTAAACAATTCTATTAATTCATAAGACATTATCTCCAAAGGAAATCAAGCATGCACAAAAAATCTGTACTCATAGAAGTCTTTGTTATAAGTTATTTTAAAGTTAAAATTATAAAATGAGCAACTTCTATCAGTCAAGTAAATATTCAATATTTATATGAAGTACCATGTGATGAATATTTAAAATGTCTAGAAGAGTTTACATAACATAAGAAGAGGCATATGATAAGGTAAATTAAAAAGAAGTGGAGAGCCAGGTGCAGTGGCATGGCTGTGATCCCAGGGAGGGAGGCTGACTGACGCAGGAGGATTGCAACTTTGCAAAAAAAAAAAAAAAAAAAAAAATTGTGGATATGACTCAGTGGTAGAGTGCCATGGCTTTAATCTCCAGTGTTGAAAAAGAGAGAGAGAGAGAGAGAGAGAGAAACACAGCCCCACACCTGGTGTTCCAAACGAGCCTGACAGCAGGAGAAACAGGGCTTGTCGGGGGAAGCAACACCAAATGTTGGCTGCAGTGATCACAGTGTGGTGCTCCAACAGCAATGTCACTAAGTGTTTCCATGATGAGCACATATTAGTTTTAAAGTAACAAATATTTATTATTAAACACCACACCTTTTCAAACTCTTCCCCAGTAACAATAAAACAAACCCAAAGGTAAGTAAACTGGAGGAAAGAACCAATCTGGACTCAGTGAAGAATTTTGTGGCTCAGAAGGAAGGGAACAAAGACGCCAGGGCCAGAACTAAACAACTTCTCCCAGAACAGACTTACTATAACAGAACGTGAGGGAAGCTGCCCATGAAGTCTAAGCAGAAAGGAAAAAAGATAAAGGGGGCTGGAGCTGGGGCTCAGCGGCAGAGCGCTTTCCTCACACGTGTGAGGCCCTGGGTTCCATCCTCGGCACCACACAGAAATAAACAAATAAAATAAAGTCATGCTGTCCATATATGGCTACAAAAACAATTTCTTTAATAAAAAATTTTTAAAAAAGAGTAAAAATGAAAATTGCTACAGACTGAATAGATTCCTTGTTAAAAGTGGGTTATTAAAAAGACTCAGCAGTAACAAAACTCCAATCACTAGAGTTGCATAACTTGAGGAAGGAGGATGCCTGAGAGATTGTCTTGGGAAATGTGCCACCAGCGCTGTGTGGGAGCCCTGACCATGGCCCTCACTGCAAGGCAGGAAGGGGAATGGGCCTCCTGTGTCAAACTGCAGCCCCCAAAGAGGCCGATGTGAGCATGCTTGAACTCCCCTGGCTTCTGGGAAAAGCATGCATTAATCCTCCTGACAAAGACATTCCTCATTTGGCCCACAGAATCCCACAGACTAGGAGAATCTGGAGAGAATTCAAGTCCAACTTTCCCGAGACTTCTGTGACAGAAAGAATTTCTCTCATTCACATCTGGAATGGCACTAGCTAGACACCCTTCTTGGAAAGCTAAAATATAGGCAACCAATTCATTTTCTATAAGGCTTAATTACCTCACAAAGCCCCAAGAGAGAAAGGGATGATGGAGAGTAGTCACAAATGAATATGAAATAGAGATACCACCAAACACACAAGGAAGCAAGGCTATTGTCACTGGAAAACAGCAGAAATGACAAGTAATTGGTTTGTGCTCATGTTGACTTCAAATACAGAAAGTTTTAGATGAGAAATAAAAAATATATAAGAAGTAAAAATGAACCTTGAAAAATGGACAAGCAATAAAAGTCTACAAAGCTGACCCAACACTACCATGACCTATGGCAGAGCAGCTTAAAGTGGACTAACCTTCCACTGAAAGCCACCGTCACAGCAGAAGAAAACACATAACCTGCTTGTCTAAGGCACTGAGGTCAGCCAACACAGAACCCAGGGGGCAGCTGTCCACAGGAAGACAAGCAAGCAAAGCCCTCACACACACACTCAGATTTTCCCAGAAATTGCTTTCCTACTTGTTGTACCTGGAACAGAATTCAAGCAAAGGCAACCTTTCACTGGGACAAGGTGGCAAAGACTAGAGTTTGAAGGTGACGGTGACTGAGTCCTGAGGAGCAAGACCTGAGGACAGGTTTATAGAGAGTAAGCCCCTCGGTGAGCACGCATGTCCTCCTAGCATAGGAGAAGGCCAGGCTCCCCGGAAAGCAGCCACCCCAGGTCCAATACCTCAACAGAGAGCACAATTTGAGCTGCAAAGGACTGGCTTTTGAACACTGGGTGCTGATGCCAGTGGAGATTAGGCTCTGGTAAATTTTTATTAGGATTGTTTTGCTTCTGTTTGAGTTCTGGCTGCAGAGTTACACAGACCCTCTCTTCCCCCACAGGCCTGATATTTTCAGTGATTGTGTTTTCTGGAATGCACACATGTGTTGAAGCAGGAATGTCCGTCCTTCATAAAGAAACCATCCCAAGGAGTGTGTAACACAAGAATGAGAGGGCCCAACACTGAGAAGTCAACAAAATGGAGGATGTGCATAAACATCACTATAAGGTCAAAACAATGATTGTGACTTTGTGGGATTGTACTTTAAGGACTAACATGCTGGACAGCAATAAGGAGGAAGGTGGCACAACATGACCAGACCCACTGCTCTGAGCCTTGTGCTGCTGGAAGGGGAGGTCAGCTCAGGAGCAGTGGAGTGGGCACACTTCATGGAATCACCAAGGAACACCAGCAGGCAGAAACAAAATCTACAGTTGTTAAACTAGCAGAGGCAAAAATGTGACATTTAAGCAAACAAGCAATTAAAACCATTACTCAATATGAAAGAGGGAAAAGGAGGGGAAAATAGAACAAATGTTACGAGCTCAGATGGATGAAGCAAATATCAGTGAATTAACAGCCAAAATTAACACAAGCAGACTAAACTTGGCAGTGAAAAGACAGATGATCCAGTCAGATCCCTTTAAAGTACAGTTGTTTGGCACGACCAAAAGACAACTCTAAGTAAAGCACACGTAAAGGTCTGAAGACAGAAGAAGCTACGCCTGCCCAATGTTCACACAAAAGACACAAAGCAAGAAAGTTGCATTCTCAGGAGAAAGCTGCACTTCAAAACAAAACCACTGCTAGAGATAAACAGGATTATGACTTGAATATTTTAATAGGAAGCCTTTTTTTAAGCAGAAATAAAAGAAAAACCCTCACAAATAAATCCAGAAACAGTTACTATCTTAGAAATGTAACAGTTGCTTAGCAACCTATCAGATAGTTCTGTATTTTGCTTTACATTTCAAACTATTCAAAACAACTATATTAAAAGGTAACTATACAGAACTGGGATGTGGCTCAGTGGTAGAGTGCTTGCCTAGTGTGCATGAGGCCCTGGGTTTGATCCCCAGCACCACAAGGCAAAAAAAAAAAAAAAAAGTAAATATAGAATGTGAACTCTAACAGGTCCACAGAGAGAAAGACATTTCAATACACCTTTCTCAATTATTGATAAAGCCAATCAGGCAAAATATTAGTGAATACATGCAGTATTTAAGTAACACAATTAACAACTTGATTTAGTAGATACATATAAAAAGCCTAGGGATCCTAAAATTTGAAAAAAAAACATGTTCCTTTTAAGCATATATAAAACATTTACAAAAGATAACCATAAAGCCCAATCATAAGCAACTGCAAATAAATATCAAAGGAAAATACCACACAGGTCATGGTTACTAATCTCATGCAATTAAATTGGAAATTAAGGTAATAATCAGAAAAAAAAGATTAATTAAAATTAAAATTCTACATTTGAAAATTGAGAAATAGACTTAAAAAACCCATGAGTCAAAAATGATATTCACAGATGGCACAACTGTGTGCACCTGAAAAACAAAAAGGATCTAAGAAAGATACTGCAGAGCCCCCGATCAACGTCAGCAGATCCAAACTGCTGGGTTTCCATGCAATAGGAGTGAATGATTTGAAAACGGAATTTTTCAAGTAATACCATTTGAAAAACAGCAAGCAAAGCAAAAAGACAAAATTTTCAAGATAAAAGAGACGCAAATACGAAGTCATAGAAGTGAGAAATAAACCTTACAATCTTCTGTGTGAATTACAAATGTCACAGAATTCATTTATCTCTTTTTTAAAAAAGAGTCCAATCAAAAGCCTGAAAGCAACAGAGAGGGCTGCACATGCAGTCTCTCATCAGAGCACCAATGGCACTGAGTTGCTCCGCGGGGACACCCTCATGCCTGATGGAGGACATGCTTCTAGAAGGACCAGAGGGAACAAGAAAGCAGGACAGGATGTGAAGAAGCCTAGCAAGGGTATGACTTCATTGAAGTCCTGCAAAGATAGGTGTAGGCTCCTGGGGGAGGGGTGGGCTCACAACTGAACCTCAAAGCTGTCCTGATGCAAAGCCGAAGGACTGGGCTCCCCCAGGACCGCCTGAAACCCATCAAACATACTCAAATCTATAATTTCCTAGTAATAATTTTAAATCTCTCATTAGTGATATTGGAGTTGATTCATTATTTTGAAAATTCACAAATAAAGGGACAGAATTAAGCATCTCTCTTGCTTGCTAGAAACACAAACCACAGACCAGGCGCACTGGTGCATGCCTATAATCCCAGCAGCTCGGGAGGTGGAGGCAAGAGGATTGCAAGTTCAAAGCCAGCCTCAGCAATTTAATGAGGCACTTGAAGCAACTCAGTGAGATCTCGTCTCTAATAAAATACAAAATAGGGCTAGGGATGTGGCTCAGTGGTCAAGTTCAATCCTAGTACCCCCCCCAAAAAAAGTGCATTCTACTGATATGTATAACTAATTAAAACAAATAAAAATTCAAAAAATAAGTAAATAAATACAAACTATATTTCAAGGTAACCCAATTTTGTGGAATAAGATCTTCCTTACAGAAAAGGTTAGAATAGTAAATGCAGGAAAAAACAGTGGGATTATAAATTCCTCATTCTGTGGTCCTCCCCGAATTCGCTCATCTGATAACAATCACTTTCACTGGAATCACTAGGGAAAAGGCTGCAGGAGAATGTTAGGAGGTGCAGGGCTGGCAGGGCCTGCACCATGCCGCAGCCCCTGGAGCTCGCACAAGAGCCAAACTGAACTCTTCCTAATCGAGTCTCCCGATGTATGGGGCTCAGATGGGGCAGTCCTGGCAATGTCTGGAGACAGCTTTTGTTCTCATGACGAGAGGTACTCTTGGCATCCAGGGACATTCCTGAAACTCTTGCACACAAGACAGTGGCTGACAACAAGATCTCACACCACCAAGGTCAGAAACAGGCTACAGTGAGGACAGAGGAGGAGGCTGGACATCTGCTGCCACCAACCAGACCCAGAGCAGGGGGCGAAGGGACAAACCACACAGCTCCCTCAACAAGTAAAGGGCATGAACGAAAAGAAGAGGGCAGACACTCAGATTCAGCTAAGTGAAATAAGTGAGCTTGTCTGGATACTGATTATACCTGGTAAAACGTGAACTTGGAATGGGTGTTAGATAACATTAAGGAGTTGTCACAATGTTTTTGCTGCAATTATGCTAAATCCCTACTGGCATACTCACACTCCACGGGCTATACGAGAAAGCGAAGAGAAAGGAGGACGAAGACAGCAGAGGGGACAACTGCCAAGGTGGGTGACAGAGCAGCCACTTCACTCAACTTACTACAACACAAAGGCCTTCATTTAGGCAGCCACAGAGAGAATATAGAACCAGATAAAGGAACAATTTAGGCCACTGGATTCTCCACAGAACAAGAGAAGGTGGAGGACAATGGAATAGTCTGAATCTGATGAGAAAAAATAGCTAACAAGCCAGAATTCCATACAAAAGAGAATCACTCTTCACCAGCAATGGCAGAACAAGGGTCATCCAGGCCAGCAGAGAGAGCTCACCACTTTGGAACTTCACTAAAGGAAATCAGGAAACGAGCTCTGGGAACAGAAGTGGGAGGGACACAAATGATGATCTGACACACCAGGAGTGATGAGATACTGCAAAGAACAACAAAGCCAAGAGCAGGAGGAAGGGCATCAGACACAGACCAGAGGAAAGGAAGCGCCAAGAGCAGAAATTAGCAAACAGACCAAGGCACAAGAAGGTCAAGACAAGGCCTGAGGCACTGGGAGACGGTTTAAACTGACCCACCTTTAGGTGAAGGAGGGAGGGCCGGCAAAAATGCAAACCCAGCAGGAAGAACACAAGTTCTCGTCCCTATCCTCCAGTTTCTCCCCACATCCTCCCTAAGCTGTACCATCAACAAGGAGAAAGAACAAAGGCATCCACAGTCCACATCTACACCATACACCTGCACTTACGTGGGAGTGGGGACAAACACCTGAGGCCTGCAGTACCAGGGCAGCGTGGGAGGTAGGGAGCTGTGCAACACCCTGGAAGAAAGGCCCTTCTCCACACAGGTCTAAGGCCCTGTGGGTCAGACCATGAAGGCTCTGGGAAGTGCCTGGGCTGGAGGTGGCCACTGGGCCCCACTTCTGGAGGAAAGGGAAGGCTCCATACGGCTTCATGATGAACCCCAGTACTGAGTCAAGGACTACAAGTCTGCATTACAGAGAAGAGAATCAGGCAGAACCCCAGAACCCAGACAGAGAAGGGACTTGACTTTCCCAACAGAGGAGGGTGCTCTTGGACTGGAGAGCCAGGAGCTGCCCAAGCCCCACCCCAACTCCACAGAATCACATGTAGCTGCTGGTCCAGGCAAACCTAGCACATTTTATCCTTATCTGAGAAAGAAACCCAACATCCATTTAAAAAGAAAAAAAAAAATTCAATAAGAGGAAAACAAAAACTAAGGGTTAAGCCTATTCACCTAATAAAAATACCCACAAAAAAACCCAACTGTAACACAGAAGCAACCCAACTTGCCCCCACACATCTCCTGCTGTACTTAACACAATTACAGAAGCACTGCCTGATAGCAAGGAACACTGCGGTCAGATACAAACACTCAGAATAAAGACAGATGGACCACTGGAGACATGAATGAGAGCTGATCAGACTCAGGAGAGAACTGCAGAAACGACAAGTCCATGTCAGAAGCCACAAGGAATCCAAGGGAGAACAGAAACGACTGGATATAGCAAGAGAAAAAGAAGACTACAGAGAAATGAGCTGAAAGGGAAAATGGGAAATAAAGACTGAGTTGTAAAAAGGTTAGAACAAAAATCATACAGAAAACCGGCAAAGTAGGTCTAATGTGTATAGCCAGAGTGTCCGATACACAAAACAAACCTGTGTGACAGAACTAACAATTAAAACTTTAATCCCTGAAACTTAATAATATCAAATGATTTTGATAAAAGTGCCATAGCAATTCAAGGAAAAAGGAAAGTCTTTCGACTGTCAGTAATAAAGAAATTGAATGTCCATGAGGGTGGGGTGGGGGAAAGGGCTCATTCCTATTTCACACCATATGTAAAATTAACTAGAGGCTTCAGCTCGCAGACTGATAGAGTGAAGTGCTCCCCAATTCATCCCACGAGCACAGCTACACACACAACCCCTGGACATACGTACATACAAGGAAAATGTAGGAAGACTCCGAAAAGTAAGAGGAAGAAAGTGGACTGGCTAGGGAGCTTTGGGACCCAAGGAATGGCATGCAGTAGGGCTTCCTTTTCTGCCTCATATATCCTAGACGGTGCTAGAAAAGCCAACAACCCCTAAATGCCAACAGACACGATTTTTAAAAGCCCCAACAAAACCTAGTTTTCCCTAGTGAGAGAACAAGGAAGGAGGCAGCCTGGCAAGATCAGGCAGTGATCACTGTGCCAATCCAAACTCCACAGACACGCTGCAGCCCACCTCTGCACACACCAGCAGAGTTGGGCCAGAGCCTAGGCATGGGCCCTCACCCCCGGGATTCTTGCTGTGGGGTCGGAGAGGCACAGATGGGAGTAAAATCTCAACGGTCTGGGAACAAGAAACACAAGCCACACAAAGCCAGTAGGGATCACATGTGTGGCTCATTAGAGTGAGTCCTGTGGAAAGCCAGGACTAGTGCTGACACCTAGAGCTAATGAGGCCAACTGCACTGTGTCGGTGGCAGCACATGTGGAACAGTAGCGAGGCCTCTTGCTCTCCAATCTGGCTGGAAGCCTACTGGGGAGCTAGAACTCCCACCCTAGGCCAGCAGTTATGAGGAGCCCCTCCAGCTGGGTGGTGAAGGAGACAACTTCCAACCTTCCCCTGGCAGAGTGATGTCATAGCAGACAGCCAAACAGAAGATTTAAATAAGACTCAGGGGCTCATGACATAATACCCAAGTATTGAAGTTTCAATAAAAAATTGCTTATCACACCAAGAACCAGGAAATCAACGTGACTGAGAAAAGACAATCAATAGGCACCAAGATGATTCTGACATTAGAATTCTGACAGAGATGTTAGATACACCATCATAAAAATGGCCAACAGATAATTAAAAACACACTTGAAACAAATGAAAAGTATGAAGTCTCAGCAAAGAAATAGAAGATATAAAAGGTCAAATGAAAAGCATAATGACTGAAATTAAAAATTCAATAGATGGGCACAACTGCAGAATGGAAAGCACAGATGAAAGAATCTGTGAACTAGAAGATAAGAAAATAGAAATTACCCAATCTGAACAATACCAAGAAAACGGACTGAAAAAAAATCAATAGAGCTCAGGAGACTTTGGGAGTATAATAAAAGATCTAACAATCATGTCATCAAAGTCCTTGAATGAAAAGAGAAAAGGGCAAAGCTAAACAAAATACTCAAAGACATAATGGATGAAATATTTCTAAATCTGGCAAAAGACATTAACCTACAGATTCAAGAAGTTGAATAAATCCCCAAAAGGATAAACTTGAAGAAACCCATGCTACAACACATTATACTCAAACTTCTGAAACATAAAGACAAAAAAAAAAAATCTTGAAAGCAGCAAGAGAGAAACAACATCTTACCTATAGGAAGAAAACAATTCGAATGACAGTGGATTTCTCATCAGAAACCATGGAGGTCAGAAGGAAGAGGCACACGTTTTTTTCAAGTGCTGAAAAAAAAAGAACTGTCAACCCAGAATTCTATACCCAGTGAAAATACCCTTCAGGAATGAAGGACAATCAAGACATTCTCAGATGAAGGAAAACTAAAAGAATTTGTCCCAGGCAGGCCTACTCTTAAAGAATGGCTAAACAAGGTCCTTCAAACAGAAAATAATGAAAGTCGAAATATTGGAATTTCAGGAAGAAAGAAAGAATAATAGGAGAAAAACATGATTGAATACAACATGCTTTCTCTTCTTCTCTGGAGGTTTCAATAAAAAATCATGTTGACAGTTAAAGTAAAAATGACAACACATTGTGAAGTGATTCCAAATATTTAAGACTATTATATTATAAACAGGGAAGGGGGAGTGTCAAGAGAGGTAATGTTTCATACTTCATTGAAACTCGTAAAATCATGATAGCAATAAACTGGGGTAAGTTATCTAAACATAATGTGATCCCTGAAGCAACCACTAAAAATCTCTATCAGAGATACACTCAAAACTACCATAGATAAGTCAAACATAATTCTAAAACATGTTCAAGTGACCCCCAAAAGGCAGAAAAAGGAAACCAGAAAAATGAAAAAAAAGAGAAAACAAAAAATAGAATGTATCAATAATTACATTAAATGTGAATGCTTTAAAAAGACCAGATTAAAAAGCTGACATAGTGGATCAACAACATGATACAACTATATGCTCTCTACAAGAAACTCACTTCAAGTAGAACTAAATAACCAGGCTGAAAAAAAGGTGAAAAGGTTACCATGCGAATATTAATCAAAAGAAAGCAAGAGTAGACATATTAATATAAGATACGCTTCAGATCAAAGAAAATCACAGGCACAGGGAAGGACATTTCACAATGAAAAAAAAGGGCCACTCCACCAAGAAGATAAAGAGATCCTACATATGTGTACCTAATGACAGAGCCACAGATATGTAAGCAACAACTACCAGTCTGAAAGTAGAAACAGACAAGTTCACATCTGTAGTTGGAAACTTGAACATCCTTTGTTCAACAACTGATAGGTCTAGATAGACAGAAAATAGCATGCTTACAGAAAAACTCAATAATACCAACCAACAAGCTCAAACTGGCACTTGCAAAACATTACACCCAAAACCTGGAAAATACATGTTCTTGTTCAATGCCCACAGATTCTACACCAAGATGCGCCACATCCTGAGCCATCCAACAAAATTAAACAACTTAAAAGAACTGTAATGATATTGATGGAGTATGGTTGCTGATCATAAAGTAATCAAACCAGAAGTCAATAACAAAAAGCAGGAAAATCTCCAAACACTGAGAACCTAAACCACACACTTCTACTCATGAATTACATGAGCCAAAGAGGAAGGCTCAAGGGAAACTTTTAAAATAAAACTAAACACAAATTAAAGCATATCACATGAAAACCCATGGCACACAGTAGAAGCATGCTGAGAAGGAAATGTATGGCACTAAGTGTTCACATTAGAAAAGAGGAAAAGACTCAAATCAATGATCTAAGCTCTTACCCTCAAGAAGCAAAAAAAAAAGAGTAAAATAAGCACAAAGCAAATGTAAAGACAAAAAACAATAGAGTAGAAATCAAATGAAATTGAAAACATAAAATCAATGAAATAAGAATTTGGTTCTTTGAAAAGATCAGTAAGATAAACAAACTTCTAGTAAGACTAACAAGGAGAAAAGGGAAGATAACGAATTACCCATGGCAAAATGAGACGGGGGCTATCACTACAGACCATGCCAACATCAAAGTGGTTACAGGATCCCAGCAGCTTAGAGGTTGAGGCAGGAGAACTGCAAGTTCAAGGACAGCCTCAGCAACTTAGTGAGGCCCTATGCAACTTAGTGAGGCCCTGTCTCAAAATAAACAAAAAGGGGGGCTGGGGTTGTGGCTCAGCGGTAGAGCACTCACCTCACATGTGCGAGACGCTGAGATCAATCCTCAGCACCACATAAGAATAAATAATTTTTGAAATAAAGGTATTGTTTCCAACTACAAGTAAAAAATAAATATTTTTAAAAAGGGGGTGGGGCATGCTGGGGATGTGACCCAGTGGTTGAGCATCCCTGCATTGAATCCCTGGTACAAAAAAAAAAAAATTATGCGGAGATATGACAACTATGTACACATAAATCTGAAAACCTACATGAAATATGCCACTTCCTCAAAAGGCTCAAAAACCTGCAACTTACCCAAGAAGAAGGCAATCCCCAGCCCTACAACTGTTAAGGAAGCCAATTTTTTAATTTAAAAATTTCAAAAAAAAAAAAAATGTTTCTTTCTTTGACCAATTTGACCAAAAATTTAAAAGAGAATTAACACCAGTTTGACACAATCTGTTGTGGAAAATAGAAGAGGGGACAATTCCATTAAATTAAATATTTTATGGATCCAGTATTACTGTGATATCCAAATCAGACAAGTAAAAAAAAAAAGTACAAAATAGAAAATTACAGACCAATATCCCTCATGGATTTAGAGGCAAAACTCCTTAACAAAGTGTTAGCAACTAGAATTGAGAAATATGCAAAAAATAATTATACTCAAAACCAGCAGGATGTATAACAGGGATCAAGGCCAGTTGAATATTTGAAAAGAAATCAATATAACCATATTAATAGAAGAAAACATATAAATCATATCAATTGTTGCAGAAAATCATTTGACAAAATTCAACAACCACTCATGATAAAAACTCTTGGAGGGGCTGGGGATATGGCTCAAGCAGTGGCGCACTCGCCTGGCATGTGCGGGGCGCTGGGTTCAATCCTCAGCACCACATAAAAATAAAATAAAGATGTTGTGTCTGCCGAAAACTGAAAAATAAATATTAAAAAATTCTCTCTCTCTCTCTCTCTCTCTCTCTCTCTCTCTCTCTTTAAAAAAAAAAAAAAAAAAAAAAAAAAAACTCTTGGAAAAAGACGAATGGAGGGGAACTTCCTCAGTGTAATAAAGAACATCTACAAAACCAAAAAACTTGGGCTGGGGATGTGGCTCAAGCGGTAGCGCGCTCGCCTGGCATGCGTGCGGCCCGGGTTCGATCCTCAGCACCACATACAAACAAAGATGTTGTGTCCGCCAAAAAAACTAAAAAATAAATAAATATCAAAATTCTCTCTCTCTCTCTAAAAAAAAAACAAAAAACTTATAGCTAACATCATGCTAAAATGGTGGGGAATGAATGATAAATGCCCTCCTCCCCAGACAAGGTGGGAACAAAGGAAGGTGTCAGTTCTCTCCACAGCACTGGGCCCAGGGCCAGGAAGTGCACACCTGCAGGTGGCCTCGCAGGGAAACCACCAGTCCAGGCTTGGGAAGCCATGATATCTGAACTCATCTCAAAATTTTATTAAAATGAAGATTCCAAATGTCAGAATCTATAGAAACAATAACATTAGTAATCAGAGGAAAATTCATTCCCTTAAATAATCACAGAGCAAAAATTAAAGAACAGCATGCAACTCAAGAAGTCAGAAAAGGAGCCATACGATGGGGCAAGAGGAAGGAGCAGAGAAGTAATGAAGACCAAGCAGAAAGCAAAGGCTCCAGGAACCAACGCACAGAGTCACAGTGAGTTAGAGCCCTGGGTTTATGCAGTCTGAGATAGACCAGTCAAGGAAAAGGGGGAAAACACATAGGATTTAACAAATGAAAGGGGGGAAAAACTCTGAGCCAGAGAGAAACTGAAGGGGAAAAAATGTAGCCCCACCTTGGCTTAAGTTTAAGAAAATAAATTAGAAAACCTAGATCAACTGGATCATTTCTAAGGAAAATATAATTTACCTCGGGAAACTACAATGTTTAAACAGAACAATATCCACACAGAAACAAAGAAATTATCAAATAGAGAAATTATCCTTCAAAAACAGACCAGACATAGACAATTTCACAAGAATTCTACCAAATATTTAAAGACCAAGTAGTTCTAGTGTCACCTGAACTGTCCGTGTTTGTGTTGTGGATGTGTGTGTGTGTGTGTGTGTGTGTGTGTGTGCGCGCGCGCACAGGCGCGCGCAGCTGTGTCTTTAATCTCTTTGGAGTTCCTGAGGGAAAAGAGGTGCACATTCTCAAAACTCAACACAATGTTTAACAAAGTAACATGGGGGAAACTCTTGGGAAAGACTCCAAATTCAGCTGCCACATTATCAGAATCATGTTTGTATGTTTTTTAAAAGTTTCAATAAAGGAGGTATCCAAAGCAATTGCTTATTCACAGCTTTCTTGACCAGCAATCTGGAAAAGAAAAAAAAAAGTTAAGTATTTTCTGTCCTAATATGATAGTTTGTAACTTTTCAGCGTTCAACTGTGCTTTAGTTCTTAGGAAATGGGGGTATTGAGTTACATGTAATACACTGTAATTTTTGCCATTTATAATAATGGGAAAGGGTTCAGGTACACTCCACAGTAGAGCTTTTACCTAGCAGGCACGAGACCCTGTGTTTGACCCAACATCAAAAAAATAAATTAAATAAGATAAAAATAAATCAATCAAATAATGAAAAATGGGACTCCCATTCAGAACACTGGGTTTTCAAAAATGCAGCAGTGAAGGTAAACAAGCAATAACTATATGGCACCAATATACAAACCTTATGATGTTTAAGTGTACCAAAGAAAGCTGCAAACACACCTCACCTCAAAGCATCAGTCCACAAATCTTCCATAAAATATTAAAAGAATTTAACCACACATTAAAAAATAAGCAAAATAACCAGGTCAGTTTTAAGGTTGCAAATGTAGTACCACATCAGGTAATTCATTGCCACGTGTCTTCATATTTATGGGGAAATTATGAACTCTATAGATGCTGAAAAGACCCTCAACCAAATTTGACATCTTTGCTAGATAAGAACATCAGTGAAATAGGAATCGAATTTCCTACTGAATTGAACTGATGGGTACTTAAATGTGATCTCACAACATACTCCCCTGAGGCCCCAAACCAAAATCATTAGCTTAGTATAGGCAAAAACAAGGTAAAGGTACTCTGGAACTCCACTGTTACCTTCAGAGTATTAGCCAGCACAATCAGACAAACAAGGGAGCCTGACTCAGTAAGAAAGAGCACCAAAAATATCCACAGAAGTTCTGAAAATATACTTAGAAAACAACAGAGAATCAACACTGAAACTAATAAACAATTTGAGGACTCAAAGTAGCAGGAAACATAATTAACATGAAAACCAAATGCTAGATTTCTGCTCCTAGCAGAAGGTAATAACAGGAATCAGATTGACCCCAATTTCCAATAGTAGCAATAAAAACAGCAGACATTCAGAGAATGGAAAGCCAAACCAAAGATTGGGAGAAAACGCTTATAACACCCATATCCAATAAAAGACTTATATCCAAAATACACAAAGAACTCCTAGCTCTCAACAACCATAAAATAAGCAACCAACTAAAAATTGGGCAAAAAACCTGAGTAGATCCTCACCAAAGAAGATACAGAGAGCAAATAAGCACATTAGAAGATGTTCTATATCCCAAGCCTCAGGGAGCTGCAAGTTACAAGGAGACACCACTGCACACCTATCAGAACGGCTGAAACCCCAGCACTGACAATACCACCCTGGGGAGGGTGTAGAGCAGTGGGACCTCTCCCTCATCACCAGAGAGGATACAAGACAGAGCAGTCATTTTGGAGAAGAGTTTGGCATCTTCTACAAAACAGTCTCACCACACATCACACTCTTAGATATTTACCTAAAAGAAGTGAAAAATTAAACCTACACAAAATCTAAAGATGAGTGCTTATAGTAAGTAGTTTTATTCATAACTTGCAGAAATGGAAACCACCATGATGTCCTTCAACAGGTGAATGGATAAACAAACTGTGGTACATCTAGACAATGGAATATTAATTCAGTGCTAAAAAGAAACAAGCTAGCAAGTCACAAAATGACATGGAGGAGCCTGAAGTGCATAAAGCTAAGTGAAAGAAACCAGTCTAAAAAGACTGAATACTATATGATTCCAACATTAAGACATTCTGGAAAAGGTAAAAAAACTACAGCAACAGTAAAAAAAATCAATGGTTGCCAACAGGCATGGAGGGTTGGGAGGGATTCACATCTAGACTCTGTGGAGAGATAGGGACCCTGGGTTCATCCTCAAGCTAATCCAGAGAGAATCAGGTGAGGGGAGTGAGAAGACAATGACTTGTTTGTGCCCATAGCAAGTAGAACAAGTAGAACAAGAGATCTGCTTTCTTCAAGAAGGCCAAGAGGAAGAAAAGGCTAAGCAAGTAGAGCTAACCACTTTCTACTGTTATACTGGGTTGGCACACTGGCTGGTTGAGAGTGCCTAAGAAAGAATAGTTGCAGACATCTGTCTGTGGCTGTACCTGCAAACGTGGGCATGCGTGGAGACACCTGAGTTTACGCGGTGCATTCGGGGGCTGAACACTTCACTGCCCTTCCAGGCCTTCTCCCTTGTCCCCTGGGGATGTCTCCTCTGTACTAGAGAAAGGAAGTCTCCTCCTTGTTCTCACTGAATGCCCATGCCTTGTCCCTACTGGGTGAGAGCCTGTCTGCCACCTGCAGGCCTTTGCCTGGAAGACTGGCTGGTCCACCCATACCCTCAATGCCTGTTCACTCAGGGTCTTGTGCTAGGGAGTAAGGAGGGCAGCTCAGGCAAAGGCCTGGGGAGCCTCAGAGAAGGTAGTAGGGGAACATGAGCAGGTAAGAGACAGCCACTAAGACTTCCTCCTCACCCACCAGTTCTTGGTCCCCATCCAGGATGTGGCCACAGCCCTGAGCAGCTTTTATGCAACTGGAAAGGGCAGTTTGTGGTCTGTCTGACAAGGAAAGCTCCCTCCTGCTGTGTTCGCAGCACTCTTACACAGGCGTCAGCTGGCAATTCACAAATATTTTTGGGAGAGAGGAAAATGATGGGTAACTTTCAGTTGCCTTTGGAGCACTAGAAAGAAGGGAGATATCAAGGGACAGAGGCTGACAGCAGTTCACAGAGGCCAGCCAAGTCTCCAGCAGCTGCCATGGAGCAGGAGGGAAATGGGTGACTGGACCTGTACAGTGTGCCTGCCACTGGTACAGGGAGATACTCACTGGGAGCAACTGTGGTCTCCCCGGGAGGGCCTGCCAGTGTCACTGGGACATGTAAGGTGCTGCTCGGGTCTGAGGATTCGATGCCCATCCGAGTGACATTTCTCTGATTGTCTGCATCTTCTGGCTGTTCCTCCACCTTCTGGAGACAGGTGCTGGGCAGCACGTGCACAGGGGCTATGCCCATCACCCCACTGGCCTCCAGGCCACAGTGAGGCTCCCTGCAACCAAAAATGCACAGCAGAGTCTGATGCAGCCCCAAACTCCTATTTCTGCAAACCCCAGCTTCTTATACCTCTACCCAGGCCAGGTAAATCTCGGACAACCTCCTGTGCTCCTCTGGTGTTCTGTATGGATTCTATCACCCTATACAATTCTGTCTTTAGGTACAGGGCTGACTCATCCGTCTGTCCCAGGCACAGAACCCTGGCACTACTGGCCTCACATTATGTATGTGGAACACAACTGTTGGAAGAATAAATCAGTCTGGAGAGGGACACTTCCCTGAGCCACCCACCCAGGGGCCATCCAAGTGCTCCCCCCAGGCAAAGACCCAGCACAGAGTTTTCTACTTGATGACGGTAGTTCTGTGGGGCTGGTCCTGGGCCCTGGACTCCAGCCGTTTGTCCTGGTTGGTTTGTGGCCAATCCATAAGTACAGAGGCCTCAGCCTCCAGGCTCCTGCCCCAGGCCTCTTGCAGAGTCACAGCTAAGGAGCAGGTGGGCAGCCTGCTTGCCAGGGGCACTCAGCCTGGCCCCCTGGTGTACTGCCCTGCCCATCAATCTCCTGACCCTCACTGGCCTCTCCTTCCTCCATGATCCAATCTTCTCTTTTCTCCCAAGGCCACTCTGTTCTTCCTAGGTCAAGGTGTCCCCAATGTCTGGTGCCCCCTAGGCCCGACGGCTGATGTGGCACCAAGATGCCCTGCCAAGCCGTTCTCAGAGGGAATTGGGCAGGGGGAGCACGGGCAACCTGGTCCAAGTCACCCTCTGCTATCAGCCAGGACACTGGGGCCCAGCATCACCCTGGGCCAACCCCACCCCCACCACAGAGGGAAATAGGGGCCCTGGTCCCAGGACTATAAGGTCACCAGGCCCACTGCTTGTGCTTACGCACTTGGGCTGGTGGTTCCGTATCTCCTTGTCCGCCTCCACCATCTCGCCCTCCTTCTCTGCAGCCTCCTTCTCTGTGGCCTCCTTTTCAGTGGGCTCGTGAACAGACAGCACCTTGTGCCGCACCCGGTGCCGTCGCACAGGCTCCTCACCACTCTCTGCCTCCCTGGAACCGGCCCGGGGGCCCCGGTGCCGCAAGCGCCTCTCGCTCTTGGCAGTAGGTGCAACGCCTTCCTTGCCCTGGTCCGGACCGTGCCGGTGAGCACGGTGGCGCCGGGGCTCGCGCTCAGCAGCCTCCTCCGGGGAGCCCCGCCGGTGATGCCTTCGTCCGCCCTCAGGGCCAGGGCCCCTGCTGCGCTCGCTCCGGGACTCCAGCGCACCTGCCGCGTCCTTGCTGCGACTGCGGTGTGGACGTGCCCGCTCCTCCCGGGCTCCAGGTTCCACACTCTCCGCCTTCACAGCATCAGCCCTGTCCTGTTCGCCCACTGCGGGGACCACAGCCGGAACTTTGTCCCTGTCTCGATGTCGGTGGTGCCGTCGTGGTGGGTCTACACCCTCAGTGACCTCCGTCCCCTCGGGTCGGGCTTTGCCCCCCATGGGACCCCGTGGGCCATCCCGCCCTGGTGGTTCCACCACCAGAGGCCGGTCCAAGTGCGTCTTCATGTCTGGTCTTAGGTGGCGCGTGGTTGCGTAGCGCATCCGCTCCTCCGGGTCCATCTCACTGTACAGCGCCTCACAGCTGGCCCGCAGGTTCTGCAGCCGAAGCTGGCTGGCCCGCTGCTCCCACACCGAGCGAGCCTTGGCCGAGTTCTGCTGCCTGCTGCGGGGAGACTGGCAGTGAGTGTTGGCCCGCCCAGCCCCTTCTCTCTGTCTCTCAGGGAAGCCACGGATGAACACACAGCAATGGAGGGATGAAAGAGTGGTTGCAGGGAGGAGAGGAAGGAAGGAGAGGCGGCAGAAGCCCCCAAGACCACTGGCAGGATGTAGAACAAGAGGGGAATATCCAAGGGACCCAAATTCAGCTCCACTTCCCCTGGTGTCCCTTGGAACCCACAGACCATATTAGGCTATATGCGTGGGGGGTGGTGCTCAAGGCCACTCTGGAGCGGATAGATGGTGGCCACGAATCCTGGGGTACACGGCAGTGGGAATGTGAGGCACCTCTAAGAGGTAGCACGGGCTTCCAGGGCAAGTCAGCTGCTGGCCAGGTGGGTGGGAGTAGGGAGGAGCACTGTCCTAATGGGGATGCAGATGCAAAGGCTCCCCTGCAGCCCCCCGGAGGGATGGCCCCACTCCAGCAGGACAGCAGAGCTGCTCCAGAGAGGCCAAGTAGACACTTCCCCACTGCACCTCCCAGGAGGAAAGCCACCAGCCAGGAGAATGGGAACCCATATAAGAGGCTTAAGCTGACAGAGGATCTGGCCCTCTCAGGAACAAACAGTGCCTCAGCTGCTCCCCAAGACGGTCAGCCCTGACTGGGAAGCCACTACCTGGCTCAATGGCAGGTCTGTGGCTGGTGACATCCCCTCCCATGGTCATGAATGTCCTCCTTCCTCTTGTTTCCATGGAGAACCTCTTCCTCCATCAAGAGCAGAGCCAGACATGGCCCTCAGAGCCCTCCGGCACCAGGGTGGCCAATGGTCTAAGCTTGACCCTCACTGCGTAAGCTCCTGAAGGCTGTGATCCACCCTCCACCTCAACAGCCAAGGCACCGCTGTTCCCATGGCACATGCGGGGCTGCACAGCATGGAGTGCATGTGAGGCCTTTGCACTCTGGGTTCTTTGATGAATAAGACCACCAAGGTTGGTGACCCAAGCCACGACTTTACCAGGCAGAAACCTCATCAGAGGCCTGAGCCTTATCCTCCAGCTGCTGGAAGTTCCTGGAGACCTTGGCAATGATGGTAGCACCATTAGTAAAATGGCCATGGAACTGGTACTCTGGGCTGTATGCCCATCTCAACCAGTCCTTTCAGCCATCCCTGTACCCATTTCACAAGGGAAGACACTGATCCTGGAGAGAGGACTTGACCTGATCAGAGTCGACAGTGAGTCACTGATGAAGCCAGGATCCGATGCATGCAGGGACAGGAGGGGAGAAGACACAGGCTGCAGCCAGACCCAACTGCACTGACAGCAAAGATGCAGCTGCCCCTGTGGCGGCCAGGTCAGCCACTCCCACCCTGCAGCCAGTGTGTGGGAAGCCACCACCAGGGGCAGTACCTGGCAAGTATGAAAGCAGAGGAGCACCATGTTGGTACCCCACCTCAGAGCCCAGGCAGGGATGAGCAGGGTGACATGTGGAAGCCATCAGTTGGTCCAGGGCCTCAGCTGTCACCTGTTCCCCCAAGACATTGAAGTTATATAGTCCCCTGCTCCCAAGAATTCCCTGCAACAGACCCACAGGTCTCCTGCCCCAAGCTGGCACCATCTTTCAACTCCAGGCAGCGTGAAATGCAAAAGAGCCATGGCACGCACACGCCAGGCACGGGAGCTTTGGGCAGGCTGGTTTTGTCTGGTCACTGCTGCTGTCTGGTAGCAGCCCAAGACAGGTCTGGACTATAAGCCATTTGGTCAACAAATAGGTGGTTCACTCAGATGAAGCCACAGCCTGAGGCCAAGATCAAGTTCTTTATCAAAAAAAGATAGACCATGAAGGCCATGAAGGACATGTGGGGACTGGCAGCTCAGTTTTAGACACAGGCAGGGATGGGCTCTATACCACATAACTGCCCTCAGCCTTGCCCCAAGAACAGTCCTTTCTCTCTCTCTCTCTCAGGAACCACCTCAAGTCTAGCAAAAAGCCAGAAAGTCTGTGGGGCCAGAGGTGCCATCAGGCTGGCAGGGCCTCTCATGACTACCCAGAGAGAGGACCACAATAATCAGCTGTGCAAACACTGCCCAGCCATCTGCATCAGCCACCATAGCCCCACTCTACCGGTCCCTATAGGTCTGTATGCTACTCTGGGCCCTGATATCACAGAGACTGTCTACATCTACATATAACCCAGTTGGTACCACTGGGCTTCTCTATGGATGAAGCCCCTGAGCCTGAACATATATATGCAACATACGCACCAGGTCTTTCCTCCTGTATGTCCTTGAATCATCCTGCCCTTGCCCTGGCCAAGGTCTCTGTACTTTCTCTGTCTGGCACATAAACCCCACTGAATTCTGCTCAGTTTGGCCAGTGCAGGTCTCTCACTCTGTAATTTCTACTGAGATCACAGGCAGTTCAAGAACCTAATGCAATGTGGCTAGTGACTAATCCAGACAAGGTTCTTATTAAAAGGGATCTTTAGGGAATCACATGGAGAAGCTGTTCCCATGATGTCGTGGCCCTATCTTGCAGGTGCAACCCCCATCCATACTAGGGAGGACAACTTACCATGCCCAACTCAACACTGTGGACAATCACAGGGCTCAGAAAGGAGCCTTGAGGATCTCAATAGCACTGCTTTGAGGTCTCTAGGTTCAGCCAGGCAGTTACCCATAACTGTTGACAGTGTGGAGCAGCCCTGTTCTGAAACCATCAATACCTGCTTCAGCATCTCACTCTGCCACGTGAATCAACTGTTCAAGATCCAACATGTTTCCTTATTTTTTACCCTATGAGACATCAGACTCCAACAGCCAGCAGCAAACAGGGATTGGGGGAAGGCAGCCCAGCTCTATTTTGGCATCAAGAAGATGCACAGGGCAGGGCTGCTGGGAGCCTCACCACCACCAAGACACAGAGAGGGCACATGGCCACTTCCATCCAGGTGGCCCAAATGTACCTGACCACTCAGGTACCCTCACCTGCAGGGCCTCACCTCATTCTCAAGGGGAAATCCCTGGGGACCAGTCACCCAGGAACACTCTCCAGGAGGAGATGTGCAGGGAGAAGTCAGCCAGTTGAGAGCCTCCTTGGGGTTTTCATGGCTCTACCTGGTCCATGTGCCACAAGCACCACAGTTGGACAAGAGCTCTGCTCTTGGACAAGGACTTCCTCAGAGTCACTGAAACATTCCCCCCAAGTAAGTGGAAATTCTAAAAACCACAAATGTCCCCAGTGAACCCCAAGAACTCTCTCCGCCGTCCCTGCATAAAAGATCCTGGCCTCATAGGACCCACAGGAGACTTGGGCCCACAGTGCTCCATCCACTCAGAGAAGCAGATACACCCAAGACACCAGACTGACTGCACATGGACAGACAGCAGACAAGAGGATGGAAACCAAGAAGGGGAGCAGGAGGGGCTGAGATCAGAGAGGGCTGACTGAGCCTGAAAGCAGGACTCCAGGAGGCCAGGAAGTGTGCCCACCATTCCCAGCCCAGGCTGCAGAAGGCTGACCTGGAGCTGCCCATGAAGCAAATGACTTAGGTGAGAAAGCAGAGTTAGGAGTGGAAGGAAGATGTGTACATGTGTCAATCATGGAGCCACGGATGGAATATCGTAGCAGAGCGACTCACGGTGAATCTACGCTGGAGACAGATGAGCTGCGAGACACAGTACCTCGAGTTCGTTTTACAAAACTGCACATGCAAGAAACAAGACATAGACAGAAGTGAGAAAAACAGAAAGTTCTGAAAGACACTAGCAACGCTTGAGCACCACACCAGTACGGGCGCAGGCTGCAGTGTGCATCTGGGCAGGAGGCTGGAGACACGTCCATCAGACGGGCACCAGCTGAGACCTCGGGGCAAAAAAGAAGTTGAGAACCAAATCTACACACACACAGAAAAGAAACTAAAGTAACACCGCAAACCCTACAATGGCTAAAAGACGAGAAGCAGTTATTTGGAGGGGCCCATTCATCCACTGAGGCTTCCACCCACACTGCTCTGAGAAGCCTTGGGTTAGGAGGAACTGCATCGCTTTTCCCATAATTCCACCCAGTCCTTCCCCTCTGCTGCAGGCCTCTGTGGCAGGCCAGCCCGGAGAAGCACAGACAAGAGAACAAGGAGACCACAGCCACCCTTACCTGACGTGCTGCTGGGGGCCCTGCTGCCTGCCCCACCTGCCTTCCTAGGAGCTGCTCCCAGGCCCTCAGGTCCCCAGGCTCAAATCCAACTGCTCTCAGGTCACCATGACCTCTCCAGGGGCAAACCAGGCAATGCCACCAGCCCAACTTCCCTAGGGATATAACTCCAGTCACTTGCAAGTAACTTTGCTGCAGCTTTTCCAAAACCAATAGAGAAAACCAGCATCTCTTCACAGCCATGACCTTCACCCTGGCTTTTCCAGAGAGGGCCAGGTGGGTTTTCCG
Source organism: Marmota flaviventris (assembly GCF_047511675.1). Classification (NCBI taxonomy): domain Eukaryota; kingdom Metazoa; phylum Chordata; class Mammalia; order Rodentia; family Sciuridae; genus Marmota; species Marmota flaviventris. The sequence goes on along the minus strand of NC_092510.1, from coordinate 104,538,299 downwards.
TGCCTCCTTCTCAAGGCCAGGTCTTTGCACAATTCTAAGGCACACAGAGCAGCTCTCCTGCCCACAGGCCCTGCGTGCAGACAGGCATGTGTGTATGACAACATGAGAGTGTTGAGATTATGACTGTGCATGAATGTAAGTATGTGTAAGTGTGCAAGCATGTTGTGAATGTGCGTATGTGCACAGCCACTCAGAAGGTGAGGACGAGGGTGCCACTGCCAAGAGAACTGGGAAGACAATGTCAAGCTTAACATCCCTCCCCTCTCAGGCTCCTAAGTAAGCTGCCACCTAGGCGACAGACACAGACCTGATCGCAGGGATCCCCACACTGTCCACAGAGCATGAGGTCCTCTTGCACCTGAGGCACCATAAAATGTCCCTGCAGAGCACCCATGCCATGAGGCATGGTGTGAAGAGCAAGGTCAGGGAGCTCTGGGGGCTGCACTCCTGCCTGGTCCAGCAGCTTAGGCCACAGAAATGAGTGCACAGGCATCTCCAGCCCTCAGGGGTCTCAGCAGGATGGGTGGGAAACCCAGCATTGGGGGCCCTCACATCCAGCACCCACGCACACCCAAGGACAGGCCTGGCCCAGTATAGATCCTCCCTCATGCCCAGGAGGTATATCCCGCAGTGTCACACACAGGACCTCTGTGGTTTCACCACATCACCAAGTACGGGCCACAGCGGCATCCCTGGCAGGGTCTGTGGGACCCACAGTCCATCCAAGAGGGGACACAGGCAGCCCTCACAGATATGAAGGCTGTGACCCTGGCTCTGGAGCTAACACTTCACTTGGGACCCTCCTGAGGCAGAGCACCTGTGGGTGCCAGGAGAAGAGAAGCGCTTTTTCCACTCAGAATCCACCACAGTGCTCAGGCCAACAGCCGATGTCACGTGTGGCCTGTACCTGGGATGCCTCGACCTGCACAAAGCGTCTCCAAACAGGGACAGTGACAGCAGAGGAGGAATGGTCTAGACCTCCTATCTAGTGGCTTGATGCACCCTCCATGGCACTCTTCTCTCCCAGGTCTCAGCTGGATGGACGGGGCCACCCTCCAGCACACCCATGGGAATGGCAGCCCTGAAGAGGGCAGGGCCCAGGACAAACACTCACCCCCAGGAGCAACAGAGAAGGCAAGTGCCAAACAGAAACATCAAGAGGCCACATGAGGCCAGGAACCCAACAAGCCAAATGCTGCCCTGCCACCCTCTGTCCAGCAGACAACACCAGCGTACAGAGCTCACCTGTAGGATGCAAGAGGACAGCCTGCAGATCACTGCAGTTACACTAACCACCTAAGCAGACAACTGAACTGGACAGACAACGAAACACAACTGAGTACGGAGCCACCGACAGCCCCATGACGATGGCTTTTTCCTCAACCTGCCTGGCTCGCTGCAGGGTCCCAGGAGCAGGGGAACAGCTGCTCTCTTCCTGAGGAACCTCCCCTGCACTTTCTGCCTGGCGAAGAGACAGGTCCTCTGCAAACGCCATCTCCCAGGGCCTTTACGGGTGTGTGTGCACACGCACACAGACACACACACACACACACAAACCAGTTGCCTCACAGCATGCTCATCCACGTGCCACAAAATACTCAGCAGTGCAGGCATATGACACCACAGAGGTGCCATGGCTATGCCTAGCACTATGGTCAGTGGCCACAGAAAGGGAATGGTCAGCACAAGAAAGGTGAGTGGTGGGCTGAATGCGCATCCAGGCAGCCAGCAGCTGCACAATCAGTGGTCGGAGACGAGGCGCGGCCGACTTCTCTCCCCTTCCTAGGCTGCTGCAGCCTGTGGCACTCTGCCCAAACTCTAGAGTCCCTTGAAGTCCCCAACCCTCCACATGTGCACTGTACTTACTGTACCTGAGTCCACAGAACAGGAGATTGATGACTGGCTTTCCTGCAGAAGTCTGCTCTGCCCTGTATCCATCCTGTCTCATTACAGAAGCTCCCCTGACCTCTATCCCAACACCAAACACTTGGAGATGTTTGGGGAAGCTGCATCAAATTCCTGGGCTCCTGAGGAGCCACCTAGAACCTCTTGGCTCACAAAACACATTTTTAGAAAGCTGTATATAAACTCCATGTGCAGACTCCTCACCCCGATTGAGTCCCAGGCTTTGCCTGGAGGGGGACCTGGAGCCGCCCTGAGACATCCTAGTGAACAAGTGCTGTGGCTGAGCCAGTTCCACCCACACTGCGAGGACTGTACCCAGTATACCCTGCCCATGCTCAGACTGGAAGAATGTCCCAGAGCCTAGACAGCCCAGGAACCCTTTGTTCCAGGCTTCTCCTGACACAGGTTCAGGGCTGAGATGTGTCCTCACAAGTCCCAGCTAATGCAAGGCATGCTCAGAGAAAGCCTTTGGAAGTGGGGACCTGGTGTGACCCAGCCACAGCCACCCAATCTGCTCCCAAGAGTCTTACGCAGCAATGGAGATGTTGGCAGCAGACATGGGGCTGACTTCAGCCACTTCCTTGGCTTTCTGCAGAGCCAGCTTCTGATTGGCTGCTTCTTCCATCTCCTCTTCATCCTGTGTGAACAAGAGAAATATTTGTCCCTCAGAGGACCACTCTAAGGCCATTAGCTTTCCCCTCAGTGCCCCTCCAGCCCTCTGCATCATGGGACCAGCCCCTGCATGGACATGGTCCATTAGTTCTTCCTCCCAGGACCTCAGTGCCCCTCCTTCCCTCAGCACCATGAAGCTGGGTGGCAAGCCCCTGTGTGCACATGCTTTCCCTATGAGCAGCCACAAAAGTTCAGGAGCTCCCCACCGGGTGGCTCAGAGATTATGGTCTCCAGATTCCTGCCTCTCAAGCTGATGATCCCACTCCTGTATGAGCACCCTGACCCTGAGCCGAGCTCCAGATAGCAACTGACTGCCCGGACATATCTGCCTATTTGTACCATGCAGCTTAGACTTGCTTATCAAGTCAAAGCTGCCCCTCTTTTTATCCTCCTTCCCTCCCAGAGGCACCTGTCACATTTGAACAAAGCTGGTCTTTCACAGGGCTTATGACTAGGTGCTAGCCAAGCACTGCACACAAGGGCTTTCACCATCAATTTTCAGTGGGGCTATATGCCTCTTTGAGTTTTCCTGACTGGACCCAGCAGATTACATCTGTCTACTCATTCCCATCCGTGACAATGAAGCTCCTTGTGGCTCTGACACCAGGGCCGAGAATGTGTGTGTGTGTGTGTGTGTGTGTGTGTATACGCACACGCGCACGCATGCGCGTAGGCACCTTTGCCCCTGTCTATGAAGAGGAATGGACATCTGGACAGACCCTCTGGCCCTGACCCCAAGTCACTAAGCAAAACCAACATGCAATGCTCCTGTGTTCTGGGCCCCAGAAGGAAAGTTAAGACCTCCACAGTGTCCATCTGGACTTCTGTGGCCACCACAGTTCCCTCAAAATCTCCAAGTCCAAGCACACCTGACTCCAACATTCCTCAAAATGTCCTTAAATCTGCATTTAAGGGCACAATAATGGCAAAAACGAAATCCCCTGGTAGCTGCCTGAAAATGTCTACCACAGAAGAGAGACACTTATGCTTCAGGCCCAGAAATGAGACAAAGCTGATCCACCACACAGCATTCCCAGACAAAACCTCTAGGGAAGGGGGCATCTGAATCATTCCAAAGAGTGTTCTCAAGTCCCCTCGGAAAGGTCTACAAACGATTCAATTTGAACTTATTTCCACTTCATAAAATAAGTAATGTTACATCTGTGGAAATATAAAGGAAGACAAGAACCAAGTCATACCCCTTGGGGCTCATGGCCAGTCCAGGAAATGCCATATGGCCAGGAAACGGGCCTCCAATGGTACAGGTTCCCAAGGCAAAGGAATTCCTAACCAGAAGCCACCACCAAGGCTGGCTGCACATGGACAGGGCCCTGAAGACGTGCATCCTCAGCATGTCCTCACCCACAGCAGAAGCTGAAGAGTGGCAGCCCCCAAGCTTCAAGCTCACCACCATCCAAGGGCAGCTGGTGTTCAGGTCAACAAAAATGAGCAGCCCAAGTTCGCATGGTCCCAGAAACACCGATACAAAGGACAGCTCTGGACCCAGCAGATGACATCGTCGGTTCCCCTAGCCCATTACCCAGCCCTAGTCTCAGCTCCGGCTGATGATACCAACAGGCAGGCCAGTGGTGCTCCCAAGTTCTCAGTGGGCAGAGACCAGAGCAAGGGAGAAGTCTAGACCCACAGGCATAGCCAGGACCTGGGATGGGACGGGGGAAGGCTGAGCTGAAGCAAAGGAAGGCTCATGGCCTGAAGCAGGCACACGGCACAGGCCATGCCCTCTTCCAAGTGCTGGGCGAGGGTGGACCAGGGATATCTGAGGGTACATGCTCAGTCATACCTCCCAGAGACCTACACCTCTGGTGTCTGCAGAGAGGGGCCCTGAACTTGCCTTCCTCAGCTCCAGGACAGGGTAACAGTGGACCAGAGTGACTAGACTGGGTCAGTCTCAGAGATATGCAAAGGTACACAGGCAGACACTGTCTGGGCTTGGTAGCAGGAACAGGAGAGCAAGCAGCATTACACACAGGGAAAGGCACACTAGCAGTACACACCCAACATACTGTGCATTACTTGGGACATCTGCAACATGGCACACGCCCCACCAGGTGGCAGTGCCTCCACACTGGAGCTGGGACTCAATCAAAGCACAAGCCTGAGAATGTGACAGCAGGTGGCCAGTCACACAGTGTCCAGGGCAGTGGAGGTGAAAGTGACCTGGTATGGGGCCATGTCATCTGGAGGAAAACCACAGAGGGAGTGTGTGTAACCACATCCCCCACTGGGCTTGGGGATGAGGTAAATGTTGAATGGCACCTGCTGGGCACTGACTGCCTAGAGGAGGAGCTGTCCTGCTGTGGCATAGATGTGGTGAGGCTTGGCCACCAGCTGCTCCTCCAGGCTACAGCCAAGTCCAGTGCATGAGGGAAGCTCCACAGGTACCCCCTCGCTGCCCTTCAGGGTCTTCAGAGCAGGGCCTTCTCTAGGGCCCACAACATGCATCCCTCTCTGACGGAACACCTCTCCCCATCACACACCTGTTTAGACTCGTGGCCCCATAAGCCATCATCCCTCAGGCTGCCCCCTGCTCCCCACAGCCCATCCTGCCCGTGAAGGCCTTTCCTCACGGGCCACGACATCTCTGGATGCCTGCCCACATGTGGGCCTGCCTTCCCGTCTCTCTATACTTCTACAGCTGCAATCCCTGATCCCCTGAGCCAGAGCCCAGCCTCACTTCTCTTCAGGACCTTGAGAGACTACCCTGGACACACAGGGCCCTAGCCCAGGACCTGGTCCTCCTCATGACTCTGCAATTTCATCCAGAGTGACCTGGACTGATCCCCTACCCTTCTTGGCACCCAGGCTGCAGGGGGCATCCCTACATACCTTGGTCAGCTCCTGGGCATTGGCAAGGTTGTCCACAGCGATGGCCAGGAAGACATTCAGCAAGGTGTCTGGTTGATCAAGCTAAGGAAGGGAACTCTCTGGCCCACACTGTCCCACAGAGTCACACCATGGTTGCCCAGGGAAAACAGGAGGCCCCATCTCCCTGGATGGCAACAAGTCTCCAGCCTCCTTCCCTGAGCATCCACCAGCCCCCTCAGAACTCACCGTCCCAGATGCACCAGCCCAGTCACCGGCTGCCTCTCCCTGGTCTCTGCTACCACCAACTCCTCTGCCCAACCATCCTCCAATCACCCAACTTCTACTCATACTGATGTGGACCCTTTCTTCACCCCAGCCTTTGGGAGCTGAAAATCTAGGCCCAAAGCTTAGAGACTGTATTGGGACAATGTGCCTTTGCCACCTAGAGAGGGCACAGTCCGCCTGCCTCTCCCTTTTCTGGTCAGCATGAGAACCCTTGCAATGAGCTTGCACAGGCTCCAGCTGGGGCTCCACCACCTACCTCCCAGTCCTGGGACCAGAGCCCACCAAGTCAGATGGTGAACACACATCAGCTCCTTCCAGGCCCCAGCTGGGTTCACAGACCCCTGTCAGTCTCACCTTTCCTTTCAGTCCTGTCCCAACAGGAAGTCCTAGGCACTGCTCCTTGAGCTAGAAGGGGGCACACAGTGCTCTGAGCACCCAGAACTGCACCCCACCCTGAGTGGATCCCAGGGGCCCTGTGCTGCAGGGCTACCACCCCTCCTTCAGGAATGAGGAAGCCAAAGCCACGAAGGGTCCTGCGAAGCCCAGGTCTCCTCCCCAAATCTCTCCAGGACCTGGCCCTTTTTCTGCTGCTACCATGAGTCACCAGGGTATCCCTTGCAAAAGGAAACCTCCTTCTATTGCCAGGTGTCACCTCTTCCCATAGCTTGTCTCACTACAAGTAGAACTTCTTCTGCAGGACTGTCCCCTGTGATGGTGTCAGGGCCCCTGCTGCAACCAGGGCTGGTTGTGCCGGTTTTGACCATCTCAGCTTGCTCTCCTAAGTCATCTCATCATTTCAGAGGTTTCAGTCGTGGCACTGCTGACACACTGGGCTAGGTAATCCTTGTTGTGAGGTGTTGAGCAGCATCCCTGGCCTCTGTCCACTCCATGCCAGCAGCCCCTCAGTCATGGTAACAAAAAATGTCTCTGACACTGCCAGGTGTGACTGTCCCTTGGGGAAGGCTGCCCATTAGAATGCACAGACTTGAGCCCCTTTTTCCCAAAATCTAGGGGTTCACCTTGCTCAAGTCTCTATTCTCTGGGGGGCTCTGCCCAAATTGCAGCTGGCCACCATCAATGACCTGCGTAGGTCAGGCCACTCTCCAGTTGCACAGGTGCCCCACTTCCTGAGACTCAGGGCCACCTAAGGCCCACGACACTATCTCATAGCCAGTCCTGCTCAGGACTCCAATAGAACCCACAAGACTGAATACTGAGGCCAGGATGACGCTAACTAAGGGGGATACCTCCAAGCACTAAGTACTACCATATCTTTTACAAAATGTTCTATGCCCACAGCAGAGCTAAGGGCCACACTCTGGAGACTCAACAGAGGGGCATGTGGGTACAGCCAGGAGCCATTCTGATTGACTAGGGAAGAGGATCTTGGTGGCCAACATGCCCGAACTACTGCTCTGTCTTGGAGTGGTAGTGCCCCTCTCTGGACACTGGCCTCTCCTCTGAGGATAACACTGCAGCCTCCTTCCCTCTCTGGCTACCATAGCTGCACTTCCTTGCTTTATCCACACTGGGGATCCAGGCCTACCATCTCCAAAGCAAACTCGGTCCCTCAAACCCAGGCCCTCCCAGACCTCACACTCAGCCTCAGCAGAGGTGGGACCCCTGACCTGGGGCTCTGGGCCTGAGCTGTAACCTGAAAGCCCACGCTTGCAGATGTGAGTCCCTACGGGGACTAGCCCCAGAGACAGAAAAGGAAGAGGAGTCAGAGGACAGAAATAAGGGGAAGCAGAGCAACACCCAGAGGGCTGAGAAGGACAGAGAGAGGTGGCCAGGTGTGTGGAGGTTAGTCATGTGCAAGAAGGTGAGAGGTGAGCAGAGCAGGCAGGTAGGCATGGGGCAACTCAGTCTCTGTCTCCAGCTCAGACCTTTCTCCCAGACTCCACAGGACATTATGCCACCAGGGTTCTTAAGGCACACAGGCACTCCCTGAGAACCTGCTGGAATATATGCTCTCAGGCCCCAACCCAGCCCTGCTCAGTGTGACACTGGGCTAGGGTTTTAAACCCTTGGGGGTCGGATGCCCAGGTGCGTTCCAGAACTGGAGAGCTCTCCTTGGCCTGCCCTTCCTACCTCAGCTACAGTTCTCCTGGCCTTCAACCTGGCTGGCATCATGAGCCCTGTACAGTCTCTGGATGTTCCTTGGCCCCAACCTGAGGGAGATCTTGTCCCCTGCTGTTGGCCTGCCTTGGCCCTTGCAGACCTGCCCTTTGGCAGAAGACCCTGGAGCAAAGCCCACTGCTGCCAATCACAGAAGGCTTTCTCTGCACCTCTCTTCACATTTTCAGCAGGGGAGGTTTTTATGACCTATGTGCCAAAACTTAATCAAAGAAGGAAGCAAACCTGCTGTCCTGATGCTCTAAGTCACCACCTCTCTGCAAGGTCCCCAAGGCTGCTCAGAGTGTTTTTCCTGAGCTACAGCAGGCTCTGCCCACCTGCCCCCACCTCCAGACACCACGTAGAGCACCTTTAGACCCAGGGCCCAGGTCATCTAGAGGATGCTCACTACCCACACCTAGCTCTGAGAGCATGCAGCCAACACACCAGTGGCCTTCCTGGAGGGAGCAAGAGGCAGCCATGGGGAAAGCATGCAGAGTGCTGACCACCTGCACACCAGCCCCACAAAAGGATACAGTTTCCAAACAGCGTCAGGACGATGAAGTAAAAGGAGGAGAACATGCCTTTGCTCACTCCACCTTGAGATTCTATCCCATGATACATCACTGCATTCCAGTCCTCGCCTGTTAGGATCTGCAGAAGAGAGAACACCACAGGCATGGCCGCCTCACGCCCACTTACAGGCAGGGCCCGTGCACACGTGCAGGCCTTGACAGTGGTTCTGGAGACATAGAAGCCTAGAAACCTGCAGAGAAACCTCCTGAAGGACATGACTTCTGACCGGGATCAGGTGAACAGATGAGCACACTCTGGGTTTTCAGCCAAAGTGGAAAGGGCAACGTGAGCAAAGGCCAGGAGGAGGGCAGGCAGAGGGGCAGAGTCTCCCCAACACCCAGAGCTGACCACACCACAGATCTGCCATCGAGGAAGCTGTGGGGCAGAGAGGGGAGCAAGCTCTGCACACCAGGCACACACAGGACACAATCAGACCACAGGTCAGTCCTCCACTTGCTGCTGGCATTCAAAATGCCACTGTGAAAGAGGTGCCAGGTGTGTGGAGGTCAGTCATGTGCAAGATTTTTCACCTAAACTGCTGCCGCATTTCCTGCTGTCTATTCACCCACCTTCTTCTCTAGAGGCACTTTAAGGTTTTGCTACTACGTCTCTGGGGCGCATGTCAAAAAGTCAGTCTAGAACTGGCATTCCTGGGGAGGAGGCTACCCACATCTTGGACTTGTAGACATTTCCAGAGTGATCACCCAGCAATGTGGGGTTCTTTCCTCACATCATCACACCCTCCTTGCCATGACATACTCTGCCAACTCCCAGTCTGGTGGGGGGAGGCTGGATACCTCCCCAGCCCAGACCATGGGGCCTTTCCCATGCCTGCCTTTCAACCCAGCCACATGTCCGGCAGCACTTTCTCTTACTGGACTGAGTCTTCCTTATGCATTCTTGCATGTACCAATCCACTGTCTGCACTATTCAGTGGAAATATATTCTATTCTCCTGTTTTTACTTAGATATTATAAAAATGATAATATTATCAAATCTACCAGCCTTTTCCTCTATGGTTTCTGCTTTTTACACTTTGTGGAAGAATTTCTGTCCGTCCCATGGTCATAATAATATTTCCTTTGAATCATTTTAAAGAGTGATTTTTTTCCACACTCTGAGAATCTGTGGCAAAGATGATCTAACTTTCCCGTATGGAAACCCATTCCCAGACCCATTCAGTGTACCCTTCCCCCACCCATTTCTACTGTGCCTCTCTTGCACAGCCTCTTGTCCACATCTGGGCATGCTTCTGGCCCCCGGCTCTCCTTAGAGAAGGTCTCACAGGCACCACACCATCGCATGACTACAACCTCATTAGCCTTGACATCTGGGCGGGCAAAGGCCTCCTTCCGTGGCTACTCCCGCACGTTTCCCTTGCATGTTCAGAGTGCTATCAGGCTCTGTTGGGGCCTAGCACTCTGCCCACAGACCTCCAGTTCTGGTCTACATCTTGCACGTCCACATTGCCTTGCACAGCTGGGGGTGGAGGAAATGACTTCTCCCCTACTCTCATGGTAAGTAGGCTAGCTATCACTTGTTTCTTGAAGGCTAGGAATAACTCACCTCATAACCAATGGCCCAGGACAGGAAGCAGAAAGACTAAAGCAAGTTTTGACTATTGACCTATTTGAAAATGGTTATAAAATGTCCCCATTTTTCTTTCTTCTTAGGTCATTTGTGTTTTCCTCCAAAAATGCATATTTCATCTACATTTTCAAATCTATTGGCATTAAGAGTTGCCAACTTTTAAAAAATAACCCTTTTTAATAGTTACGACTTCCAGTAGGGCTAGGGTACTTACTTATTTTTAACTTTTCTTTCATAGTGTCTGTCTATTTGAATGACAACAAGGGTGCCTTTGTAGTATAACAATCGTTCAACATCTATAGGAATTTCCTAGGTGATCAGACAAAGGGCCAAACACACTGTTTGCCCAATGAGCATGCCACTCACTGCTGGCTGGACACCGCGCTTCGGCCAGGTCTGCTTGCTGTATCCACAAGCTCTCGCCACCTTCCCCTTTCAGTTTAACGGAGGCTGGCGCAGATGTGTTGTGAGACACTGTTCCCACCAGGTGTCTGGGGTGTGCTGGCGGCCAGGTGAATCTACAATGGCAGCATCAGATGCAGCACCCCCTGCCCTTCTCTCCTCCTTCTTCTAACCTTACTAGTCCTTCTCTCCCTTCTTTTCCTGAACTTCTGTGTGGGCTAGTGTTCACATTACTGTACCAGCCATGCTTTGGTCAGCATGTATTTAGAGCTACCTTTTTTGTAACCCTTCATTTTTAAAATCACGTATTTTTAAGAGCTCAGAAAGGTACGATGAATAATTTCACAAACTTCTGTGTACCCATCACCCAACTTAAGAAATGAAACATCCAAAGAAGGCTGAAGTTCCTTGGCTAGACATCCACAGTCCTTCCTACCCCTGGCACTGGATGTGGGGCCTGCAGTCGCACCCAGTTTTCATACCCACTACGTACATACACAACACAATACACTTTATGCTTCCCAGCCTTGCTTAGTTGTGTGTGCTTTGTTTGTATTTTTCGGAAACTTATTTATTTCGTTCAACATTGTGTCAGTGAGATTCATCCCCAGTGATATATTTGGCTCTTGGTCCTGCACCCGCCCCATGCATGGTACTGCACACTTCCCGTGCAGCCAATGATTATCATTTCAGTGATGTCCAATTGTTTTTTGTTACAATTGATGCTGCTGCTATGGCCTTACACGCTTCAGGCAGAGACTTCCCAGAGCACAAGCTGAGGACAGGAACTGCCAACTGTGATCCTCAGTGTGCTGGATGTCACGAAATCCCTCCCAAGAGGTTCCACCTGCCCAACAGTAGTATAAAGGGTCCCTCATTTCTAGTCTTCTCTGAAACCTGATATTGTCATATTTCTTAAGTGTGGGAAAGATTGTCTCACTGTGGGTTTAATTTGCAATAAAGTTGACTACAGTTTGTACAAGTTTATTCAGCAGTCTGGTTTGTTTTCCTGCAAGTTACTCATTTATATCCTAGGACACAATTGGTCTTTTTATCTTTGGAAGTTTCCAGTACATTCTGGAATAGTCCTGTTGGAAATGTCTTCTCCCCATCTACAGTGGGGTTTTGTGTTTTGCCTTGTCTGGTTTGCCCATCCTTACCTGGGTGGTCCGTGTTCCTCTTCTCAGAGCCTTCCCTGCCCCACAGTAACCATGACGCCCCTGTTGCTGTGCTTCTAGAATTTCATGTCCGCTTTTCACACTCGTCTAGAACTGACCTGTGTATTCAGTTCACATTTTTATACATGGACAGCCACACACTGTCCCACACCCTTTGCCATGACACCACTTGGTGTTCTGTGTTATAGATATTTTATCTGTGAGTAACGATGTTTTTCTTTTTTGTTAATCCTGAGAATTCTTACTTTATTTCTTCTTATACTACTACACTAATACCCCTGACACTAGTGTAATCTGCTAAATTTTTATTTGCAAGGAGTGTTAGGTTTTATCTTTTCCAGGAAAAAAAAAATTACACTCCAAACACCAGATGGAGATCACAGCAAGTCCCCAGTGCTCCTCACCCAGCTCTGGAGAGCAATTCTTCAAGAGTTCAGGGGCATTTTCACGTCACGTGGATTTTCTTCCTCAGTCTGTTAATGCGATGAGTTACATTCATGGACTTTCAGTGTCAGTGCTGGCTCGTGTGTTATGAAGGTAGGTCCAGGCATACCTGGGTCCACTAGTGGGTTTCCCCTGGGAAAACGCCCATTTGTGAGAATGGCCTGCATGTTCTTTGTTTCTCATATCCAGGTTATCTAGTCTTATAACATCAATGAAGAGTTTTCCTTTCTACATTCTCTGGAGTAGTATGTATAAAGTTGGAATGACTATTTAAATAGTAGAATTAATTCATAAAACTATCTGAACTTGGTGGCTTGGGTACATTTTTGACATTCAATTTCTGAAGTGATTCAGGTCTCCTACTTCTTGGGTCAGTATTTTTTTCTTCTGTATCATCCACTTAAATGCGTGTTTGCAGTGCTTTCTATAGCCTCGGAGGGGTAGGAACTCTCCACATCTGTGTCTGAAAGTGTCTTCCATTCCACTCTCGCACTTGGGCACAGCTCTCGGGACTCAGCACCCCAGGCTCAAGGAGACAAGACTTCTTTAGTCTTTTCTTTTCTAATTTTCTTTTTTTTTTTTGGTGCCAGAGCTTCATGCATGCCCTCTCCTACTGAGCCGCATCCATTCCCCATCTCTTCTGCCTCTACCTTAGCCGCCCTGGGCATCTGCCACCCCAGCTCCTGCTGGCTCAGGTCCTCACGGTTTCCAACGCTACACCCTCTCTTGCAGAAAGTACAGAGTGAAGTACACCCTTATTCTTTAACTTGAAAATCTCCACTTTTCATCTCTAGGATTTCTATTTAGTGTTTAGTTCATTTTCACTGAATTGTTCTTTGTGTTAGGCACTTTTCCCCCTGATTTGGGGCTTTATGGTCCTTCCTCTGCCCTTGGAGAATCAGAGGCGCACTCCGCCTAGAGCCATCAGTGCTCTGTTACTGCCCTTTCACTGGGAGTCGTCTCACCTTCTGACCACAGGCACTGCTGGTCCTCTTCTGGGCATAGTGTTTACCAGGTTTGGGTTTGGAGGTCACCAAGAGCAAAGTAGAAGCTGCTGTCCCCCTCCATGCATGCCTCCCTGTCCCCACTCTCGCCCACTTCAGAAGCTTCCTTCATGAGAGCACAGGCCCCATCCAGAGGCATCCTGTGGGGCCGACAGCCCTGGCCAGCAGTCTGCACTGCTGCTGCCCTGGCAACCTTGCTAGCCTCCTGCAGCTCTCCTCAGCCTCCTTAAAAGACCCAGCACCCTCCCCCATGCTCAGAGTGCTGAGTCACATGTGCACACTGCCCACCTGCCTCTTCCCAGACCAAATCCTAGTGTCTGGGTCTATACTGTCTCCCAGGGAATGATTCCAATCTGTTTCTAGTCCACAGAGATTTGGTTTCTGCTTAGCTAGGTCCTTCTATCGTCCTGTTGCTGTGTTCAGAGCAGAGGGCATGGAGTCTGATCACAGTACCTCTGATCAGAAGGATCACCTTTTCTCCTAACTATACCACTCGGGGAAAAGCCTGCCCTGGTATGTAGGGCCCTTCTGACCTGGCTCAGCCCCTGCAGCCCACCTGGCCCTGCCCACCCTCTCACCATACCCACTCTTCCACCCAGAATCCATTTCTCCTGGTTTCCCTCACCTGGTGCCTGGCAGCCCTGGTCCTGGAAGCCCAGGGAAAGAAGAGCCCCTTCCTGTCCTAAGTGGGCTGTATTCCTCAAGGAGCCTATGTCCACCCTCTACGCAGCCACCCTCCTCTGTCTCCTAGGCTAACAGATCCTACAGGAAGCTACTGACCTGTGAGCAGCCCAGAGCTGCCCATGCATCAGGGAGAGAAAGGTAGTGTGAGGAGGGCGGGCGGGCAGCACCCTCACATGGGGACCCAGAGGAGGGGAGAGGAAGGAGGGACAAGCGTAGCACAAGGGCCTGACGGTCCCAAAGCTGAAGTGCCCCTACGGGACGCACTCCCTTTCTGTGGCTGTGACTGAGCTGATGGCATGAGAGGGGGGATGTGAGGAAGGAGGCCACCAAACTTCTCTCTTAGCCATTCGTCTGGTTTGGTTTGGACCATCAGCTGGAAAGACACCCTTTCTTTGAGACAGAATGGGACACGAAGGCCCCTCCTCACATACATGGATTCAGCTTTGGCCCCCAGAAGCCAAGGGAATGAGCCAAGGTCCAGCCTGGAGTGCACGCTGCCTGTCGAGCCTCCCTGGGAGTCACCACAGGTAGAACAGCAGCAGCCTGCCACCCTTCCCAGCCTCAGAAGGCATCCAAGCAGGTGCCATGGGTCAGGAGTTCATGGCATTACCTCATCAGTGAGGCCAGACCGGCAGCATTTGTGAGGCCACAGCCCTACAAAATAGTCCATAAAAGGGAGCCCCCCAAGAAGGCAAGGTCACCTGAGCCAACCAGGCCCTGACTTATGGAGTGGCCCAGCCTCAGCTGCCCAGGGGCTATGGTGAGCCAGGTGCAGCCCCAGGTACAGAAAGACAGAGGCACCACGTGGCTGAGACATAGCCAGGTGGAGTTCAAAGAGAGCTCTGGGCTTCTGTCCTCAAATGACAAAAGAAGTGGTTCCAAGTCCTGGAGGCCAAGAGAGAACTGATGGCTTGGAGGCAGTGTCTGCCCTCAGAGATGCGCCTACTCCTTAGTGACTCCCAAGCACCCAGCTTCCCTTGAAGCAGGCGATGCACCTGCCTGTGTTTGTGTTCTGCTCGGGGAGGGTTCTCTCCAAGTGCTACATATGTGGTTGTGCTGAGAAGCTAGGGAAGGCTAGACCAGGCACTTTCTCAGCACCAGCAATGTGAGCTGAGCAGAGCAAGGCCTCACCTGGAAGACCGTGAGGATGGCAGCCGGAAAGGTGTCGAAGTTGGTCGTTGGAGTCTCATCTTTGAAGTTAAACCTGAGAAAAACAGGAAGTCTTGGGAAGAGGCAACCCCACCAAAAGCAAGGGGAATGGGCGCCTTTCAAGGATCTTCAGGAAGGAAGGCAGGTGGGAGAGGCACCGTCTGCTCTGGGCTCTGCCTCCCTCGAGGGACCTCAGCCTGTCCTCCTCGACAGTTCACTTACTGTCCCCCAAACAGCTGCATCCCCAGGAGAGCAAAGACCACAATGAACAGGAAGAGCAGAAAGAGGAGGCTGATGATGGACTTCATGGAGTTGAGCAGAGACACCACCAAGTTCCTCAGGGAGTTCCAGTACCTGTTGGGAGCCAGGCAGGGTGGTCAAGGACCTAGCTATGGCTAAGGCAGCCTGTTCAGAGCCAACCTCACACTCACCCAGGCTCTCTGCAGTCACAATGCTCTATAGCCTTCTGAACCCTAAGGGCCCACACCTGCAAATGAGTCTGAGCTTCTCTCCAGGGTTCCAGACATGCCATCTGTGACTTAGTACAGGCCCATGGGGACAGCAGAGACACTGCCTGCCTCACTAGACTCAGGTCATCCTCCCTAACCTACATCCAAGTCTCTGTCCTTGGCAGAATGAAGTAACCACCATCAGTGCCCACGCCTGGGCTTGTTCTTCCTTGGCTTCCACCCTAAAATGCCCAGTCAGCCACCCAGAGCCAACACCAGCACCAGGTGAGATGCAAACTACTTGTCCTCAGCCCACACTGGAAGAAGGAACTACAGTAACCAGGTCTTCCTTGCAGGCTAGGTGAAGTACCCCCTCCACTGAGGACCAGGACACAGGCCACAAGTGCATAGGGAGGGGCACCACACAGGCCATTTCCTAGCACCCCTCAAGGGCCCCTATCCCACTCTCCTGCCTGATCCCTCCATCAGAGGGATCAATAGGCTCCACCTGCCTCTGCTGAAGGCCTTGCTGCTAAGTGGGACTCCACCTACCACCATCCTCAGACAGGCTCTTCCAGGAGCCCACAGCACCCTTCCCTCCAGGGACCCAGGATCACCCCAGTCCCCCAGATGCTCCTTTCCACCTGCTCTTCCTGCCCTAGGGGAGGTGGCCAGATGGACACTGGTCTCCCCCATGCTCACCATGCCACTGGGCATCCCAGGGCCCTAGAGCAGTGTCCTCCTCCCCGGCACCCATGTCAGAGGCCCCGTCACTTTCCATGGACTCTGATGATGTATGTGAGGGCAGGTGGCAGGAGTGCTGGGAAACCGACTCTCAACCAGGACACACAGGGGCCAGCTTGCCTGGATACAAGGTCACCTGCCTCTTGTCAGGAAATGGAATCCTGAAGGCTGAGGCGAAGGACGCTCTGTGGACACTTCCCAGGGCTCTGGGCTCTCGTTAGTACATCATCACAGGAGAGTAACCAAAATGGAAAACTCACTGCAGGAAGCCCTCAGCGCGTGTCAGCGCCAAACTGCACTGAACTCCGACCCAAACCTCTTCCTCATTCACACCTCCACATCTTCAGATGCTCTTTGCTTTAAAACAGCTGGAAAAGATCAGCAGAGCTCCACCCTGCCTGGGGAGGTGACCTACCAGCCCAGGCCCTACACTTCTCAGTGCTGACACTCTAGTGTCTGGGCCCCAGCTACCAGGGCCTCCACTCAGAGCCTGACCTGAGGATGAGCTGGGCCCACAGTGACAGTCGCTGAGGCCACTGTGGAGAAGGTCTTTCTCTGCTGTCCCCAGTACAACTCTGCAGTGAGCAGAAGGACCTGCGCCCAGTTCTCTCACCAGCTGCACCATACTACCTTCTGGGCCTTGATATCCTCATGGGAAAAATGGAGCAATTCACTTCCACAGTCAGGACTCAAGTGAGCCAGGACTGGAAATAGCATCTCATCACTGTCACTGTCACCAAGGCTTGGGGTCAGGCAGGAGGGTAGAAAAATCAATCCAGGAAGCAGGAGGCTTTTGGGCTCTAGGCCAGCTCAGGTGAAGTCAGGCGCTGCAGAGTGGGTGGGCAGGCGCAAGGCAGGGAGATAACTTCTATCTGAGAACATCCATTTCCTCTACTAAAACAAGTTACCTCTGAAGGTTGGTAAGACGAACTGGTGGTTTTGAGAGATGGTGTGAGTTTGTGGGGGCACACTAGCAAGGACCAGAAGCGAGCTGCAGCCCTGGGCCAGCAGGGAGTGGCCTGTGAGGCCTCACATGCAGGTGCCCTGGTGCGTGCTGTTTCACATCCAGCTTTTGACATTCCAACCATAAGCCATGGGGAGAGGCTCTACACACCGTGGATTCCCAGGCACCAGCACTCTGTCAGCCAACCTCACACACTGCCTCCCTCCACCCTCCGTCTCCCCCATCCAGAAGCACACAGTAACATACTTTGTGACCTTGAAGATCCGCAGCAAGCGGAGTGCCCTCAGCACGCTGATCCCAAAGGAGGTTCCTGGTTTTATGGCAGCCCAGACCACTTCAAAGATGCTCCCCACAATGACCTGCAAGAGGCATGGCATCAGCCTTGGAGTTCACCTGCATCATGCCCATGTGTACAAAAAGGCACGCCCAGGAACACGCACGTGTGCTCTGTGTGTGCATCTGCACAGCTATGTCTCTGCAGGCACCCACCCTACATCTTCAAGCCAGACAAGGCAGCGCAGATACGTAGGTCAGAGGACTTCCATCCTCTCTCCCACACCATCCCAGACACAAGGAGGGCACAGGACATACAGCAAGACCAGGCCTGCTGGTGTCCTGACAGACTAAAGCCACCCGTCTAGTGCCTCACCCGTGCTTTATCACAGCCGCAGGACATTGCGTCTTCTTAAACACCTCTGGGGCTGGGAAAGCACCCTGGAAAACTCCTACAACCCCCTCCCTGGTCCTGAACACTGTAAGCTGTACCTTTCTTCTCCCAGTGACCAGGAGCCAGATGTACCACCAGGAATAGACTGCGGCGAGCCTGCCCCTCTGTTTTGCTGCAGGATCACCTCATGCACAAAGGAGATGCCCCCCACCCCCGCCGCCTTCAGTTGCTTTTCATATGGGCAAGGAAGGCCAGTCTGGTCAGTGCTGGAGCAAGGGGCTCAGAAAGGACAGACCAAAGAAAGTGGAGCCCAGCAGCCCTTTACTACCTTCCCCTGGACAGGACACACAGGGTCACCTTGAATCCTCTCCCAGGCTACCACACCTCACAGCGCACACTCAGGGCTCACAGTCAGTATAAGTATCAAAGTGTATAAGTTACATTTCCTTTTACTTACAGTTCTGCATTTGGTGTAGAAAACTCAAAATGAGCATTAACCAATTACATTTTATTACCCTTGCCTCATATATCTTCCAAGGTTCTAGTCATTTCTGCCTATATTCCATACCAAGTGCAAATCTGACCAGCTTAACATCACACATTCTCAGCAAGCCACCAACAGAATGAAGAACGCACCACTATAGAGCCCTGTGGTGTACCACTAGAGACTCCTCACAGGGGAACAATGATCTGTCAACCAGTATGTCTGAGCATGGATGGTGAAGGCGCAGATTCAGTCATCTGTGGTCCGCCCTCTGGCTCTTCCACAAATGCACCTGCAGGGCGTGACACAGTTCCACCAACACCCAGCACCTGTGACACCTGTACTGCACCTGTGTGACAGAGGGGCAAACTCGCCAAAGTCTGCTCTTGGCCATCACATGCTGGCCCTGGACCACCACCACCAATTCTTCTCTCAACTAGCAAATGACCCCGATGATTGCCCCAGATGGAAGACTAGCTTTCTAAACCTACTTCCTTTTCATTGTTGGTTTTCCACTAACTCTTAAAATTTGTCCCCACGGGTTCATGTGGAAGGCGGCCTCAGAGATGGCCCCCCACCATTCGCTGTTCACGCCCAGTATAATCCCCTTCCCTTGGGTTGGTTAGATATGAGGACTTGCTCCTAGAAAACAGAATACCACAAAAACAATGGAACTTCACCTCAAGGTCAGGCTCAAGGCACTGTGGACCCATCCTGGGTGCTACCATCTCTTTCTCAGGTCACCAGATGCTGTGTTGCCAGGATATTTCAATCACCTATGGAGGGGCCTAGGTGACCAGGAACTGAGGTCTGCCAGTAACTTGAGGAGTGAACCTGGAGACTGGCCAACCACCACGACAACCTGTGCTGGAAAGTGAACTGTCCACCCCAAACCTGGGGTGACTGAGCCTCCCTGGAGACTGGGAACCACGGTCATCCAGTCAGGTCACACCCTGGTTCCTAACTCACATATACACTGAGATAAGAGAAGTTTGTTATTTTAACCACTAAGCATTGGAATAACTGGTTCCCAAGCAGGAAAAATCAGCACACACTAGAAACAGACATGGGGTGTCACTACCATAAAAACTGAAATGAGGGAGTGGTTTTGGAGCATTGTGCTGGGGAAGGCTTTGAGCCCCGAAACACACTCTGTGGAGTGTTGGACCATGAGGAAGATGCATGCAGGGGTCTGTGGGAAGTGGGGGGACTCCACAGAAAACCCAAGGCAGAGCACTGGAACAAAAGCTAGCCACTGTGCTGCCCACGGTCCTGCAAAAAGCAAAAGCTGTGCTTGATGACCTGGAGGGCTGCTCTGCCTCAGGATATCTCCCAGCCAAGTGCACAAGGAGGTGCCTGGCATCTTCCTGCTGCTGTCAGGCATGAGCAGGGAGCAACATTAGGAAAAGCGTCACTCAACAAAAACAAGCCAGGACTTGCTGGTTCAGAATGCACTCGGTCTCTGCAGACACCAAGGCTACCAACATGGAGGAATGCACCGTCTAACTATGCACTTATTCAGATCGAAAAGCCACAAGAGGTGGTGCTTTGGGAGCAGTGTTCAGCCACCCCTCAGCCTGGCAGAGATGGGATGTGGCTCAGTAAGCCCTCCGGAACACTAGAGGGCGAGCCCTCAGTCAGCTCAGCAGGAGCACAGGCAGGGAAGAATGAGGCTACAAGAGTTGTGGGTATGTGACAGTTGTCCACTTTATGCTTTGAATGAAGCCCTCACTGCTCTGCCACTGTGACTTATTTTTAAAGGGACATTTCTTTCTCTTCCCCCCACCCCTGCCCCCGTCCCTATTCTCAGGGGAAGTAGGATTACCTTTCTTCCCCATTCTAGGTGGAGTTATCTATCCTTGAGCACACACCCACCTCAAGAATGAAGTAATTCAGACACGGGGGTGGCACCTGAAGATCTCCCAAATTAACAAGTGATCACAACTCTGGACAAGGGACACCTGCAATGAAACCTTTGAATCACCTCTTTTAAAACCTCCTGTTCCCCTTGTTGGGCAGAATTACAGCCTCTGGGACAGGAGTCCCCTGTGTTTCTCCTTTGCTAACAAAGCAGTAAAATTTGTTTTTAATTCTTCTCAAAACTGTGTCCTCATTATTGGATTGACGTCAGGACAAGGACCCAGTTTTCAGTAATGGGTACAGTTTTGTCTAATGGAACAAACCTCAAGAAAGTTCCATAGAGGTACCTTGAATACCCAACCCATCCTTAAAAGACAGCAGAGACATCACCAAACTAAAAAATAATTATTAAAATTCTCTCTCTCTCTCTCAAAAAAAAAAAAAATAGGTCTTCAGAGTCCCAAAATCGAACTAGTAATGAGATAGGAATCCAGGATTACAGAAAAAGAAAAGCAGGCTGAGTATCAAGGAGAACCATCCATGAGGTGTTGGAATGCAAGAATCCATGAACCTCTGAAATGCCAAATAGCATTTGTGAGCATCCAGCCCACATCCTTAGCTCCATCCCTGACTTGGCTCACTCCCCACCTGCAAAAAGTACCATGTGGACAACACACACACACACACACACACACAGAGAGAGAGAGAGAGAGAGAGAGAGAGAAAGAGAGAGAGAGATAGAGGAAACTGGAGCCAGACTCTGTGCCTCTGTCTTGACTCCACCTCTAGTCCAGCCTCTAGGCCTGTCCCTCTACAGACACCGACACCCACAACCAGGGGCTGCTGTCTCTCCCTCTGGAAATAGCCTGCATTCTTCCTTAAATCGGTGTCTGCTTTCCCAAATCAATGTGCCTGTGTCTCTGGCACAGGTTGAAATTCTTTCCCAGCACAAACACCAAGGCTTCCACTTATCCTGGGTTGAGACTTTTCTCAGCAAACTCCTCTGCAGACAGGAAGAACAGGTTGAGAGAACTGTAGAGCTGAAAATATGCACGATCTTCCAAGATAAAGGAAGGGAGACCCAGAGGGGATCCCAAGCGAAGGGCTGAGTAGGACTCCCAGTGTCCAGCTGGATTTCAGAGCTGCTACAGACCGGTGCTTCCTTGTGCTCCCCACGGGCCCGGCCCTTTTTGAATAGGAATGTTGACAGCAGCTATCCCAGGCCTGGCCCACCACTGGACACTGAGTTTGGGGTTAAAAAGTGGTCTCTTGTCTCTCAGGCCAACAGATCACAAGAAGCTGCAAGAGCTTGCTTGGGGAACCACAACCAGGGACCCTTGCCACCCAGGGCTTGACTCAGTTGAGGACAGCCTGCACTCCAAGTTATGGGAGGGGATGAGGCTCTCGGGAATAGAGAGGGGTGGTGTGCTTTACGCTGGGGCCGGAGGGTAGCCTGTGGGCAGCCTTGGAGTACCCCCATGCTCCTCACTCTGGGGTTAACGCCCCTCAGGTGTGGGCTTAGTGACTTGCCCCTAACAAAAAGAACTCAACAAAATTAAAGGAACACCTCCTCAGCTTGGGCAGCTTCTCCCTCAGGGACCTCAGTTCTCTCAGCCCACAGGCTGCCACACTGTGAGGAAAAGCAAGCAGCCTACAGAGAGGCTCCCTGACCCAGAACCAAGACTGCATCCCTGGTCTTCAACTAGGCTGAAACCTCAGGAGAGACCCTGGGCCAGGGGCACCCAAGCAGCCACACCCAGATTCCTGACCCACAGTGTGAAAAGTAAGAGATTTTAGCAGTTTTGAGTTGTTAAACTCTAGAATAATCCTTTAGCTATGTGCAGACTGCCCCATATCCTGGAGTCCAGTCGTGCAGGTCAGAAGGTAGGAGCGTATCTGCAAAGCCAGTGCACCTCTGACACCCCCTCAGTGCCAGGACCTCTGCCCCACTAGCTCCTGCCTGTCTCTGTGGCCAGAGAGGCAAAGGGTGAGAGCCCTGCAGTCTTCCCACAACCACTCAGAATCACAGGTGCTGATCCCAGAGGGCCCTGGCAGCCTGGCACAGTGTGAGCCACTAGCAGCTGGGCAGTCTTGGCCAGGCATGGCCTGTCTCAAGTCTCTCATCTGCAAAGTAGGGGCCATGGGCACAGTGGCTGCCAACTGCAAGATGCAAAGGGAGAACATAACAAATCCAAGTTGAGCTGAATTTCCAGCTGAGGTTCTCCTTCACCCTGTCACCACAAACCAGAGAGCTCCAGATTCTTCTACAGGGCATGGGCTCTGCTTGCCACCTAGCCTGTGGGCAGGTAGTGACAGGGCCAGGCCCAGGCTCTGGGCTCAGCACCAGGGATACATCCTGTGTGATCTGTAGGGCCAGGTAAGGTGACACTTGTGTGGCCCTTGCCCTCTGTCCCAGCCTGGACTAAAGGTGAGCCACAGAACATTCTGCCCTAAGGCTTCCCCGACCTGTGAGATTGGGAAGGGACCACCCCACCCCTAACCCCACCCCAAGGAGGGTGGCCTATCACTTCTCCCTTAGTGGCAAAAGTACACATGCCAGAGTGCAGTGGGGTCAGGAGCTCAGCCCAAGCTCTCCAGGGGAGACTGAGCCTGCAGTAGGTTCCAGGTCCCAGCACAGAGGGTGCTACAGAGCCTTGATTGGTCACGAGCAGACAGGAGGGGTCAGAGGCAAGAAGGGCAACATGCTGCAGTGGGAGGGGCTGTAGCAGGCACCCCCAACCATCAGGCCAACCCAGGACAGGCCTGTGCTGACTCCCTGCACCTGCCAGTCTCTGGGTAGCCTTCAGGACCTACAGGATCACAGATCTCAGCCCACACTGGGCACACATGGGGAAAGGGGTTTTGCACACCCAGGTAAGGACACATTCAGACCACCCAGACCCAAGCAGGCATATTTTAAATTTTTAAACTTATTTATTTATATGTGGTACCAAGACTGGAAACCAGTTCCTCACACATGCTAGGCAAGCACTTTACCAGCAAGCTATAGCCCAGACCCTTACGTAGTCATCTTTAATGAGGCACCTCCCTTACCCCAAAGTCGAAGCAGTTGAAGGAGGACCGGAAGTAGCTTCTGGGCCCCAGGCCATACATCTTCAGGGACATCTCTGTGAGGAAGAGACCCAGGAAAACAAACTCTGCAAAGTCTAAGAGAAGTCGGAGAAGAGGGAGGTTAGCACAAGGCTCCTCCCACCCTGCCTCCAGCCCAGACTGGAGGACACCACATTTCTGGTTCTTTCCAGGGCTGAACCTTCCAGGCCTGGTTTGCATCCTGAGCTCTGAAATCTCATTCCAGGACAGGGACACAAGAGATGCTGTTCCAGTCTGGAGGATAAGGGCCCAGGGCTAATGTGACACAGCTCTGGGATCCAGAGTCATAGGAGACACCTTCCGAGGAGGGCCTGCAGATGTGCAGCTGGGCACGGCCTCTGGCCGGGCTTGCACCATTGGCTCCTCACTCTGATCACAGGCAGAGCCCCTCAGCCTTGTCAGGGTCTCCCTGTCTTTCCACAAGAGCTTCCTGGCAGCCCTCCTTAGGACCCCACAGCACCGCGTTTAACTTTGACTTTGTTCACGTGTTTGCCCCACATAAGGAGAACTCCTCTACACCTGAACATCTTCCAGGCCTGTCCAACACACACTCCCAGGGGTCACTGGCTCTGCCAAGGGCTTTGGTGATGCCTCCCCTGGCTCTGCCAATGAGTAGGGGCATGATGGAGAGGGTTCAACCCAGGAGTCTCAGAGGTAATCCTGCTGACCCTCCAGGTCCTCAGGGTTAAAGGGAGGCCACACTGAGGCTGGAGGGCCCACAAATGCCCACTAGCCTAGCCCAGACAGGAGTGAAGTCAGAGCAAGAGAAGGCAGTGACTCCAGAGGCAGTCCCAGGCCTCCGACATGTACCACCCAACCAGCCTGCCCTTCCCAGGCAGGAGTCAGTGGTAGCCATCCCCTAGCTCCTGGGAACCTACTGCCTGAGCAGGCCAGATGTGGGGAGTGGACATCAATGAGGCCCTCAGAAGCCCAGACCTCAGAACCGAGCCACTCTCAGTGATCCCCCTCCCAGAGGATGGTACTGGGATCAGGAGACCAAAGGCACTGTGGCCGCTGGTCAGGGCAGCAGCTCCAATCCCAGAGCACGGCCACAGAGGACAAGGCCATGAGAAGGAAGGGAGGCCAAGCTGGGGAGCCAGTCGCTGGGCAGATGCCAGCTTATCCCCCTGGGTCTTGGCTGAGACATGGGGCCTTAAGGCAGACACAGCTCCTAAAACACAGATGATGGAAGATGGGTAGCACACTTCACATCCCTGTGCACCCTGAAATCTGCCTTCCCCACAAGTCCCCAAGGGCTACACAGTAACGATCCAAACACTTCAGTAAGGAGTCCGTTTATAGCAGCCCAGATCCAGATAAGCAGAGATGCTAGTTCCAGGCCCATTTAAGCACTGAGCAAACAGAGAGGGGAGGACCCCTCTTCTACAGCCTAGGCCCATGGCCAGCCAACTCCTGGGAGCAACTCTTGCCCAACAAGCCTGGCCCCTGAAGCCAGCCAGGAGATCACCAGGCACTTTCACTGAGTATGGGACGATAGCAAAAGGCCAAGAAGCCTACTAGGGAAAGCCAGAGCCCATATCAGGCACAGATGCCACTGACCCTTAGGCAGGGCCTTCTTGGGACAAGAGGACCATCCCCAACCAGGCCTGTTGCTGCCTCAGACAGATGCCTGGGCCTGGTTGTTTCAGCAGCAGGTATGAGCAGCAGCAGGAAAGCTGCACCCCTCACAGTCCAGCTCAGAACAGGAAATACACAAGTAGCCTGCAGAGTCCTAGTGCTCCTGGCCACAAAAACCTCAAAGTCCCTCTACATGGTCACAAAGGCCTTTGCCTGTGCCATCAGTTTCCCATGAAGCACCCTGGGAGAGAAGAGAAACAGGACTATGGCCACCCCCGTGGGGACCACCAGCAAGGCTGCCCAGGCCCTCAGCTTGCTCCTAGAAGACCAAAGTGAGAGAACTTTGCAAGAAACAGGTACAAAATTGGCCAAACTTTAGAGAAAGGGACTAGGCACTAGAAGTCCCCAGCGTCCTGTTGAGATGGCCTGAGCTCACACACTCAGCCTCCCCTCTGAGGCCACAGAAGAGGATCATCCATTCTTGCGCCAGCAGGCACAGTGCTGCTAGGAGCTGGCGCAGGAGATAGCACCCACCCTGCTCTCCAGGAGTTCACAGGCAACAGGGCAAGCAGAGGAGGAAGGTAAAGGTGTCCTGTGAGAGGCCACCGTGCTCTGGGAGCAGAGGGGAGGGCAGAGAAGTGTGTCCTGTGGATGTGTAAAGCCTCTCGGGGGCTCCCTTTCACTGCTTAAGCCTCAGTTTCCAAGGTCCTGACGGGGCCTCAGGGTGGGTCCTTGGTGGATGGGCAGGTGCACAGAGCTAACTGACTACAGGGTGGCAGGCCTTAGGCCAGGGCCCCACTATGAGCACTGTGAAGCTGGTCTGCGTAGGACCTCTAGAAGCCTGCTCTGCCCTGCAGGATCAGACAGGGCCCCAGGCACTATCAGCAGAAAGGCTTAGACTCAGCAAATGCCCACCTCTCCCTCCAGCCGTTTTCCCTCTGTGAGGACAATGGACCCAGGAATTCCAGGAAAACAGCAGATTCCCAGCCAGTCTGCCTGCGGCCTGGCCCAAGGCTGGGGTACTTCCAGCCCACACTTGCACCATCATACATGTAAGCAGGCCGTGCAGGCTCCCACTCACACAGGCACCCCACTTTCCCAGCCAGCAGACACCCAGAAGGCAGGAGTGACCATGAGAGCAGCTGGGCACCACCAGGCCCAGCCAGCTGAGGGGAAGAAGAGAATCCATGGTCCCCACCCAACCCCAAGGGTAAGGAAACTAAGCCTGAGGGTCCAGGAAGACCCTGAAGTCACTCCCAAGCAAAGTCCCAAGATGCCAAGCTACCACTCTCAGGATCCAAAACTGGGGACCAGAGCAGGCTGCTGCGTGACACAGCACTGCTCCCCAACCCTCCCTGGGGCATCTGAGCCAGGCTGTCTCGGCTCCTTATCCTTCTGCTGCCTCTTTACCCTTCCCCTGAGAGGCAAGTAACAGATTCCTTTTATCTTTTTCTTTTTTTCTCAGAACCAGGGAGTAAACCCAGGACCTCATAATTCTAGGCAAGTGCTCTGCCACCGACAGACCCAGCAGCTGAAGCCCAGGCTGCATAAGTGTGCATGCACATGAGCACACACGTGCGCACAGGCGTGAAGCCCAGGCTGGGTGAGTGTGCATGCACATGAGCACACACGTGGGCACACGCATGACCGTGGGCCCGCCTACTGCAGAGCTGCCAGCACCCACCCAGCTCATGAGAGCCCTTCAGGGCCTGAGTGGGCCACACAGGTTGGACAGCTGGGCTAGGACTGTGCCAGGATGCTTTCAGGGTTCAGCAAAAATTCTCCCAAGTGCCTCAGGCAGCTTCCAGAGAGAGAGGGAGGCCTTCATGGGAGCCCCAAAGAGCTCTTGCCCTCAGGCCCACTGCAGACACCAAGCAGGGTGAGTGCAGCTGACCCCTGGAGGACAGGGAGGCAAAAGCACTGACCACAGGATGGAAACATCAGTGGATTCTTCAACACTTCACAAAGTAAGACAGCAGAGCCAAGCTGTGCCCCGGGGGCCCACAGAGCCCCGGAGTATGCAGGGCCAGCTTCAGAGTGCCAGTTCCGATCCTGGACAGACACAGGAGGCCCCAACCACCGGTTACCTTCCTCTTTGCCTTCTCCTGACTATAGCCGGGGCCAAGACAAGCATGACACGAATCCCTGTTGCTGCCCTGGGCTCATGGACACAGGATAGCAAGTCATCTCTGGTCATAGCAGTCCTGATGCTCATATGTCCAACCCATTGTACAGGAGAACGTAAGTATCCAGAAGAGCCTTGTGACAGAGCATGCAGCCAGGACTCTGACTCCTCGGGAATCCAGGCCAGGAGTAGCACAGAATGAAGTGCCTAGCCTATGGGTCTGAAACCCTTCAGAGGGAGGACACAGGTGTGTTTGGCCTGGCTCATCCCTGGCCATCCCACACACTTCCTCCCCTGGGCAACCCAGGACCTCTCAACTCATCACACTACTGATGCAGGGCATCTAGCCACATCAGTTGGGCTGCCTGGAACCCACCTGCAGGCATGGAGGGGAGCCCTCAGGCCTGGGACACCACCCAGGCTCCAGCAGAGGCCCCTGGGGACTGACCAGGTCTGTGCAGCAGACAGGAGTTGCGCCCAGGGTGTTCCAGGCAGAAGAGTCGTGGACCAGGATTTCCAGGCTGCAGAGCAGATGGGTTTGGGAGGTGCCCTGAGAGAGGGAAGGGCGGGGCAGGGTACATACACAGAGCTGTGGTGAGCCGCTGCGGCTGGTTGTAGTGCACCATGGCCACACAGAGTGTGTTCAGAGCCACCACACACAGCACCACCCAGTAGAAGCTTTGCGCCTTCACCATGCGCCGGATGAAGAACCGGAACATCTTCTCCTTCCTCCGGAAATACGATGAACTCTCTGTCTTCCCACTTTTGAGGCTGGCACGGGCAAAGGGGGACCCTGCAAGACAAAAGGCTTGCTGGAGCTCAGGGACCAGCGGCCCTATTCTCAGACATACCCTCAAGGACAGCCTGCCCCATCCCCTGCTCACAAGCCATTATGCACTAACCCTTGCCACCCCCCTGTGGGGAGTCCAAAGGTCTCCATGAGGCCTATGGTCCCTGGCTGCCCATGGAAAGCTGGCTCGGTCTGGACTGCATGGTCACTGTCTCTGGTCCCGGCACGCTGGCTACCTTCCAGAAGGTAGCCCTGATGCCCTGGGCACCCTTGTAGGCACTCCAAGCTTTTTCCAAGAGAGATAAATCTGACAGAGTCAGTCCCTCCCCAAGATCCATCCCTCCAGTACACCCTGCCCCCCAACTCAGGGGTCAGCAACCACTGGCTACCTGTTTCTTAAGCATCTCTCCTGGACATGCATTTGTTCTTGGTACCTGGCTGATGTCCTGTCCATAAAGGCCAAAACACTAGCTGTCTGGGAAGTGTGCTGACCCTGCTCTCACCTGACTCCTTCCTCTCTCCCCAACTCACACCCAAACCTCTGCTGCTTTGATCTTAGCAGTTCCCAAATGTAAAATGCCCCCTTCCCCAGGCTTCCTTTCCATGGTGGCTCCTCAGCTGGGGGTCTTAGCTTCAATGTCACCTTTACAGATCATCTTTCTCTGGACACTCCATCTAAAGTAGGGTCCTCCCTGCCCACACCCTGCAGTGATACCCACCTCATGGCCACCTATCACCATTTGCTCATCAGCCTGTCCTTATCCAGCTCCCTGAACAGTAGCCATGTTGAAGTTTTCATCCCTGAGCCCCCTGCCTGCATGTGCACACACACTGGGCCCCCAGGTAAGAAGGCCAGAGAGGGCAAAGCTACTGCACGGCACACACAGCTAGGGAGAGCAGGGAACCACCTCGGGGGCGGGGGGGGGGGGGTCTCCATTCTGTCCCATGTAAGGAAGACCTCGCAGGGATGTGCCCTTCACAACTGCCTGCCACAACCACACCCACCTGGGCCCATGACATACATGATGTCATGGTACGGATGTGAGGTATCCCCAAAAGCTCATGTGTGAGACAAAGCAAGAAGGTTCAAAGGGGAAGTGATTGGGTTTTGAGAGCCTTCATCAGTGACTTAATCCCCTGATGGGGTCAACTGAGTGGCAACTGAAGGTAGGTGGGTGTGGCTGGAGGAAGTGGGTCCCTGGGGGTGTGGCCTTTGCCATATATGTATACGTATATGGCCAATGGAGTCTCTCTCTGCTTCCTCATCAGGTGAGCCACGTGCATACGCCACACTCTTCCACCATGATGTTCTGCCTCACCTTGAGCCCAGAGGAATGGAGCCTGCTGCATATGGACTGACACCTCTGAAATTTGAGCCCCAAGATAAAGTTTTTCTCCTCTAAAATTGTTCTTATCAGGTCTTTTAGTCACAGCAGAAAAAAGCTTAAAACACAGGAACACAGAGCATGTCAACCGCTACGGCACTTGCACAAAACCACACCCCACATTGCCTGCAGAGCTCCCAACACACACTCAAGGGGTGCCGGGGGGGGTGGGGGGCAGGAGCCAAGGATCCTCTACTGCAAGCAGACAGGGACTCTTGCTTCTCGTGCCACCCACACTCCAGGGCATAGCCAGAACTGCTTCAGCCTCAGGTCCACAGGAGCCTGGGCACCCAGGTAGAAAGTGGCTGCAAGGCCAACACTCCCATGAGTACTTCCAAGGTCCTGCTCTTTGGGATGGGGGCGCAATCCCAGCAGACAGCAATTCTTAGCAAGCAGCCACTGTGTGCTCAAGTCTGCTGTGGGCAGTGGCTCCGGCCCCATTCTTGGAGGAAAGCAGGTATCGACAGTAAATGCAGAAATGCATCATCAAATGGTAGTCTCGGTGGGAAGACCACGAGATAAAACTGCTTCTCAGCTTTCTGAACCTTCCAGACCTAATCAGCATATAGTCCCTATGATGAAAAAGCTTATTTCAAGAAAAACAGACCTGAAATCTTCAAGCTAGGAGAAAATCAAGAATTAAAACAACCCAAGAAAGCTAAATATCAGTAAGAACAAGATACAACTGACAGCACATCATATAAAGGAATCCAGATATCTCTAAGAGGAATTCACCAGTCAATACGCAGTCCCTGTGACCCTTGTCAGTACTATTTGCTCAACAAACATGCACAGATCATTTGTTCCAGGCCCTGAATGAAGCCAGAAAACAGAACGACCAAGATCTACCCAGCTCTCAGTGACTTTCTAGAGGCCAGGGAGGAGGAAGAAGAAAGCCAGTGTCTTTCCAGCCTGGCTGGTGTGTCCCAGCATGGAGTAGCAAAAGTGACATGGGCTCAAGCAACATGCTGACATGGACCCAAAGGCTGCCACCCTTGACCTTAGGGTTGTGTGACCTGGTGCACGTCTGTCACACAAACCTGGAAGCCACTCACTTGGCAACAGATCACAGGCCACCTGTACCTTTAAGGGTCAGCTGGGATTTAGTGAGACAACTCTGAGTGGAGGGCTAAACATAGGGTGCAAAGAATAGGCTGATAACAGCATGTGGGCAGGGAGACATGAGAGCCCAGCACCTGAGACACAGCCATCCTCAGCTGGAGGGCAACCAAGGGGACCCAGCTGTGCTGGGAACACAGAAACCCAAGAATGGCTTCCTTCCCTCCCAGCCAGCCCCAAGCCTGTCCTGACCAAGGACCAAGGCCTGCACACACTGAATGCAAGTATGTCCTCGGGCTCTGCTAGGGACTCAGAGGAAAGTCCATGAGTCCCAGGGATCCAAGTACAGCACCCAAGTCACCACACAAAACAAAGCTTAAAGAGAGAAAGAAAAACAAACTTCCCTCCTGAAATTTCTCAGCAGGCAAAATGAAAGGAAGTTCACTCTGGAACTTAGTGAGACAACTCTGAGTGACTGGAAGGCGAGGCAGAGGAGGGAGCCATGAGGCAAGGGCAGAGGTACAGAGGAGCAAACCAGAGACACACTGAAGGGCAGTGACTCCTAGCAAAGCAGCAAGGAAAGGAGGCGACCATTATAAGTGGGGAGGCCGCTCCCCACGGCAGCAGGGTGGAGCTACAGGTCAGGGCCTGGGTGTCAAGCTCCAGCAGGGAACAGGCCACAACAA